>NC_136636.1:20492199-20897199 GCF_949748355.1 Melanostigma gelatinosum | reverse complement strand
GTCTTTGAATGTTTAATGGGTTTTTTTGCACACCATGACATTCAAATTGTACTATCTAAAGATACCAAATTGAAATGAACTCAGCATAAACCAACACATTATCAGTAATAAATTAAGATCCTCTTAATGAAATAGAAGACACACTTACTTTTCTACCATGTTTTTATGTTTCAAGATTTGATGGACCTCGAATGCAGTCGCTGGACCTTGAAGCTTCTGACCGTTGAGCAGCTCGTTTTCTAACTGCTCAATGGTCTACAACAAAGAGATGTTCAGGGTCGTTTTAGTGTGTGATGTTACGTCGTCATGGCTTTCATAAGAAGTGACACAGAGGGGGACAAATTTGTTTTCTTCGTACTTTGCCTGTTTTGGCGAAGGCCTCCCCGATCTTGCGGTTGCGTCCGCCATAGCAGGTCGTGATGAGGTCAGCGATGCCGCAGCTCTCCAGGAAGGTGGCGGGGGAGACCTGGCAGTTAGTGCAGAAGACCCTGGCGAAGGCGATCATCTCCATCAGGCCGAGGCGGATCACGGCCGCCTTGGTGTTGTCGCCGAAGCCCAGGCCATCACAGAAACCTGCTCCCACTGCTACAATGTTCTGCAGCACACAGAGAGAGGAGACGCTGCTGTTATTGTTGGATGGTGGTGCTAATGCTTTGAGGAATGCCACTGTTGTGATGAGAAAGTAGTGCCTCGGCATAGATCAAGTGAATAGACTTGTACTTGTAGAGCACTCTTCTAGTATTCCGACCACTCAAAGCTTTAACACTATGCGTCATCACTCACCCATTCACACCCGTTCATACACTAATGGCAAGGCACAGCCTACGGGAAAATGTGGGGTTAAGTGTCAAGGACACATCGACATGGACTAGAGAAGCTGGGGATCGAACCGCCGATCCTCTGATTGCCGACCCCGCTTCACTACTGAGCCACAGTAGCCCCACAAAACACACATCCTGCAAAACGAGCAGATGCATCTCTTTAAGATGGTGTTTCAATGTTTTCTCCAACAAGGTTTTAAATGCAGCAGTATAAAAGATGTCCGAATGATTACAGACGTCTCAGCAAATGGTGGATTTGAAGAGAAATATCCGTAGATGTGGAGAAATATTAAGCCACAAAAGCGTTGTAGCAACTGGAATTCTTTTGACCGCGCCGTATTTCTCACCCATTACATCTTGTGTGTATTCTGAAGAGCTTAAGCACAGATATGACATTGGCAGTTTTGCTGGCGCTCAGACGGCGGTGAAAATAAAAAGGAGTCAATTCGTTTTTGAAGGAGGAGAGAAGCCGACCTTGAGCGCCCCGCAGATCTCCACCACGTCAGACTCCTCCACCACAGTCACACGGAAGTTGGTGGTCTGCATCAGCTCCTTCAGCATGGGCCCGAAAGCCTTGTCTTTGCACCCTGTGTCCAAAAAAACATGTGATCATGTGATAAATAAATGAGTGGAAAAGACCAATATAAGATACAAGATGTTCATCATTTTGATCAATCATACTGTGAGTTATTGATTTGTCAAAAGTCATCCAGTCATGTCCTCCTCAACTACAGCTGGAGCCACACTCAAAATAGCCGTACACATCTAGTACAGTAAGAATAAATTATGTTTGTATCCTGTACGCATTGCATTCAGATTAAACCAAACCAGTACTATGTTTTACTTTCGTAGCAAATGATTTCTAAGAAACAAATGTCCCCTTAGTTAGAGGCATCAAATGTCTATTTGTCGTCCGTACCGATTGTTGTTTCACAAAACTTCTCCTCTGCGACCTCGTTGGCGATGTTTGCTCCCATGAGGACGGTCACAGTGATGCCCAGCTTCCCTCGGATGACCTCAGAGATCAGCTTCAGGCCCTCTGGACTCGCATCCACACCCTGGAGCAGACCGCAAAATACACACACAAAAAAATCCCCTTGCATCATTACTTCTTTCGTGCACTGTGAGATTCCTGTGCCGTTATGGTACTGTACAAATTCTAAATATAAGAAAAATGTAACCTTGATGAGAGACATTCCTACAGCATCCTTCTTGATGTGGTCTTTAATGGTGTCACACAATCTCACAATGAACTGGTGAGGCACCACGAAGATCAGGATGTCGGCTCCTTTCACAGACTCGACCAAGTCTGGAACGGCCAACTGACGAGGAGAGAGGAAACAAGGAGGGAAGTTCAGTCACAACACCAGACAGTCACTGAAGCCACCAAAGAGTGTTTTCATGCTCACCACGTTGGGGGGCAGCTTGTGGCCGGGCAGATATTTCACATTTTCATGGTCCGTGTTGATGATATCTGTGAGTTTACGGCCGTTGACCGTCTCTTCAAACACCCACATGTTCACTGTGGTGTCGAACTTGTCATACTTGGCTGCGTTGGCGCCCACAATCTTGGCAATGGCAGAGCCCCTGTGGACATGGAGACACACAAATGACCATACTGGTTCTGAGACAGCAGCTGGTTACCCAAAAAAAGGTTAAATGTCCTCTGTTTTTTTTCTGTGAAATGTAATTTAAACATGGATTTGAATGGATTTCATACTCTGGCCTGGTGCTGCAGTGATACTTGATTCATAGAAAAAAATGCCTCAACTGTTGCTGGTATTAAGGGGGTCATACACTGACCACTGTGTGTAAGAAACACAACTTAAACATATGAAAATTGATTTTAGATGTCTCATGACTAATAATAAATGCAGTAGTGAATCTCCTAATGGTGAGCAGATGTCAAAAGGACTTGTGACACAGGACCATTGTAATTCAGATATTTAGTGTCACATGACTTGAATTGTTTTTCAGATTCTTTACCAGACAAGAATAACACCACAGGTAAAAGAAAGAGAATACCAGAGGACCATTATTTTGGCATGAGGAGTGTCTCATTACATACCAGGCTATTGAATGTCTTCATAACATGGGCTAAGAGCCGGGAGAAATCCCTTTGTAAGATTACATATCAACACTATTACCATTGACCTTTCACAACTGATCTCAGTCAAGTACTTCACAGTTTTAAGGTACTTGTACTTCACTTGAGTATTTCCATTCTATGCTACTTTATAACTTCACAACACATGATGGATTGTTATAGATTAAACTTGCAAAATGTATATAACCTCTCTCTCTCAACCAGCTACAGCATTGAAATACTTCTTACATATTAATGCATCAATAATCATGATAATAATGTATATATATACTAAAAAGAGCCACTACACTATATTTAGTATTTGTATTAGTTCTAATACTTTGGTTACATGCTGCTGATAATAATACATACATTGTGGTATTGCTACTTTAAGTATCTTTTGTATTTTATCATCTGAATACTTCCTCCTCCACAGACTGGACTAAATGTCATGCAGGCCGAGTGATGTCAACAACGCACGAAGGCCGATTCAGCACAAATACTGCTGAATATTGAAAGAGCTGGTTCTTTAATAAAGATTGTGGGGGTGTTGAAGGGTCAAAGGTCATGCGACAGTCAGTGTCAGCAGACCTCCACTCTGCAGTTTATGAACTTTATGCATTATGTATCTGCCGTTAACAGATTAGGTTAACGTTGCCTTTATTTTCTTCCAAAGTTTGCCAACTTTAAGACATCACTCTCTCACACACACACACACACACACACACACACACACACACACACACACACACACACACACAGCCTAATCCAGAGAACAAAAATACCTTGATGATGAGTATGAACTTAAAATAGCGCACAACTGACAGGCTGCTCTATTTAGAACACTCAACAATTCAGCCATCTTCAAACCCTTCACTCACCAGTTACCAGAGCCGATCACACAGATCTTCTTCGGCGCTGCCATTATGTGCTTGACTTTCCAGACGGAGCTGCTGCCTGTGCGAAGACACAGGCTGCAGCGGGACAAAGTGCATTTATATCGGACACGCTGAGGCTCAGACACACCCTCTCCCGCCGGTTGGTCTGCTCCGTGGGACAAACTCTCTCTCTCTCTCGTTTACTCTCACACAGAAGCAACAGGAGAGTTCACGACTCTATTGTTTCTGCCTGTTTAATTAAGGAAAGAAAGAAAATACTCTTACACTTTCATAATAATACAAAATTATTTTTAATTGTATTGGTCAAACCTATGGATCACCCTCCATGTTATTGTGATGGTAGCAGTAAAAAAACGTTTGTAACGCTATATGTATATCTCATAATAATAAAAAAAAACCCACCAAAGCCACTTCTTTTGATTTCCTCCGGCCAGTAAAATGATTTATGTGCAATTAAAAGATTAGCAGGGCTGTTCTATTATTAAGGTCAAGCATTCTTATCATAGACAATAAGTGTAAATGTTGGTCCCTCAAATAAACTTTAGCTCAAACGATAATGGTAATTAATCGATCAACAGAAAATGATAAACAATTAAGATGTTTTTTCAAATGCAAATACCAAACATTTTTCAGGTACAAGTGTGAAATCCTGTGGTGAAAATTAATCATTGAAGTACTGTAGTTCAATTTTGAGGTACTTGTACTTTACTTGAGTATTTCCATTTCATGATAGGCTACTTTACTTCTGCTTCACTACGTTTCAGAGCAAAATGCACATTTTACTCCACTATATTTGTCTGACATTTTATATGAAACATTAAAAAAAGCTATTAAAATAAAATGCAACGGAGAACATTTAAACCATGCTTTCCAAGAGTTATGGCTTGGCACCTCTTAATAACAAAAAGCAGAGTCTAATTTGGGTGTTTGCTTTGGATCGTTGAGCTGTTAGCAGTTACAGCTAAAGAGATTTCCTCTCTAAACAATCTCAGATGGTGTCTTTAATATTAGACTTACTTGTAATTAAATACTTTAACATTGTTGTACTGGTGAAGATCGGAAGTACTTCCTCTACCACAGATTGCTGGTTACGTTGTCTCATGTGAGGGAACATGTGGGTTCATTGGGACTGTTAGAACCAAACAGCACATCTAACAGGGTTTTGTGAGCATCTTTAACTTCTCACTGACATTTTAAAATGAAAGAAAGCTACATTTATAGACACACAAATGATAAAAAATAACATTTGCAGTCCAATTGTAATCCATACAGGAATATTAGATTAGAGTGTTCATTGTGTAGAGGTAAAAAACAATCACTGTCAGACATGTACATTTTACATATCCTTTATTATAACATAAGAACATACAGAAAAATAGGTTTGGTCCATGAAAAAGTCTGCAGATTAAAATATTACTACAGCCGCCGCCGCCGCGCCCCCCCCCCCCCCCCCCCCAGAGGTTCCCACCACATGTTTCGAATCATGTACCTGCCCAAACCCACATTAGTGTATTCTTGGAATTCATTAATTAAATGCACGCTAAAGTTTCAGCCAGGACACTCATCTTTAAACTTCGACGGGGAAACGACAACTATTCAACTCAACAAGGTGTAAAGTCTTCAGCCAGCGGACAAAGAAGCTACAACTCCTTAACTCTTGTTCCACTGTGTATGGCTTCTCTGCACATAATCAAAAATACACAAAACTATAAGCAGAATATTTAACTCTTCGCAGCTCGCAGGCGACATGAGTGTCGTGTACATCTCGCCCCGCAGAGCAGCAACTCGTGCTGCGACAGCGAGGGCTGATTAATAATATAAATACTGCTTCAACTAGCTGAGCGTTGACAAAAAGAAAAGTTAAGAAAAACATCTGCCAGGATAAGATACAATTTTACTTCACATCCATCTTCAGGTTTTTTTCCTGCTCAGTATTTACAAAACTATAGAGACTAGAGGTACTCATACTAGCTACTTCCTTGATAATCTGTACTAGCTAACAAGACAAGTACTGACAAAATACATACTTTTAAAACAAGAATCATTGATAACAAAAAAAGAAAAAAAGGGGAAAACTTCATAATAAATGGCATCCTCAACAAAAGATGTAGATCTTGCCATGATTGAGCTCTCTCTCGTACACCAGACTGGCACAAACTGTCAAAACGAACCAACGAGAGCTTAAGACAAAGTGACACATGAACAGCCAACAAAGTGGCCATTGATTACAAACTATCGATATCTAACTGAATGGGCAAGCATCCAGGGGGGGCCGAGTTGGGAGAGTAAAATGTAAATTTACTTTCCCCAAAAAAGGGGGAACAGAGAGTCAAGGCAGAATCAACACATTCCGGCTGATTGAAGATATTTTTAGATTCAGGGACAGACCACATTAAAAGCTGACCTCTGCTTTTTCATTTGGGTACGATCTGTACTCCTGCGTGGGCACAATGTATCAAAATGAGAGGAATGCTTCCAGGTAAGGCTTTAGACATGCAAGCGAAAATACATTGCAGCTCTGGTGTGGAAAAGTGGAAATAGCAATCACACTGCAACAGTAGTCGAGCTGCAGGGAGAACTTAAACAAAACAAACAAAAACAAAAAAGGAGATCCTATATAACGGTAAAGCCATCTAGTATCTATGTCTCTCCAAGCCGGTTAGAAAACTCTCGGAGGAATTCATTTTGAACATCCCGCACACGCTCGCACGTCGGTCGTCTGCGTGGATGAATCTCTTCAGGTGTTCCTGATGCCGAGCGCCGTCTCCAGCTCCTGTCGCCTCTGCTGGACCTGAAACACACGAAGAAAAGATTCAATCAGCAGAAGACAATGCGATGATAAAAAGGTCAACAATGGCCATGAGTGGTTGTCCATGCCAACAGGCTGATGTTAAGAAGACACATTGATCCTTTCCACCATCTTAGTTTAGTGTTAGCATTCAAACAGTTGATTTGCACTCAAGATGAAGTTGATTAACAGAAAAACTAGTGATTGATTAGTGATTTATTGTTTTAGTAATTAGAAATGACAAACATTCTCCGCATTCAGCTCGTCAAAGGTGAGGATTTGCTGCTTGTCTTCGTGGTAAGTGTTAGTACATTGAATATGTTTGGGTTTTGGATTGTTTGTTGGAAACAATAACTACTGCTGTCACCGTGGCTCTGGAAATAATGGGCATTCATCACTTTATAAGAGAACTAAACTTCCTCGTTCTCTTTGCTTGTTTTACTTTTCCAACAGTGGAAAATGGCTTCCCAACATGTGAGTGCAGAGGATGTCATGGCCAATGATTTTATTTATTTTTTCAGCCGCAGAGAGGCCGCTCGAGGCTACAGCGGGGAGGATTGTGCCGGTGGGGATCCTGCAGAAAACTGAGCAAACCTGCTGCTCGCATGCAATGCATTCTGGTAAATGGCTCCACTGCGGGAGGGATCAGCTAACTCGGTCAATATAACACTTATTTTTTCAGTGGACTACATTTACCATCAGCACTTATTGTGCATTCATATAAAAATGAATTGGCGAATTTTCGCTTCAAGTCCAACCAGTTCAATTTTTTTTGGAGCCATTTCTTTTAGGCAAAAAAAAACAAAATCACCGTTAATGTCTGAACCGAATTTCATGGCAACCTATCAAATAGTTGTTTTCACGAAACACTGCGGCGCTAGAGGAAAAGTCAGGGGTTCACTAGAGTTGAAAGGATTCAGCCTCTGGGGAACATGAACGTCATCAACATGTCATGCAGTTTCATAATACAGTTGTTGAGATAATTCAGTTAGGACCAAAGAAGAAATAAAGAAATCCAAAGTGTAGGAGGAGGAACAAAGTGGATTACCTTGGAGTAGAAGTAGCGACAGACCGCCTCCTGAGCCCACGGCTGGTAGTAAAACTCTGCTCTCCGCTCTTCTTCTGGGTTTGCTACCACATCTGTCATGGTCTGTACCGGTAAATAGAGAAGAGACACATTTACACATCTATCAAACGCTGACCGCAGCGGAGACGAACGTATCGTCGCAAGAGCACCAGGTTGGCTGTCGAGCTTTGAAATTAATTAGTTAAATTTCACAGAGACTCGGCTGAACAAACACTGCAGGTGGTTGACAGCCGGTCAGCAGATAATGGGCTCACTCAGCGGACGTGTTATTAAATGTTTCACGCTCGTATTTAGACTTTGCGATCCTGTGTTACAGCTGAGTGAGCAGCGTGAGAGAGAGCACGACGTCACGTACTTATATGTAATAAAGTCCTCTCTTCCCATAGTAAACCCCCAGAAGAACAAATAGTATTAACCTCAAACATGAACTCACAGAACCTTAAAACGAACCACGCTTAGATATACGGTACCAGAGGGCCTGTTTATAACTGTTGTTTTTGATGTTCCTTTTTTCGGATATTTTACATGTCAAGTGTGTGTCTGTAGTTTTAGTGTTTCCCTCTGAGACACTGAGTACTTATCATGCATCTGTGACTTTAAACACTGCAGAAGTTTATTTTTCTTGTATCCACTTTCTCAGTCTGCTTCCGTTTCCCAATGTTTTGTTGAAACGCCAACACAATGTGCTGCATTAGAGATGGTTTTTTTTAAATTATAGATTGTCAATTTAAAGAACCCAAATCACAAAGTTGCCTCAATGGGCTTCACAGATCCGTACAGGATGACCTTGAAATCAAAGAAGGAATAAGTCTCCAGGCAGAAGGGAAGTTTCCTCTAGGATGGGATAAATAATCATGACATCATGCCGTGTGTACAGATAACAGTGAGAGTGAAATTGCACTATGGAGAAAGTGAATATTAGGAAGGTAGATGGGGCTACAACAGTAGCAGTAAATCACATTTACTCAAAACATTGAAAGTCTTTTGGCTGAGATCTATTGACGCTAATGTCGGTGGACAGACTCATGTTGCCTCTTCTTCTTATCAATGATGGATTTCTCTCTGAATTGCTGAACATTGAGGCCAAACGGCAGCATGCTCACGGGTCTGACTGACAAAAGCTTTAGGGATGCTAGCTGCATGCAAAACAGCTGTGATATACTGCATATGGTGGATGTGTTTGTTTGGTATCTGCTGAGATAGGAGACCACAGATAAACAAGCTTTAAGTGCCTCGAGGACTCAGTTGTGACGGACGGACTCACCTTGAGGTCTCTGCACTGCGACTGCAGCCAGTCGTTGATGAAGCCCTGAGGATCTCTGGCAAAATTCAACATGAACTCTCTCTGTGTCTTCAGCTGGTTAATGGTCTCAATGGTTTCATGGATCTGAGAAGAATTAAAGAGACGAGTCATCAATTTAAAGTAATTAATACGGCATTAATTAAATGGAACATCGCTGACACAGGAAACAAAAGGGGGGGGGGGACGGGACAGGAGTTTCCTGAATAACCATTTTATAGCAAGTATTCCTGACATGAGCAGTTTTATTTTATTAGAAGACAATACAGAGAAAACCAAGACGCTACGGTTCTGATATGAGGCCGGCAGGAAGCGGGTGTGTATCAGTAATGGTCACCGTACCCAAAATAAAGTCAACATGAATGCCGCCGATTAACTATAAACAAGCTCTCTGTATTTACAATGTTGACTCAGAACAAAAGACGTCACAGGAGGAATGGCTCCGCGCCTTATCAACGTGATTACAGCCATCCCGGCAATGCTAACGTTCGTCTAAACTCTGTTGTACCTTGTTGTCCAGTCCTGCTATTTCCTGCTGACTGGCCGTGGAGAGCAGGAAGGAGTTCATCTGGGTCTTCAGCGTGTCGTCCACCTCCACGTCAATGTCGTAGCAGGCGGTCTTCTTTTGGTCATTAGGGTCAACGCTACAACAGGAGACCGCACATTTAGTTCTCGTCGTATGTGGAGATTAGCCAGAACACAACTTTAAGAACAGAACCTAATTCATCACTGTGGTTACCTGATCACATGGTTGATGATGATTGGCTCTGGGGGCATCAGGAGTGCATGCAAGCGCTGCGGGATCTCGGAGAACTTCATTCGCTGAGTCTCAAAAATCTGCACAAATGAAACCAACACCCCGTTCTTTTGTCAGAGCCTACGACTAGAAATGAGCAAAACTAGACATATTAATAAGCGGCATTACTCAGACCGATCAGGCAAAAAACAAGAAACACATTTAAAGAAATCATTCCCAGCACTGCACAATCACAGTCTACAGACACTACCAAACAACCACGAAGCTTTGTGCAAATATATTCACATTGAAGCAATCGATAAGAAAATAAGCGTATGACAGCATCGGATGACTTTTGGAGCGAGTGCTCGCAACTTTCATTGGGAAAAAATTGGCCACACAGTGCATTTTGTTTTCCACACTTCCTTTGGTTGTACTTTTGGTAACTGGAGATAGCTACCGAAAGCTCCCGAGGAAAACAAAAGCACGACGCTGCCTCTGTTTTGGTTATTCCAGTGGTGGACACACCTCTGTGATTGAGCCTTCATTTCCCCGGTGGCAGACAGAGGGCCTGAGTGAAAGAGAGGCTTAAAGCGAACTAATCTAAATGCAGATGGTTTTATTATTCTATAGCCCTTACATTCAAATAGTGCTTTCTAGATGTACTTCTTAATGATAAGTTAAAGCAAAAATGTGCCTCTTTCCATTCAAACGTAGCAAATACTATTTAGACATCAAGAGACGAAATAAAATCAAAGAATTGTCTTTCAGTCTTTTGTCAAACAATTGGGGGTTTCAGAGAAACCGTTTGCTTTGCTTTATTAATGTCAATATATTCAAAATGTGTTCTATTTGGCCTAAAGGCTCGAGCCCTGGGGCAGGTTTGAGTTCAAAGGCAGAGCGCGCTGAACTTCCGTGTATGCTTGCGTTTGTTTTGAAAAGAAAACCCTACAAAAGACGACAAAAGTATTCAAAATGAATTTCTTCATTAATCACTCACATATAACCTAACTATGCCTCTAATGTGAGAGTTATTTGATCTATTTAATGTTTATTTTCACAGTAACAGGTGTATAGCTTGAACCAACCCCACCTCTGTGCAAACAGTTGCAATAACCCACTCTTTTGTCCTAGCGCATGTTCGCCTCCGCTACTAAGACGTGTGAGAATTAGGGGTGTCACGGATCACAAACCTCACGGTTCGGTTGGGATCACGGTTCAGGAGTCACGGTTCGGATCATTTTTCGGATCAACAAAGAAAAGGGGAGGAGACAAACATAACTTTGCTTTCCATTTATTAATTAAAGAACTTCAAGAACACTTAAAGCAAAGAACTTTGGGCTATAGTCTTACATGAAAACAAAAATATTGAAGATGTCCAATTTGAAACAAAAGGAAATAAATAAATAAAAATAATACATTCAAGAATTCTGTTAAGTGCAACATGAGGTATGTTGATATCCTCGTCCTTTCATCAACATTGAAAGAAAGAAACAGCCAGTGAGCTAGCTTCCACTGTTTACACTGAACTGAACTGCTCAGCAACAACTTGGTCTGTGTTTACTTCCTGTCAGGTTATGCCATTCAAATACACAATAATGTTTACCATTACTGTGACATTATTTTCAAAAAGATGAGAATATCTCCATTGTCTGGTGAGAGGGTCGACCTTTCTGTGGTGACTGGAATATTATTGGGCCTGTCTAGCTTCACTCTGATGCTTCTGTCAGCACCTGAACCAGGTGTGTGTCTGTGTGACTCTCACAGAGGGGGCGTGTCTACAGCACCTGCCCCAGGTGTGTGTCTGTGTGACTCACAGAGGGGGCGTGTCTACAGCACCGGACTATGAATCACTCCGCCGTGGTGAAAGCAGTCTCTGCAGTCTTGTCCTTCTCATAGAGGTCTGGAACAGCTTCACACTGAAGTGGGTGCGCGAGTGGACTTCGTAGCGTGGCTCAAGCATTTTAACCAGATTTAGAAATCCTTTGTTTTCTACAACGGAGTGTCCCCCGTCGCTGACATGCCCGATGTTTTGCCGTTGTCGCGTGTCTCTCTCTTTAAATAACGCCTACATACCGTAACGCTTTGTCCACCACCCTCATCCGTCATTATACGTTACAGGGAAGACAAAATGTTCCCAAAGTTGCGACTTAAATGACGCCGCGGCTTCTGACGTTCCTCCGCTCGCCATGACTTCACCGTTAAATGCTTCTAAGCTGCTCCGTTCACGTGAACACACTACTGCTTTATATCTGTTCACTGACACTCTGCATTGATATTCGGGGACTTGTTACTTGAAAAGGAACAGCAGCAGTATAACTTTACACACTATGATGATTACACTGTAAAAAAAAAAAGAAATACTCGATTGATCCGCGGTTCACGAGTGATCCGAACCGTGAGGGGTGATCCGAACGGATCACGGATCGATCCGTGACACCACTAGTGAGAATGTTTACTGATAGCGTGCATACAAGGGTAAAATAAAGCAAACCTGATCTTTTAAATTGATGGCTCTATTCCATCTTTACTTCATTACAAATCACAAGAAGCTCTAAGCTAACCAGCAAATTGATTTTGTTCCTTCACTTTGTAAGAATTCACCATTAGCTTTCCACAATCCTCTGTTCATCTTGGCCCAGCAGAAAGAAAAGCACTGGAAACCAGTCAGTGAGCCAGAGAGAAGAGAGTCCATACAAGGACAGCGGGACAGGTAGAGAGACGGACTGCACAACATCAAGAGCACCATTAAACCGGGACAACTATGCGGCTGTCGCTAATTCCAGCTTCATACAGCGGCCACAGTTTGTATTTATCAGGTTTATCTTTTGGTGCGTTTCTAAATCACAAAATGCGTCACAGAAGTTTAAGGTGCGGTATGTTACTGAAAGGACTCGACTCACCTGCTGCAGGTATTTGTCACAGTTGATGAACTCGCGCTCATGAGGGTCTTGGAGCTTGTGGGTCTTGACGTACTGCCACAGAGCCTGAATGATGACCGGTCTGGTCTGGGTGTGGATACCCAGCATGCGAGCCAACCGGGGGTCCAGCTTGAACTGAGGGGGCTGTTTGGTACACAAGAAAGATTGGTTTGATATGAAGCCAACAACTAAAGGTTTGAAAAGCACTTGAATCACAGGTCCCTCTGAGAGGTGGAGTAAACCCCGAGCATGTCTTTACCTGGTAGTCGAGCATGAGCAGGACGGTGCAGCGAACACCCACATCACCGGGCCTCTTCACCTGGAAACCATCCGTCTCCTGGGTGGTGGCAGTCCTGTGCCACTAAAATAACATTTCAAACATTTGTTCAGTATTTATACATCGTATTTATACACACAAGTATTTACTGGGTTTAACTAGAGCTGAAATGATTAGTTGGCAACTATTTTGATAATTGATTTATCCACATTTTAGATGATTTAAGGATATAAAACGTGAGATTTCCTGCATTTTCTGTCTTAAATGATCGTCACAGAATATCTTTGGGTTTTGGATTGTTGGTCAAATTAAGAGGTCACCTAGAGCGAGCTAGATGCAAATTTAAGAGCAGAAAAAAGACAGACAAACAGTGAATGCTCTTTTCATAATTAAAGGGGATAACTGGGTAAATACCTGCTTGTGTATTAGGGTGCACATAATAAACTCTTACTTCCACAAGGTGATTATCTGGACCGTACAGGTCCTTGTCCAACTCGATCACCAGAGACTTGAAGAAAGAGGAGAACTTCCGCTTCTGTTTGGTGGCTTCATACTTGGACACAGCCGTCTGCAAAGCAAATAAGTTACATAAAGTGGAAATACAATTGAAATCATAATCTGTGTAAAACATCAGAACTTTAAGTATAAAGACTTTTTGTTTCATAGTTTTGGCTCAATGTGGTTGGTTATATAAGCAGCGCTCTGGAATAAATGTAAACTACTGTTCAAGCAGCTTACATGTTAACTCATATCCAAAACTGTACACACAGAAGACATTCATATAAACCAATACGTTTCAATGATGAAGCTTACATCTTCCAGCAGACGCCCCTCAACACGTAGCTCCCACGATGAGACCGTGCCTTCTCCGTCCTCGGCGTCTGGCTTTGAGGGGTTAAAGGTGTTCGATATGAAGATCCGAAGCTTTCTCTTTTGCTGGAAAACAATCAAAACAAACTTTAAATTGAGGGGTCTATCATTCACTCAACACTAACTTGTTATCTACACCGATAATCAGCACATGTGCACAAACAAGGAAAGATAAGATAGCGTGCTGCTTAATTTAGGATTAAATCAATGTATTAGTCTGCTGAAGGCGGACACCGAGAGGACATCTGCTCGGCATGTTGTCCACCTAACAATGTACGTATTGTTTGATACACTGCCACATAAAAACCAGAAATCTTTAACTTCAAAAATCCATACGAATTAAAGCCTGGTTCAAGAGCAATAAACAAATCCACCTTTACACGGTAACCAGTGATACGTCTGAACTCAGAGCGCTGTGGGCATTTTTACATGCCTTCACTGAATTACATCAATTGTGTGGTAAATGTGCAGTTATGGGGGTGGATGGAGGACTCTGGGGGTCTGAACGGCTTTGTAATTAATTTCAGGTCTGAAGCGGAGTGATTGAGGGGTTCCAGGAGTGCAGACTGTATTTGATCCGTACCTTAATGGGCCTCTTGAGGGCCTCCTGAATGTCCAGCCTCTTGCGCATGATGGTCTGATCCAGCTTCCTCTCAAAAGCCAGCAGATCCATGTAAGCCTGAGACTCTGGGACCAGTTCCCTGATCTAGGACACAACGAAACACACTGGTGACCAGCTGTTTACACAAGCATCATTCAAACTAATTACAGTATTTGTTTTTATCAATAGAAATACAATCTTTTATTCCATAATCATTTAAAAAGTGTGAACCATGAGTTTTATGATCCGTTGCACCGCTACAAATAAGTCATCTTAGTTGTTTACAGCACTTGCACTTGTAGTACTTTAAACAAAGCCCCCTCAATTAAAATATGAATGGACGAGTAATTGTAATCTCTCCGACACAATGAAGGTCAGGATCAATGGATTTCCATGGACTGCTGTTTGAATAACACTCACCCTCTGAGGTAGAATTTTATCAGCCATCTTCTTCTTCTTTGTGCTGTAAAAACAAATTATTCAAACAAGATAAGTTTGAATGCGAGTCAAAGAGGAGCAGTGCTGGATTAAAATAATCGGAATAAGTGTGATCACACAGGTTCAAAACTAAATGTAGAATACAGCTTTACCTTAACGTGGGCAGTTAGTATCATCAATCACGGCATATGAGAGAGCACATTCAGCAGCACCGGAAGAGGAAACGTGGGCATCAAAGCTCAAAGTCAAAGAACAACTGGGAACAGTGTTTTCCTGATGTTAGTTTTTATGTTAAACATATTTTCTGCCCAGAGACTTGTTTTTTGTTGCTGCCGTTTATATTCCTCCTGGTGCAAATTCAAAACATACACTATGGGAGGCACTACTGTTCTGGTTTTGTTTGTGTAACAGATGTGCTGCAACTGCATTTTGCTGTGCATCCCTTTGAATCTATCAAATACATTACATATAAATATCAATAACAGGGCTATTGATTATTTTCTCAATGAATGTTATAATTGTTTCAATAAAATATCAGAAATAGGGATATTATGACTTTCCTTTGCACTAAAGCCACAATAATGTATTTAAATCGCTTATTTTGATAAACGAACGAGACAAGACCCAAAAATATTCAATGTGCATTTATATACAACAGAGACAAGCAGCAAACCCTCATATTTGAGAGGCTGAAGCCACCGGATGTTTGTGATTTTGCTCAAGAAGAGATCAGATGAGATCAAAATAGTTGCCAACTAAATTTCAGTCTTTTCAATTCATCATTTCATCTCAACACCGATGAATCTTTTTGTAAGTTTAAGGACATTTAATGAGGCCAAATCACTCCGATCAAAGCATTTCTTTATAAAAAATAACTATTTCCATTAAGAAAAGTCCCCGTTTCTTCAATCTGTGAGAGTAGACAGATTATATTCAGAAACATGGTTTTGGATGACAGTGATGAAGCAGTGGAGGAG
Organism: Melanostigma gelatinosum; assembly: GCF_949748355.1. Classification (NCBI taxonomy): domain Eukaryota; kingdom Metazoa; phylum Chordata; class Actinopteri; order Perciformes; family Zoarcidae; genus Melanostigma; species Melanostigma gelatinosum. The sequence continues at coordinate 20,881,398 of NC_136636.1, read as the reverse complement.
TGCAGGATGGCGTGCCTGGCGGAGTGGGCGGCTGCAGAGCGTATTCACAATCAAAACACTATTTTTTTACTCCATTTAATACAAAAGAAAGCCCATAATAAAAGCAAAGCTGTGAATATTGATCTTCTGTATGGGTCGGGATGACTTACTGCTGGTTACGGTTCTGCTGCTGAACCTGCTGGATCTGTTGGGGGGCGGGCCTCTTGCGAGACGGGTCCATTACGCCGGGCATCACAGGACGAGACACGGGGCTGTTGCCGTATCCTGGGGGGCCCATGGCTGGTCCTTGTGGGGTCATGCGGCTGGATGGAGGCATGCCTGGTCTCTGCATAGAATATAGGGGAAATTATTTTTCAGAATTGAAAAGAAATGGATGGTTTTTAGCTTCTCAAACGTGCGTTTTCCTTGCCTTACATTAAAGTACTATAAATAGAATATATTCTGTTAAGCACATTGGGCATTGCAAATTCCGACAGCCATTTTTCACTGTTTACTGTTATGTTTTTTGTCCCATAATCAAAGGCATTGTAATTATACGAGAGCACTTTATAAGAAGGCTGCCATGCTTATGAAAATCAGAGAAATCATCAATCCTACAAACCTTCCACCAATCTTGCTCATCAGTAATAACTGTAACACATTCTGCAGAGCCCTGATGCTAATCTATTCATATTCATTCAAAACTGATCCAAACCCATTTTGCACAAGACATTTTCAAGTACAAGAGAACAAATAGCAGCTCTGTAGTGTTTACAGAAAAAACAAACCCTGCTTTTTAAATCATCACATCCGCATACTTTCCTCCTACAAGAAGAGATGGGAACAACGTGCATGCCGGCTCCTTCAAACAAGTTAATACAGAACAAATCCCAACTCACCAAGCCCAGCACTAAGAACTCAAACAGGCGACTCTGTGTATTTGACTGCATGAGTGCAGGTGAGATAAATGACAAATCACTGACTGCAGCTTTCCCTCCAGCAGTAAGTTCAACAACTGAGTGAGATGAAGGAAAAACACACCCTCTCTCCAGCTTGTGGTGGTGGTGGTGGGGGGGGGGGGGGGGGGGGGCTGGAAGAGTGACGGACATCGACTTGTCAACAATACAAGCTAGATGAGTTGGCTCTGCCTTTTCCACACAGCGCAGTGTGGGCAGAGGAGCAGCAATTTCGATCATTTGGTTCTCTTTATAATATGAATCGGTACAACCTTGGTTTGCTGAACAACTGGATTTCTGCAGTATCCAGGGTATTAAGCCGCTTCGAGTGAGTAGAGAAAAGCTGCTTGTGTGAGTGAAAGCTGTCAAGGACGCTGGAGAAAAAAAGATGTAACATCCTTTCACTAAACTATGTTTCAGGTTGCCAGTAGCTAGGCAGCACACTTTTCAAATACCGTGTATACACGATAAATGTCTCTTTAGACTACCTCTGCACTGACAATATCAGATACAATTAGTACTGAACTGTTAGAAAATACACTGGGCCACAGATTGGATTACTAAAAAAAAGGTATTTGCTGCCAGGGTCGATTCACAAATCTATAAAAATCACTTAGTAGCAGCATGTATGACAGGATAACAACTCAGGCTGTACCAGATCTCTCTTTGTAACATCTGAAGCGCCTACAGAGAAATGTTTTTGACTGCAGTGAAAATGTTTTTGAAAGGCTAAACACAAACATATGTGGACTGAAGGAGAATAGTTTGTTCAATAATAACAACATGTTGTAGATTTTGGAAATGATTCCATCTGTTTTTTTCAATACATTTTAACTTTTGGACTTTACAACAAACTGGAAATGTTTGGATCAAGTTGGAAACAATCAGACGGAGCTTCCATAATTCAACATACTGTATCATACTTTTACGATAACAACCACTCAGGTCTATATAATCATGCTAAAGGCATTCAACAATGAATGAAGCGCATAGACAGATTACATATATTTGGGGATTGCCCCACAATGTGGAATTTAGTTTTGTATGAATATTCTATGACTTGTTTTCCGGAGGGTAAACAAACTTATGTACGGATGCTCAGGGGTCTTCACCCTCACGTATTCACAATCAGCTTTGATGATGGGAACGCTGCCAGACACACCGAGTGCCAAAGACTGGAAGAAAACAATTTCACCTCATTTCCAAATATCTCTTACACATTTTGAGAAATATTAACGACTTCAAAATGTCTCTTTCCATATGGGGAAAGGTTTGTTGCCTGCCTAACGCAGTACAGATGACCTGATTCTGGGATCAAATTGATCGTTTCTTCTCCTTACCCCGACAAAAACATCAAAGATATCAGATATGAGTAACATGGCAAACCTTTCAGTGTCTCACATAGTTTAAACATTGTGCTCGTAGCTACAGCCTCCATTGTTAAATATAATACACGAGCTGAAATTCAGACTTATATCATCAACAATGTATCACACTGCTTTAAACAAAAGTGTACACGTTTAATGCGAAGGGATTAACACAGTTTTTATAAACCACCTGGGTCCACTTATTGTTGTGTAACACCTTTACAAGCCGGGTGACACAAGTTTACCAAAGGAAGGCGCTGACGTTGCTTCTGCAGGGTGGCACACAACAGACTAATGTTAATGTGAAGCACACACCAGACTAATGTTAATGTGAAGCACACACCAGACTAATGTTAATGTGAAGCACACACCAGACTAATGTTAATGTGAAGCACACACGAAAGGATCTGCACTGATACAAACTGAGGCTTCGTGCAGCAGATTCATTCAAAAGTGGACCAGACATAGTAACTATAAAAGCCAACTTTTGAATTCAAGCAAAGCCTGAACTTTCTAAAGTTAGACGTTTATCATTAAAGGCTCCCTTCATGGCACTGTTTAGAAACCACTTAAAATATATTTGAATCATGTTTCAGCAAGTAAACTGAGCGAAACACAGTTACCAGCTAATGCTAGCGACGTTAGCCGGCTAAGCTAATTGGCTACCGTGACTAACTAGCTCAGAATAATGTTAGCGGGCGGGAGGGTTAGCAAATTCAAACAACAAACAGACTCTAGTAAGAGTTAGTCGACTCTTTAAACGCGTCTGATGGGTGTGAACTTCTCCAGCTCCAGTGAGCTGTGGCCGGTGTCGGTGGTTACCGTTAGCCGCTAGTGACAAAGCAGCGGTAAGAGGCTTTGTTCTAGCGGACTGGCTAGCGCGTCAGCAGCAAAGATGGAGTGATATCTCACCGGGTACCCAGGCCCGGGCATTGGGGAGCGGTACATGTGGTTCTGCACGGCCGACGACGGTACCATCCTTCCAGAAGGAGTCCCGGGTCCCATGCCTGGTCCTACGCCCGGTACCGGTGGTCCGGGTCCCATTGCTCCACCGCCACCAACAGTCGGTGCTGACTGAAACCCCCCTTTGGCCGCCATCTCCTCTCTGAATGTCGCCGCCGGTAGAGGCACGGAGCTATCGCGAGAACGAGAACAGAGCTTTGGTGGTGGTGACAATCCCCCAGCACCCCCTGCTGGATGTATGCGGTACTGCCGTACAACTATAGTCGTTAAAACGGTGTCAAATACCCAAAAGTAACATGATCCTGAAATATAGTAAGATACTGAATATAAACCACAGCACATTCGTAACAAATTACATCATCAACTAGTTCATATTCGAACAAATTCAACTTATATTATTTGTATTACAATACTATAACTACATATATATATATATATACTTTGAAAAATATTGTTCTTTCTACTCTGCTGTATGCACATTTTCTGAACATACTCAGGTCTTTAATCACTTTTTTTTCTTTTTGGCAAATGTGGTCTGTTCACAGCCTGCAAGAAAACTTGATTTCTTGATTCCACGAAACAGCATCTTGAGCTCCTAGAGAAGTGTACAAGAAATGTGTATCAGATGTGGGATATAATGAAATAAAAGTGTTAATTTGAACCTATGCAATCTTAACTATCAATGTCAATGGAAAAAATATGATGATGAAATCTGGAAAAAAAAGGTAAAAAACAAACATTGCAATATCTCTCTTTTATTCAATTCAGAAAGATACTAAACAAACACACAACCAAAATGCCTGATAATAAAAACACTATTCTTTGAATATTTGGAGCTTTTATTTAATTAATTGATCAGTTAATGCCTTGAAAGTCACATGTGCTCCTACTGAATATCACAAAAATCACAGACATATTTTCTTTCAACACAGCAGGGGTTCATGAATAAGTAAATCAGCTCCCTTGATTATTATGTGATCTAAATCACAACCGCAGCACCTCCAAACGGGATGGTTGTTGAACTGAAACAGTATTAGTTGACCTCCTAAGTGCATATAATCATATAACGTTTCATCTGAAGAAAGAACCTCTGGCTTCTAAATGAACAATTAGACAACAAGTTAAGAGCGCAGCGGCTGACGTCCTGTAAGTCAGCCGCAGGCTCAAACACTTTCTTGTTTCCGAACTTTAAAGTCATTACACTTCCCTCCAATTAGCATTATAACAGCACAAAACATGCCATTCCATCTGTTTGCACAGCATGCTTGCGTTTGATCAGAACATACTTGTGAGGGTACATCCAAGGGAGGAGGGGGGATACATTATGGTTTTTGTTGTGCATTGGAGCAAGATGTTGTAAAATTTTAATTCATCGGACAAAAAAGTATCAGATTTGCCCAATTGTGATAGAAATCTCCAGAGAGGTGTTTAAGCCCCTGCGTGTGTGTGAGAGATGGCAGGTGATAATGTGTATCCTCGACAAGCCTATACTGACAGCCTGGATATTAAATTATAAGGGTTCATACTTCAAACAAGTGAAAGGACAAATCAGGCAGAGTCAAGTCTGAATATAGCATTTCTCGGTGCTGAGAACGTTGACTGCGCTGCATTTATCAATCCTAATGAGCAGAATGTAGAGTGAAGCCCAGAGGAGCCGAGCTGCAGCCTTATCTATGACAAACGGCTGAGCATCCTAATTGCACTGAGAGATCTGACAGGATAAATTTACACCATAAACGTGACTCATCTGACATGCTGGGAGGAGTGAGAGCACAGAGACAAGCTGGAGCTTCAATTCATCTCTGTACAGTAAAGAACAGTAACTCAAAACAGTCTAACAGACACTCTACGAATATTCTGGGTCAGTATATGGGTTAACTTTACCCAGAACCTCTGGGTAGAAAATCAAGACTATGGGGTGTTTTGTTTTGCAAATGTTGGGCATGGGTGCAAGAGCTATTTAGACATTTAACTTCAGGAAAAGTAGTCATACCACAGTGTGCAAGTGAAGTCTTGCATTCAATTTAACATACTTTAAAAAAAGAAAGAAAAAACACCACCTAAATATTGCAGTTGGTAAAGGTGCTAATTTTAACTACTTCATATGCTGCTCGGCAGTTTAATCTGTACGGTAATACGTCATAAACTATATGTTGATTATATTTTGTATTAATAATATATAAAACAGCAAATTCAGCAAGCAGTTATATAAATGTAGTGGAGTAAAAAGTACTATAAAGTTGCATAAATAGAATTACTGAAGTAAAGTACAAATACCTCAGATTTGTTCTTAACAGTGAATACATGTACCACTATTGGATGTTACAGTTGCAAACAGTTTACAGTCAAAGCTTGAATTTGATTTGTCTAACACTGGGTCAACATAACCATATCTTTTTTATTATTTTAAAATGCAGGTAGCTTAAGTAACCCAACAGTTATATAAAAAAACAACACTGGGTCAAAACAACCCTTTGGTACTCGGTAAAGTGAACCCATTACTGACACAAAACGGAACAGATTTTGGTCCAGTGATTTTAATTGTGTGCGTCACTGGAAATGGCAGCACACTGTGCGCCACTTTAAGAAACTGTTAAAGAAGAGCGTCATCTCCTTGTTGCTGCAGATAATGAGATGTGATGAAAGGATTAGGAGGACATTAACTCTGATACACAAATATCCAGTGCGAGAGCATGTTCAGTGACAGCAGAGGGCGCGAATAAAAGTGGCAGATGTGGGCGAGAACATGCACATGCACGATCCTCATTAAAATATAGAAACAAACATTAGATGTTGCCTTCCTTTCCAGCACATCCTGCTGGCCGGGAGTGATTAGCTGCGGGTGTTACGGCCATTTCAGAAGGGCAGGCAGTTTGGGATGGATTCATTTACACCGTCTTCAGATTGGCTGCCTGTCAGCGAACAAGGTGAAAGCAAGGAGGGAGCAGTCCTCTCTGATCGGCATATATTGGGGGGCTAAATGAGGGCACATAGAGTGATTTAACCTCATTTAGAGAGGAGAGGAAGAGAACATCTTGGCGGTTGCCAAGATTTCTGGATCTGCTAACATCACGTGAAATAAGACCACAAAAACTGCAGGAAATCGTTCCTCATCCATCATTTTTGGAGAGATTTTTCAGGTCGTCTGAAGTCCCGCTGGTAAACCCCACATACACCTGCTTTACCCTGGAGTCTTATCGGGAAAGCAGCAAGCATCTCCCGCAGGATTTATCTCCCGTATGACCCCCCCCCCCCCCCCCCCCCCCACACACACACACAGACAAACACCAATGCCCGCAGGAAATGAACAGCATCATCTTTTATTTTCTTGATTAATTCGTCTTCTTGGCAGGTACAACAGAACATAATAAAACCATCAGGGGGCACCATCATGTTTCAGACATTCAAAACAAGAAAGATCTTCATCAGATGTCGGAGCTGGTTCCCGGGAGCTTTAACACCTTGTATATTAATGCGCGGTTACTCCTCTGAATGATAAAAAATGAATGCACGCTCGCATTTGCTGAACTAAGTTGAAGTTTGGTTTCACCACTAAAAGAAGTCATGAAAAAATCATTTGAAAAAAAAGTCAACTTCTGTCTTAGAATATAACACTGTGTCTGGCAGCAGTGGACCGATGTGCAGACGGTTGAGCAACAAACATGATTTGAAGGCAGACCATGTATTAAGGGTGCATAACTGGGCTCTAATATTCACCGTCATGCATCACCAAGCTGCTTGGCAGCCGGCAGCACCAGATGTACAGTAGAATACCAGAGCAGCCGTCCAGAATGTGCGGCTGCTGGCTGATTGACAAACTTGATAAAACTTGTATTGGCTGTGCAGCAGGATATTTCTCATCCATCCTTTTTGTCATACTGCAGCAAAGAAATTGTAATTACATCTCAAGAGCATGGAGCTCAAAATGACCAATGTTGTGGCTTGCGGCTGCTTGACTGCGGCCCAAATGAATGGTTGAAACAGATAAGTCATATCAGTTTTCAGACTCCTGCCCCCAAACCCTCAATGCTGATTTCATTCCAAGAAAATGTTGTATGAATCAAAACACAAGATCAAATGTTGATTAGAAACAATGGAGATAGCAAAATGCCTAGTCAGGTTTTCTAAGAGCTACTTGCTATACTTGTGATTAAAAATGAACATTGGCACAGTATATATATATACGTAAGTTGAAAAATGCTTTGCTTTCCCTGTTTACCTCTTTGACCAAACGACAAATAAAGGTTTTTAGAGAGGCAAATAACTGATAAGAATAAAACCTCAGAAGAAGAACAATTTCCAAAATTATATTTAGATTTTATTTATGCTTTGATAACTAAATAGACCAGCCTGTTACCTGGAAGATGGAGACAGGATTATCAGGCGATTTCGAGTATGTTTTATATGAAAGAAAGAAAAACAACCGAAAAACAGTCCAATCAACACGATATTAATAATATGACAGTATATCAAGAAGAATAGTACATTGTCTTTTACATCACCTCTACATACTGGCGGTATTGTGCTTTGATAAGACTTTTGCAACTAGAATACAGATACAGGAACTCGTTTTTTAACAGCCCCACAAAACTCAAAAACGATTTGAGCGATCAACTCTCCGAGAGACACAGATTCACCTCAGCCTTTTATCCTGCAGTCCAGATAAAAGTTTAAAGAGGCTGAATGAAAACTCCTCGGCTCGGCGGGCACACGTGAAAATAGAAAAACGAACGGATGAGACAATGAAATTAGCTCATTCATTCATTGCACAGTGATGCTGGCATGTGAGCACAAACACACACACTCCAGCTACACACATACGCAGAAATATATTGGATGTATGATCTTCCTTTTTATGTATATCATGGAGGCAAATGTGGTAATATATATAAATATACATATATAGACACACATATATATATATAGACACATATATATATATAGACATATATATATGTGTCTATATATATATATAGACACATATATATATATATGTGTCTATATATATATAGACACATATATATATATAGACATATATATATTTCTATATATATATATGTCTATATATATAGAGATATATATATATAGACATATATATATATAGACATATATATATATCTCACTATAAAAACAGAGCACAAAGAGTAAGGAAATTTGTGTTTGGTAGATTATGTCTCTGTTGTAACAATGCTTCTTGGCAATACATCTTATACCGTTGGAAAGCCTGATTATTTCCCTTTTAAATGGTGCCACATTTGTAAGGAACATGCATTTGTGGGATGAGCAGCAATCCACATACTCAGCTCTGCTGCTCATCCCACAAATGCATGTTCCATACAAATGTGGCACCTTTTAAAAGGGAAATAAACAGGCTTTCCAACGGTATAAGATGTATTGCCAAGAAGCATTGTTACAACAGAGACATAATCTACCAAACACAAATTTCCTTACTCTTTGTGCTATGTTTATATATATATATATATATATATATATATATATATATATATATATATATATATATATATATATATATATATATATATATATACATTTATATATATAAGGATATATATAAAATATAAATCAGAGATGGAATGAAAATCATGCACTGGACAAATACAAGCATGCATTTACATAATGAGACCTGAAATCTTCACCAGTACATTTTTAAATGGTAGATGATGCACCTCTAGCGCCAAACGCCCCTCGGAAACTTCCCTGCACACCCGACTACACTCATCTTAAACACAGATACATTCTCGTACAAACGACACAGAGCCCAGCTGTTGTTTTATGGAGCGCTGCAACAGTTACATATGTTGCTACATGTACAGTGGAGTAAGCGGTATGAACATTTGTCCCACTAGCAGGCCGGTGTGTGAAACCATCGTGTGTTGCTGTGTTATACAAAGGCATGGGGGGCTCTTTTTATGATCTGCGGTCTATGGTGAGATAGCTGTACATGTTCCCTTGTTTATTTTTACATTTCGCTTTTTTTCGTCTTTTGAAAGAGAGGTGCGTGTTGGCAAGGTTCCTCCAATGAGCATCCTTTGCGGCAGTATTCCAGAGAAAAACACAGAGATAGAAGAGTTTAGAGTGCTGCGTGAAATGCTCTCCGGAAAATTAACAGATATTTGTATATTTGGGATATCCTCTCCACTTGGCCTCGGGTGACAGTTCTTTGTCATATCTGATTTGTCCACTTTACTCCCTTTCCATGTAAAAAGTGCCTCTGTTCGACTTTGTATCAGTTCCTCACACTCCCCGTGCTGGATATAGTTCTTGTTATATGGTTGGTTTTGGTTGCATAACACGCACTTTGATGCTTCACCCGGGTCTGCTCAGCAAGTGAAGTCTTCAAAGTTGGCCTGGCCCGGGTGATGAGGTAGCATGTTGCCAGGATACGTTGACGGTGTACGCAGGTTCTCACAAGGAGCCTGAGGGAGAAATGAGGAGAGAGAGAGAGAGAAAGAGATGGAAAAAAGGCAAGTAAGGAAAAGCAGAGGGGAGGATGAAGATAGAGGAGAGGAATGATCATCAGGAGAGGAAGTGTTGAGATAGAGGGGAGGCAAACAAGCAGAGGGGGAGTCATCACACAGAGTAAAACAGAAAATAAAATGCATTTGAGAAAACCTTAAAGTCATAAACTCACAGATAAACATGACAAGAGCAACAAGCTGGGACAGAGAATATAGCTCCCGAAGAAATACTCTGAAGTAAAAAGAAGAAGAAGATGAAAATACTAAAGATGGATGGAAAGAGCAGCGTAGAGGAGGAGCACAACTCTGCCTTTCTTCCTCGGGGCTCAGACTTACAATTAAAGCGAACTGGCTTCATTTACACTTAGAAATAAGTGAGCTGTCACACCTTTCAAAGCTCTAATTCCAGCCTGTCCCTGCAGGTCTCGTCAAACCAGCGTTGATTTAATTCAAGCCACTTTCCGCTCTCCTATTTCTCTCTCTCTCTCTCTCTCTCTCTCTCTCTCTCTCTCTCTCTCTCTATTTCTTCTCCTTCTCAACTCAATCACCTTTTTACTCCCTTTCCTGTCCCTCAAGTCCTTCCCTCCCTAGCTTCCTCCATCCCTATCTCTTCACGAACCCTTCCTTACCGTTTTGCCCTCCTTCACTCGGCTGCACTTGAGACCAGAGAAGAAAAAGAACAAATAAATGGAGTCTGACACAGCGAAAGTGTTTAGAAGCAGCCTACTGACATGGCGTTTCACATCATCCAGAATCAGCACAGTTCCCCGGTCATTGTTGTTGTGGCCTTTGTGTTTCTTCTTCGCGCATCGGCACAGCTTGTACTTGATCACCTGCAAAAAGACGAGGACAGCCATTACTGACCTTTTGGGATCAAAACACAATATTCAGAAACGTGCTTTGTTGCTTTTGGTCTTTTCATTGTTCAAGCCCACATGCTTTGGATCGTTAAGGATCAGGCAAAGTCAAATTCAAGAGGGATTGATTTTATGCATCTAAAAATAAGTTTCCTCCTCGAAGCTGCACACGAGCAGGTAAAACGAACAGACGCACAAAAAATCTTTCTGAATGGAAGTAGCAACATATAATTATTCAAATGAGAACAGACAAAGACATCCTGACTAATCTCAAATATAATACGTCCAAAATGTCAATGTATTCAGAGTCTCTGCTGCTGAGATGTGTGTGTGTGTGTGTGTCGCATAGAGACGGACTGTAAGGTTGGGAGGGACACAGCGTTCGCCACTCTGGCTAAAACATGTCCTTGTGCGGATTGGAAAAACTCCCTTTTGTGAGCAAGTAATCGCAGTAACACTGGAGCAGTACACATTTTTCCACACACAATACATCAAACCGGATGTGAGATATTTTACCTCATATAGATAGTCGAAGAGTTCAAGGATAGTGAGGAGGCTGGCTCCGATGAAGAGACCCATCTGACCTCCAATATCACCTGGAGAGACGAATAGGAAAGCACAAAATGTACCGTAACACGAAACCGACAGGAATGTCCTTTTCTGTGCATTCACATGAAACAGCTTTGAAATGTACTTCTCATCTTTTTTTTCTTCAGGTCTGAAAGATAACAAATGTGACAGAAAACATAGATGTTTGGAAAAAAAAAGTTGAAAAGCCACGATAGATTAAAGAAACAGTACTGTGTGTCTTCTGGGACCTGAACAAGTACAATGAAAATGCACGCGCTTGCATTACTGTCACTTTGGACAAAGGGCATCTGTCATGTTGCATACTGCATGTTATCTATTCCCATGAAAACACTTGACAGCTATTTCCTTACCCAGAAGGCCTGCCAATTCATAGGCTTTCTTTTGTTCAATGGTTTCGTAGTTCAGTGCTTCAAAGAAGATGTCCAGAACCAGAATGTTATCGCTGTAAACAGAGAGACAAGCACACGGTCTGAAGTCACATATTCAGATGTCTCCGTTTATATTCTATACACTTGTTTATCAGAGTCCTCAGGCAGAGAAGATGGCAAATGGGTCTGCCACTTCCTGCAGATAGAAGAACAGATGGGTCAAATAATCTGCCGCTATGGTTTATTTCTCCAAGGTGGGTGTAATGACTTTTGATGTCCTGTAATTAAACTTAAAAACCACCAGTACAAGAAAACCCAGGAGGAAAAATAACATGAATAATATATAATAATATATATATTTCTTTTTTTCAGTTGCCTTTAATACACAGGTCGGAGTGATATTACTACGACCAAATACAACCAATTTTCCAGTCGTTATTTGCGGTTTAGTTTGTGGTTTATTGAGGTAGTTGTACAAAGAGATCAACGTAACAGGGTTTTCCAATTCTGCAAGTTTTAGCATTTGGCTCTGTTCCTGTTTTACACATTTTTTTGAAAACAGGTATGCACTATGTGTTGGCAATTAATATTATTTTCTTCTTTTATTATTTTTAGAGCCACCTGTCCTTGCTGTTCTTAGGTCTCAGCTTCTTGGATCCTTGTTATCGGTCTTTCCAAGATGAAGTCGAATTGTGCGTACGAGAGCGAGTGCATCAGGTTTGGTCTCCAGCACTCTGCCCATTAAGGAGCCTCGTGGTGCAGTGGAATCAGCCACTAGAACAATGTCACCTGGCGGGAGCGAAGCTTCTTTTTACCTTCAACCACCGTTGTTGTTCTTGGATTAGAGGCAAAAGTATTTCTGTGTCCACCGCTTCCAATAGAAATCTGTCATATATTGCCTCCATCTATATTTGATTCACTCTTTTGCAACGAGTGCTAAGTAAGATGGACCTGGAAGTGAGTGTTTGGATTGGATCATCGGAAATCTTGGTAAGGGGTTGATCATTTAAAATTGCTTCAATTTCACAGATTTAAGTTTGCGATATCTAATCGTCCCGAACATGTTGTTTAAAGGTGCTCAATAGCATTTCCTATTGCCTCCACACGGCTTTCAACGCCCTGCTGGGGCGTTTAAGTACCACTTCATCCATCGCTGAAGCAAGCCATTGAGTGCTTCGACTGGAATTGTCTGATCTGAAAGAGGAAACTTAACCTCATCGACACATAAATCGTCATAATGCATTGATGAAGGAGTCTGGGTCAAAGGTATTTGCAACTTCAAGACGTACTGACCTGCTTGCCATGCAGCATACCTTTTAACCAGACTTTGTCCTCTCTTGATCTCTATAGGACCGGAGTGGTCTACTCCTGCATTTGTAAATGGAGCTTTGTCTGGTAGAATCCTCTCCAGGTGCAAGTCTGACATTTTTGATTCTCAAATTCCTACCTGCTGTTGTTACACTCAACACAGTCTTATTATGACCTGTCTTGCAGCGGAGTATTTATTTACAAAGGCGAGACAGCACATGATTTCTTTCTCCGTGTCTGAGTTGTTCATGGATGTGTCGTAACAATAGTGTGGATAAGTGAAGGTCCCTCTGAGAGAATAATCGGTTGTTTGAGCTTTTCAGGCACCACTAGTCTATTCAGGCGACCACTTTCTCTCAGAAGTCCATCATCCAGCAGCAGATCCAGTTTACACAACGAAGGCGAGACAGCACCAGTCTGCTTCCTTTGACAACCTCTTTATACCAGCTTCTAACACTGATATTTCACATTTTAAATATTTATCTGCTTGGACGAGATCCTCAGGACACAAACACTGTTGCTTTTAAGTGTTGCATCTCTTTTTCAATCTTTAGTTTGCCAGGATCCTTTTTTAAAGCTGCTCATAGTACTCTGAATCTCCTTTCTCCTTCATATCCTCTGCAAGAGTGTTGTCAAAACAATAGTTGTCAAGAGACCTTGTGCGTTTCAGCAGATTTTTGACCTTGACGTTCATTGTGATGTCTTGTTTGATTTCTGGATCATTAGCAGAGATTCCAAGGGAGGTGTTGGCCGTTCTCTGTCTGGTTTACAGAGAAACTCTGGTCCCTTGATCCATCTCTGGCAGCTTAAGAAGCGGCCTGCTGTTCGATCTCTAGAGGATTCATCTGCATCATTTTCCTTTGAGCTAACACATCTCCATTGTGAATTTGTCAGAAGCATCAATTGCAAAAAAAGATCCTGTTTGCCACAAATATTTTGAATCGTTTGGTTTCGTCATTGATGTACTTAAGCGCTGTCATGCTATCGGTCTGGGGAGGGATTTGTTCAGTTAATGCTTTTCCCCCCCGCAGCTTTGTGTCAACTCTTGACAGCTGAGACTTCAGCCGTGAGCTCCATTCTGTGACTTGGTATTTGTTTTAATGCTGCCGCTTTAAAACAAATTACATTTTAATGGTTTCCTCTTATGAATTCAACGTGCACTTCTTTGTCGTTGTTTTCCAGTCTTACATATGAAACAGAACCATAGCCAGTTGGCGTCCTGCGTCCGAAAAAGTGGTGCAGCTGTGCATCGTATTTGACCAAAGCTTGTAGGCTTTATGCACCGTCAATTGTGGAAAACAAGGGAGATTATGACCGCTATTTCATTTCACGCTGTGTTAATGTCTAACACTGAGGAATTCAAGGAAAAAGAATGGGGATTAGTTTAAAGGCCCAGGGCAAAGACTATTATTTTGATTCCTGAATATCCTCTCTCTGGGCCAAATCAGACTTCACGCCCCACTGGAGTTGAGATCAAAACCGTAACTCCACTTTGTAGTTTCTCTTTTCATTCTTGGTGCACTGCTTTATTACTTACATTCAAGCCAAGACAAGTGATGATCTGTTTTAAAGGAAGCTCTGGTAAAGCCGGGGGGGGGGGGGAATCATCATCGACTTCGACTTCATCATGTAGAGATGGAGGTACCAATAAGAAATGAGCACACATCTGCTCGTTTCACACACCCACAGGCTCATACAAGTGTACAGCACCAGGACCCTGGACCTGGCTCACCTAAAAGTAGCACAGCCTTTATTTATGCTAATCACATCTGTGAGTTTCCGGCATTGACAAGTCAAACCACGAATGTTACAAATGTGTTTTTGTTATTGTTTAAAACTGATGAATGAACAGTTGAAATAGTTAGCGAACAACTGTTTATCCATCAATGTTAACTTATATATTTATAAATGCTCTCACATTTGGAAAAGCGTTCAAAAAGACTTGAAACTAAGGGAATTGCATGGTCTCTCTGCCTGATATAAAAGTTCTTATCGTACAATGGTGAACGAATCGTTTGAACCGCTGATCTCAGTGGGTCTTACCAAGTTAAATATAGGTTGAACAAAAAAACCATATACACATTTTTCAACTTTCTTTCCATTACTTTAAACGCCAACTACCTTTTTGAACTGTTCATCAGTTGCTTTCAGCTATTTCAACTGGTTATTTATGAGAGTAGGATGTAGGGAGATGTATTGGCAGAGTACTGTGTACTCATCAAATGTAGCTATTTATTTCAATGTAACTGTACTTAGTTGGGCAGCTGTCAGCTGCAGAAATAGTTGGCCCCTGAGGTACATAGCGCCCCTGGTTGGGAATCACTGATCTAGGTGTTTTTTTTGTTTATTATTATTTTGTTATTGCTGACATTCCTGGGTGTTTTCTCCTGATTTGTAGGTCCACTTGTTTGAGGTGTCAGCCTGCAGCTTGACTGATGCTTCCTCGCTGCCAGGTGTTCTCATAGCTCAGTGAGTAACCTTCAACACGTCAGATCAGAGCTGTGGTGAACGGCCCATGAAGCTGTCGATGTGTGTCTCGCTGCGTTAGTGGTTCCCAGTAGGACAGTCCACTGTCAAAGACTTCAGTCACACACCACTAAACACTGTGCGGCCCAGATACCAGAACACTCCCAGCTAATGCTCATCTGACTGACATAGCTTGGAAATATGGCCACTCAAAAAATGAGGTGAATGGACTCACATCTATCCACAGGGAATGAAATAAAACTTTCAGCAGCGAGAAGTGAAGGGTTTTTGCAGCACTCTGACTACATATGGTGTAATTATCTCGTCCTCAGTAGCTCCGCTGGGAATGATAGATAAAAGATTCAGCTATTATTACACCCACTCCTCATTTACTTGAAACTACCGTTGATCTGTTCATTAGATTTGGTAAGAAACAGTACATTCTTGGCTGATGAATCAAATCAATCTGCGACTGGAAGCTTCTAAAAGAAAATCTCAGTTTGAGAAGGGAAAGTAGCAGCCTTTAAGCAAGCTGCTTTAAGGGGAATCAACTTCAAAACACTTACATTTTCTTATATGGATCACTGACAGATGATGCAGCCTTGTTTTAAGATATTTACAGTGCAGCTTTAATCGTATTTAGTCACGGTTTGAGACACTTTGTAACACATCAGGTTTTACTCAAAGTTCCTCACAATCAAGATCAAACGTTACGTTTGAGACTCATCAGCACTGAAAGGCAGCAGCATTTACCCATAATATGTTGGAGCCACAACATGTTACCTTTTGGCCCGCTTTTGACAATTATTTCTCTAATTTAAACAAAATGACCAAAAGCTTGGAAAGAACAAATGATTCCTTTTCTCTAGGAGTCATTGAATCATGTCTGGAAATCATAAACAAAAGCAAAAGACAATGAAAACTTGAGATGTCCCCCAGCACTAGAAAAGGTAGTAACACTTAAAGTATCCCTCCAATCGAGCGACTAAACCTAAAAGACAGCCTCATGTGCTGAAGTTTATATGTGCTCAGCCTAAATCTGAGTAATGATGTGAAAACCTGAAACATCCAACACACACATACCCTGAGAGTTCATATTGAAGTGGGAGTCATCTTGTCTCTGACAGTTAAACTTTTGAAACAAGATAAACACTTAACAAAACACTTAACAAGATAATTGAATACCTTTCATCAGACACAAACTATGAATGAATGAAGAATGTCTTTACATGTCTTAAAACATGCACATAAAAGACACTGACAAGTATAAATGTCCCCTGCTTTATGTGGAGCAGCCAGCAGTAAGAGACTGGTTACACTGAACGGCACCAAGGTGATACCGTGTAAAACTGGACAAAAGAACCAGCGCTCATCATTGGATGAATAAGACCTGGACTCACCCTATGTACTGCTCTGTCTTGTTGAATTTCTTCGCGAGGTACTTGGCCGATGCTTTGCTGGGTATCTTGACAAAGGACATCTCTTTACCGAAGCGCGTCATGTTGCACGGCGTCTCGCACACACAGTAGTCATTGTCTCTCTCGACAAGAAAGTCTGTAAAATAGATCAGGCAGAAAGAGGCCGAGAGAGGCAGGGAGATGGAAAGAAGAGGAGACACAGATAGATTTAACGTCACCCCAGGATGACAAACACAGCGCCAGCAGAGTGAAAGGCGTCAGAGAAAACTTGTGAAAAGACGCCACAAGGAGACCCCCCCCCCCCCCCCCCCCGAGACCCTTATGAGAAATATTAAAGATGTAACATCCACGGCGACGGAGTCGGAGGGACAGCGGCAGCCAAAGGCCAACACGTGCATCTGTATCATGAGAGAGCGAGACATCGCGAGTCAATAAGCAAACAAGTAACAGACACGAGCGGTCTGAGAGACAGGGGAGTGTGAAAAGGAGAGCCTCAACACCAGGCCTGAGATTTAGCATTTGAGAATGGCTACTATCAGGCAGAAGGAACACTATTATCTGTTATCAGCATGGATGAGGGACAGTGGAACAGTGGGACACACACACACACACACACACACACACACACACACACACACACACACACACACACACACACACACACACACACACACACACACACACACACCACACACACACCACACACACACCACACACACACTTACCCAAGGCAGGATCTGCACACTCCTTGTACTGCTCCGGGGTGCAGTATGGGGCATCTCCTAAGGACAGGCAGGAGAAACACAATGTCCTCAATGGGAACAAAAAGAGGGAGAAAGGGAGAAAGGGAAGAAGAGGGTTTTCCGAAGATGCGAAAAAGGATGAGGAGATCTTGGCATATAATTAATTTGATCTCAGACTGTCATCACCGTCCTTATTTGGACTGGATATTCGTCACAAATGTGATCTCATCTCGTAATTGATTTCATGAACTTTTGTACTTTCGCCGCCTCTCGTCAGCACTTTCGGTCTGTGTCACCCTCTCCATCGTTCTCTCCAGTGGCAGTTAAACCATTCTCTCCCCCAACACAGGATAAAGGCATGTCTTAGATGTCGAGGGAATTATTTCCCAATTATTCACTGCATTTCGCTTCGTGCTCTTTGAAAATCACTCCAACGACAGGGATATAGCAGAGAGGAATAGGAGCGGAGTGGTTAAGCAAAGGGAGTTCTCCATAGACTCACATTAATCAAGTGCACAATCACGAGACGATAGCAGCTAATCCTGATTATTACACAGGTAGATTGTCTGGCTCAGGATGTGCAAACAGAGCTGGAAGTGACCCTGATTGAAGAGAGAGAGACATTAACAATCGTTTTCAAATTCAAGTGTTTCCCCTGTGCCCAAATCCTTTTCATTTGCCGTCTGAGATGCCACACGGTGATGAAATGTAGGAGGTAGACAGCAAATGCCAGCTGTAATCACTGCACAAACACAAAGTGAAAATAGGGGAGTTTTCCGATTCACTGGAGTGTGACAGTATAGCTGATGCATCTGCAGTCGGTTTGTTCCGTAAAAATTGTCTTTGTCACGACTTCAAACGAAAGCCCCTTCAACAACAACAGCGCACTGTAACATCTTTATGAACTAGAAAATGCATTTCCTGCTGAAAATGCGTTGGAATGCTGAAAGCTGAAATTAATCTCAAAAACATTGCTGAAAATAGATATCCAATTTAAAAAAAAATTGCAAAAAGCTTAGTAATTCAAAAAGTTGAAAGATTACAAATATGAAGTTATATCACCCCTCTCCTGAAAGAGCTGAACATTTTGATATTCGAACGGTTTCTGTAGCTTAAAAGAATTCCAGCGGTAGTGATATTTGTTGTAGTAGAAGTATTATTAGCAGAAAAGTATTAGTAGCATTTGAATAAGTACTAGCTGTAGCAGTAGTGATATTTGTAGTCGCAGTAGTAGTATAAGTTGTAGTCGAAGTATTGGTAATTAGAAGAAGTAGTAGTATCAGTCGTCGTAGTAATAGCTGTAGTAGAGGTCGTAGTATTTTATATAACAGTAGTAGTAGTATAATAAGTAGTAGTAGTAGTAATAGTAAAGTCAGTTTTTGAAGTAGCAGTAGTAGTAGTACTAGTAGCAGTCATACTAATAGCTGTAGTAGTATTAGTACTGGTAGTAGCAGGAATAGCAGTATTAGCAGTTGTGGTATAAGTAATAATAGTAGTGGTAGTGGTAGTAATAGCAGTAGTGGTAGTAATACTATTGATGGTAGCAGTAATAGCAGTAGCAGTAGTAGTAATAGTAGCAACAGCAAAAGTTGAAGTAGTAGTAGTAGTAGTAATACTAGAAATATTAGCAGTAGTAGTAGTTGTCGCAGTATTAGTAAGAGCATTCATTATTTCAACAAAAAAGCCTAATTTTGAGCTAAACGTTTAAATACAGTTAATCCATGAGGCTTTTATTTTAAAAGGGTGGGGCTGGGTGGGGGAGGGAGGGGGAGAGGAGACATAATCATCATGTTTGACACATAAACAGAGGTTATTAAATGACAGGCTTCATCACAAACAGTTCAGTTAGAATTCACTCTCTGGGGCTTTTATTTTGAAATGGGGTGTGGGGTGTGGGGGAGAAGGGGAGAGGAGACAGAATCATAATGTTAGATAAACACAAACCGGTTATTAAATGACAGGCTCATCACAAGCATTTCAGTTAGGATTCATTCTGTGGGGCTTTTATTTTAAAATGGCGTGTGTGTGTGTGTGCGTGGGGGGGGGGGTGGAGGAGGGGGGAAAGACCTCTAAAGATCCCTAAGACCTGAATGACTGTATGAGAGACACAGAGAGAGAGGGAGAGGAGTGTATGTGCGCGTGTGTCTGTGAGTCTGTGTGTTTATCAACATCACTAATTGGCTCAATCGCAAACACCTGTGTGCCTGAAGCCATTTGAAAATATTCTCCATAGAGATCCAATTGAAAATAAAAAGCTTAATAATTCAAAAAGTTTAAAGTTTAGAAATATGAAAAGTCATAGCACCCCTCTGATGAAAGAGCTGAACATTTTGATAGTTGAACGGTTTCTGTAGCTTAAAAAATGAAGGAGAAGAAGAGGTGGGACGGAAGAAATAGAAGAAGTTGAATAAAGATTCGAAGAACAATAGAAGAACAATGCTTAACAGCATTCCAACAATAAATATAGATACACAGTGTTTGTGTCCAGCAATGAGCTGCCCGTCTGGTTCCTACCAGGCATGTGGACCATCCTGCAGTTGCAGTTCTCCACCAGGTATCGCGTCTCACAATCGATACGGCAGGCCGTGATGCTGTAAGAGCTGAAGAAGTCAGAGTCCATCGCCGAGGCCTTGCAGTCCCCCCACGGTGGAGGCAGGTAGGTCAGCTGAGAGACAGACAAGCAGCGGTGCAGAAACCAATTCAGTTATAGAGCACATTTTCATTTCCTTCGCACTGTTAATGCAGTTGTTTGACCTTGTACGTTCTGTTAATAGATTAGAAACCATTACACATTTATTGTACTTGGCACAGAATATTAATCTCGTTCTTTTTCCATGGTGAATGCATGTGTATAGTGGTGCTTATTGTGGGAGTTTTTCTCCTACGCCTCTGCTATTTAGAGTCCACCTCGGTGCTTTCATTGTACTGCCCACTCTCCATGCAGGAACTGAATATCAGCTGTGTGGTGGAGCTGTGATGTTGAAGTTTACACCCTGGACGGCTTCGCTGCAGGACGTGTGGTGCCATGTTTTGATCCACAAATGTACATTTTCTGTTACGCAAGCTGGAGTAAAATATTGACTTTATGTGGATACATGGACATCTCTGTCTCGGTCAAAAACAGAGAGGCTCTTGGAGGATGGTTAGCTCTGTTCTCTGATCTCTGTATATTCTTTGTCTGACACATTGGGCCTCATGTAAGAAGCTCTTACGAACAGATTCCTTCATAAGTGGTGCATGTAGGAGTGATTTAGGAGAACTAGTCGCATTCAAACATTTTTTAGTATTTTGTATTTTCTCTTAGGTACAAGCACAATTAGCGTTGGGTGGTGAAGACTTGCAATTAGTCTGCTGTTACATAATCAGTATTTTTCCTTAATTTGAAGAAATGTGGAGTTTGACAATTAAAAAATGACATTTCATAATTATGTTGACATTATCCTGTTTGACTCTGCAATTCAAGTTATAGGCTAATACAATTTCAAAATGTCTTCATAGGTCCGAACAATATCACCGTTCATTTAAAGGTGCAACACACGGGATTCAGAGCATAAATGTAGCAGCAAACAAATATTTGCTATGTGAAGATAAAGAGGAGTAATGGCTGCCCGAGCAGAGAATGAAGTCGCTCTCCCTCTGTGTCTGTTGTTATCCGAGCTTTTCCGCACTTTGATGACACAGCCAGGCGTGACTTTTAGTGCACGTGAGCGTGCCCTGCTGGTTAGCTCACGGCCCCCCCACACCTGCACTGCCCTCATACGGTGGTTACAGCTGATAACGCCGTCCCGACTGACCGCATTGTCGCCAAAGCGTAGTGCCCTCCGGTTCCCCCTCAGGCAAACACTGTTAATTCTGTCAGCACTTCACCGTAGTTTACAGTGTAAGCGCCGTTCGCATCGTTAGCCGCTGGCTAAGCTATCGCCATGTTGAGAGCTGCTGAGAGGCAATTAAAACGCTCCCAAAATAATATATGACCATGTGACCAGGCCTGCATTTGATAATGGCTTAACCTGCAGGTTATTATTTGTCCATTAATTGCATGTCAAATTAAATGCAATACAATTTCCTTCGGCCCAAGTTGACATAGTCAGATTGCTTGTTTTCTTAAACTAACCGTCCAAAACCCGCGAGGTATCAGTTAACTGCAGAAGAAGATTAAGAATATATTCACACTTATGAAGCTGATACCATGTTTTTGCCGTTCATATATATCAAATTCATAACACGTTTGAATATTATGCAGATCATTTTTTGGTCCAGTTTTCTACAAAATAGACGGTAACACGAAGTAAAGCATCGTGGCCCATTTAGGCAGCATTTAAATAAGAACATGGAACCAATGAAAAAAGAAGCGTAGGTCAGAAAAACCAGCACATTCCCAAAACTTAAAAAGAAAACTAAATAAAGCTGAATGAAAATGAGATAATGATATGCACGGTACTTGACTACTGGAGTGATCACAACCTTAGGCACTACTAGTCCCTGACCTTCATCATCAGGTCATCTGAGCATTTTAGAATCAAAATGAGAGAAAGTAAATACCGAGCAAAGAATTCATACAGAAATTAAAATATATAAAGTTGGACAAATCCACTCCCAACTCCAAAACAAGCCCCAATGAGTCTTATTTACACCATACTATTTATGTCGAAGAAGTAAACTGAAATCATTCCAACAGAGCACTTTTTGAAATGGACATACCTTTAAAAAACTGATGCATTAAATGCTACACAACAGCCCCTGTGTGTTTCCATTTCATCGGTTCATCACTTTGGTGCTCACACGGCAATAAATGAAATGCCACTGTTATGATTCAGGGATCAGCTTCCTACAATTTGTCCTGGAGTGCAAGATGCAGCCACGTGTGTCGCGCAAAGGATTCGGTTACTAATAACCCAAGGCGATGTTCAACATGCTCATGCAGGGTTCACACACATTACCACACTGTACAGCACACTCAAGTAAGCCAGATAGCGCTGAATGAAATCTAACAAGGAGATTAGAGCGGTTTTTCTGCTTATTTTCACATCAAGGACGTTTCACAAAGTCAAACAGAACATAAAACCCCTCAGAGCTGGGTAAGATGTTGCAATCAATCGTAGCTGCTTGTGTATTTATTCACCTCATCCCGATGCGACTGGGTAATGGCTCTCTTATGTTCAGAGTTCTGCTTCATTTCTCCGCATTTTCACTCCACTCAGCCATCCTAAACCACCTTGTGGCACCATTGCTTCCCGTTGGTTAAACCTCCTGCAAAAGCTTAATTCTGCAAGTGTGCACAAAAGTGAGCCTGGTGTGCGAGATTTTAGGTTTATGTCAGCGTGCTGTTTAACGACCGTAAGGAAGAAAGTAAATCACGTTTGAAACCGTGACCTCAATCCCCCCCCTATCGTTAACGGTGCAAACGAAAGGGTGAGAGGTAGACACAAGAGGAAAGGCGAGAGTTTACGCGGACAGCAAAAATGGAGAAGAAACATTATGTTCTTTTTGCTTTTCTATGTTGAACAAATTGCAGGTTTTTCTTTTGTGGGATCATGGTGAGTGACAAGTTTGGCAGGCTGAAAAGATCCCGACAGTTTTACACTACAGGACCGCTCAAGAAGGCAGTTGAATAAATGTGAGCAAACTGCATTCGATTAATGAAGAGAGAGCCTGTCAGCCAATGAAATAATATATATATATATATAGAGAGAGAGAGAGAGAGAGGTTGAGAGACAGAAAGAGGGGGAATCATATTAAAGAGAGAGGAATTGTATTAGAGAAAATTGTAGTGAGTGTTGGAAAGTAGAAAAGTAAGGGAGCTTGTGAGAAATACAGAAAAACAAAGAGGGACAGTTTCCTGCAGACGCGACATTGGCAGCATGCAAAATCCTGCCGCAGCCCGGCGACACTGGAACACACTCACTGGTAGTGTGGACGTGGAAGGTACTGAGATCACTCCAAAATCCATCCCTTTCTGTCCTGCATTCAGTATGCATGGTTCTGTAGCATATTAGGGGGCCAGAGTATGTGATTTGTATGCTTGTATGCTTGCAGAATTATTCACAGCTCAGAGGAATAACCAACATACTCTTTGCTTAAGTGAGCAAAGCAGACTTCCAAAAGCTGACTGGAGAAAGTTTGAGTTTCTATAATAACGTTACGGCCTCAAGTTTGTAACTATCAGAACTACGGTACACACGGGCCCAAGGTCTCCAAGAACCCACAGACATGAACAGGGCTTTCACCGTGGGATTGGTAAATATGCGGTTAATGTCTGAAGGCTCAGCGTTCTAAATCTCATCGGTTTCAGCACGAGCCACCTTTTCAGATTACAGGGAGTCATTTGATTCAAAAAGAAATATCCCTAAGTGGAGCTTTAGATATATTCAGAATGCGTCCCATTTGCCTCGACACTGTTAAACCCACAGAGAGGGCTTGTGATAAGCTCGCGAACTGAAGAGCTTGTGCTCACCGTTTAATTTGAAATGATTGAGATACTGACTGTGAGTGTTCAGTAAAGCTCTTAGTCTGCTGGGAACGACGAGGGCAGACAAGGGCAGATCCATCAGGGGTGCCTCAGAGGCAGCAGATCCTCCAGATGGTTGAGGATCAAGGGGAGTGAGCAGGTAGAGTGTGAGTGGTTATGGGACCCAGTCCAGGGCTTGATCAACCCTGGCAGGGTCACCTGGGCCATGCAGGGTGTCTGAAGTTGAAAGTTCCAAAACACCCACATTGATCAAATCATTGATTGTAGCCACTTTATGAGTTGATGTATGGTCACACTAGACAAGGTGTTTGCATGACTATCTTCTAGTCAAATTATATTTGTGACATCTCAGATATCTGGGATAGGAAAGCTATCAAATTAGTTTTGCCAATTGAAAAACTGACAGCATTGTCAGATGGTAATTGTTAGGTGATGCACAGTGTGCCACGGTGAGTTTTTTTCTAAACCACCAGCACAGCTAGGCAAACTAAAGCAGGCGGCAACCTCTGGTTCTGAGAAGTGAAGTGACTTAAACTTGCATTCTTTCTAATGGCCATCAGGGGGCGACTCCTCTGGTTGCAATGGAAATCCGATTGTATAGAAGTCTATGAGAAAATGATCCTATACTTCTCACTTGATTCATTACATCAGTAAACATTGTGAAGATGAGTTCATGATCTCAATCGGTATTTTCTTCAATGCAGCATGATTTTCATTTTGTAATCTATGGTCCCAATTAGAGTAAAATAGACGATAAAGCAGGGTGTGTTTAAGGGCGTGGCTACCTTGAGATTGACAGGTCGCTACCACAGCGTTGTCCGGATTTGGAGCTGTCCGTGTGTTCTTAGAACTTTAACCCTTTCACAGTGTGTTCTCAGTTCATGAAAGTTAATAATAACATTTAGGT
Source organism: Melanostigma gelatinosum (assembly GCF_949748355.1). Taxonomy (NCBI): domain Eukaryota; kingdom Metazoa; phylum Chordata; class Actinopteri; order Perciformes; family Zoarcidae; genus Melanostigma; species Melanostigma gelatinosum. The sequence goes on along the minus strand of NC_136636.1, from coordinate 20,856,527 downwards.
TTCTTAAACATGTCTTGTTCAGCGTTCGGTTGTAAATAGCTCCACCTTCTCGTGTCACTTCTAGTTGCAAAAACCCAAGATGGCAACGGCCAAAAACCAAATTAGTGATGACCGAAATACCGAACTTGAGGCTTCAAAAAAGTAGTTCACAAACTAGTGGGTGATGATCATATTAATAAGATCAACTTCTTACATACAGTCTATGGGTGTATAAAAAACAACAACTAAGCTGCGCCAATGAAACAAATAAATCAGGAATATCATCGTATGAAAATGTGTGATTTAGTAAATACTATCAGGATTAAAGTTGGGGGATTATAGGGCAGAAGTTGCATAACAACCTTTCAGCATATTGTAATTCAAATCATAGGTAGGCAGTTTTCTGGCAAAAAAAACAGGCATGCACAGGCACGGTGCTTCATACAGTAACCTGTATGAGTACTTACACATCTTCCCCATTATGACTGTATCCCGGATGCCGTTAAAAAGCGGCAATTTTATGAGAATTAGCCTTCTGTTTTCTTTGCATACTTATGGGCTGTGAAGTCTTTTAAGATGACATGCTGTTATTTGATGCTCTAGCTAGCTGCGATATCGGCTTTAAGCATTTCAGAGATGGAGAGAAAATGTTGTTAACAGTTTAGCCTTCTGCTAACCGTAGCTGTCACCGCTGCGCGGCAGCGGTGAGCTTACGCGGAAGGATAAACTATTGGAGATGAAGAGAAAATGACGCATGCCACGAGTTACTGCCCTCGCTACCGTAGCCATGAAGCTAGCCACAGCCGTTGTCAGGATCCAGGATCCCTGTCTGACCTGTTCGGTGTTACCTCTGTTTCCCCTGATCTCCTCTCCTCATGTGTTCTGTCATTCCCCCTGTTTGTTATTGTGTGCCATGTGCTCTCTGTTTGTCCTCTGCCTCCAGACACCTCCCATGGCCACACCCTTGAGTGTGCACAGCTGAGGACACTCCAGCTGATCACCTCCTGCTGCCTGACACACCAGACTCAGGGCCCACTAATGAGTGTCCTGTCAATACATAAGCTCTGGCCCTGCAGTCTGGGGTTGTCAGGTCGTACCGTCTTTCACCCGCGTCAACCCCGTGGCGTCCTCTGCCCTCCTTGTGTGTACGGATTCCACTCCGCCGCTCTGCCCTCCTTGTGTGACACGGACTACTCTCGCCGTCAAGCTGCCAGCCCTCCGGTGTCGAGCCACGGGCCTCACACCGTCGCTCTGCCACTCGGGTGTCGGACCACGGGCTCCACACCTTCACACATTCGAAATAAAACCTGTAAATCGTAACTTCTGTCTCCTGTGGTCTTGCGTTTGGGTCCTACCTGTGAACTCCCACATAACAGCCGTGAGCAGAAGGCTAGACTATTCACCGATACTGTCAGATTATCTTTTTCATAAGTCTGTCTTCTTTATTGTGGTTGCTTTGCAGTGTAGGCAGTTTTTGCCAATGCTGGAATATATACTTTTCCTGCAGGATATCCCGCTGTTAAAAGGATGTGCACACAAATCCTTATAAGTGGCCTAAAAACAGAGTTAAGAAGAGGTGCAGAAGTCTAGTTTTCTCTCAAACTACCTGAATTAAAGTATGCTGAAAGGTTATTATGGCTTTTTTGTCCAATGATGAGCTATAATCTTGCACTTTCTATATTTGATGTCTGTCCATCTTTCCCAAGACGTACCCGTTGTTCCTGACAGGAGACAAAGGTCTGGAACCCCGGTGCCACTCCAAAGCCAAGCTGGTCTATGAACGGCGGCTCGTCCTGGGTGTGGATCTGAACCTTGATCCCTGCTTCAAACGATGTCTCGTCTGTTGACAAGCAGAGGTTAGGACATTTACAACAGGGATGATCATTTGTATGCACACATTGGCCTCCATGATCTACCCAGCAGCAGTTTTAATTAATCAAAGGAAGTCAAAGCGTTGTAGTGGTGGAATATGTTTCAGTCAGTGAGTGAAAAACAAGCAAACTAAATCTTAAAACATGAAAATAAACACATGAGAAATGATAAAACATCATTGACTTGAAGGTGGACAGAAGCATTCCTGGAGTGGAATATTTATTAGTCACATCCGTGTTCTTCCAACAATCACATTGTGGTCATTCAGGAGTTAAAACTTGCTGGAATATGGATTGAAAGGATGAAGAAGTGGTTGATGACAATACATGCCACACAAGAATCATATTTACTGCAGGGATGAACGTGAAAGTCAATGGATAAATTAATAAATAAATCATGATGAGGTTAAAAGGAAAATCAATACAATACAATACAATCAATACAAGTGACAGCTTCCTTTGCCACAGCACTCTGCTGTATGGATTTTAAATGAAGCAGATGGGCCTCTTTGATACTGAGACCGGGGGAACATCACAATGACATCCTGACTCAAGCCTCCACTTGTGCAAACATATTTCCATTACATTTGCTGAGGCCTGGATTCAAGAGATTTAGTTCCTGTGAGTGTTTGCTCGGGGATGAAGTGGGATGTCTGTTTCCTGCCGTCTTTCCTCCCTGCTTGTCACACGGCATCGTCCTCTTAAGTGCCAGGCTTTCTCGTGATTTTCAATTAAAGAGCTCAGGGGACGCGACTGAAATTTAGCACGAGAGCTTTACGACAAAGAGCGACAGACTTTGACTGTTACACATTCTTCTTCTGAGACTCGATACAAAGCTGATACCGAGACGAACGCTTGAGGCTTGGAGCACCAACACATACGCGAGCAGTGTCTAAGCTCATGCTTGCAAGTCATCTTTAAGTCATAGCCATCTGTCATCTTTATACAATTGTAGTAATGACATTCAGGCCGAACCTCGGAACTAAATGGAAATCATACTTGTCGCTGCGCAAACATGTCCCGCTGCCTCAAAGTCATTACACTGTCGGTGCTTTGTCGTGAAATAATTTCAGGGATTCAACAATTACACATTAAGTCTTCAAAAAGAAAGACTTGTCAGTGAAAGACTGCAGGGAATCTCATTTTTATCAAACTCCATCATCACACCTGCCCACTTACATTTTCTTGGATGTCTTTGTTAATCATCATGCTGAGGTCTCTTGGTACTATTGAACCGTCGGCTCACAACATGAAGGGTTTGAAACGGAAGCTCGCAGCAGTGTTGTTTCTGTGATGAGTTTGCATGTTCGTCCCGTGTCTGCCTGGGTTTCCTCTGATTGCTCCCGTTTCCTCTCCCACCAGTACATGTGAAGTAGAAGTCCTAAATCGCCTGTATGTGTCAAAGTTAGTGTTTACATGTGTTGGAAACTCTCACAGACTCCTGGGAGCAACCTGCCTCTCACATAAAGCATGCTGGAATAGGCTCCAGCCCCCATGCCACCCCGAAGGAGATAAGTGGGTATAAAAAATGGATGGATGGAATCACTCACAGCTTTGTGCTTCAACCATGTGTGCACTGACTTCTACACACAGAATCTGATTTATTCATTTTTCTTCTCGTGCTCTTGAATATGCGTACATTTAGAACCACTTCTGACCAGGAGAACCAACACGCCCTCAGTGGTACACGCACATTAAAGACACACAAACTCAAATAAAGGATAGGTTGTGAACTTCCTCAAGATATTTTTATTCTTATTCATAAACCATAGTAATCACTTCTGCCAAGAGTGAAATTATGCTTTCTCACGGCGCTATTTCCACTGGTTTCTCTTGGCCTGCATCACTTAGCCACTGTGGAGCCTTGTAGGAGATCCAGACGATCTGGTAATGATATTCAATTCAGACTTCATAAAGGACACAACTCATGGGGGTCAAAAATGATGATAATCCTATCTGTCACTAACGTTTATTTGGTGTAGGCAGGTAGAAAGTCTGTAACCGTAACTGTACAAAAGTGTGATTTGAGAGGCGCTAGATTATTTACATGATATTATCGTAGTCCAATATTAACATGGTGTCAATATTTCATCTTTTAAATAACACGATTATCGTCAATACTGGTATAGTGAGGCAGACTTTTTTGGTCACACAGGATTCTTCTGTGACGAGAACACTCAAGTCGTCAAATTGTCTGAACATCTTTAGCATCAAGCTGCTCATTTTAGTGCGGACGACACCGAGGCACACACGTGCAATAATCATGCTGTTTCATCAGCATTGTGATATGCCTCACCTGTCAGGGAGATGGAATATCTTGGCAAGGGCGACGGGCTGAGAGGCTGAAATAATAGTGTTTACAGAAACCTATTCATACATGTATATCTACAAGAGTTCATATTACAGCAGGTGCAGGTGGGTACACCAACATTCACAAACATTTGGCTTGTGCTGCAGCTTCTTGGAGCTTTAAAGGGTAATTCAGATATTTTTTGACCTGAGCCCTATTTTTGTGTCAAACTGATTAATAGGGACAACAATTTCTGAAATGAGTCCAGTACTGAGTGAGAGAGCTGCAGCTCAGGGACTGTAATGTGATCACATCGGGGCAATTTGGCGTCGCAAATTTGCGTCTACTAAAAGTGCTTGTTTTTGCCACTGACAGGCTTTCTCCACTCTGATTGTTATGATAAGCCGAAGTATGTATCAGAAGTAGAAGTATATTATACGTGTCTGACAACATTATGGAAAAAGTCTTGCTCAAGAAGAGTTTTGTGTTGGAGTAAAGAGAGCTTAGTTGTTATTTTAAAAGATGATCAATGTCATGGCTGATTGTTTCAATGATTTGAAAAATGCATATTTGAGCCGGAGCATACGGATGAAGAGCTCCTACCAACTGATGAGCGGATGTTGAGAGAGAGCGAGAGTGGGGCAACAGGCCAAGGAGGGTGAAGCAGCTTCTGCAAGGCCACAAAGCTCAGGAGACTGTGGTGTTGCTGTGGGTGTTCTGACCCTATGAGGCCCATAGAAGAAGAACGCTGTAAAGACTAGGACCTGTTGCTGCCTGATATTCCCGCTCCTCCTGGAGCGGGACTTGGACATAGTAACAAAGCCAACGGATCAAGTGTTCGGTGAAGAAGAACATTGTGTTTCTCTGTAGGGTATTTTTCTAAATGTTGACACTTATAATAACAATCTGAGCCTGTCAGTGGCAAAAGACAATATCTTTTAGTGAATGCAACGTTATATTGACGCTGCTCAATTGCCCTTGCCGGTAACAGCACTCTCGCTCAATACTTGACGAATTTTTAAAAAATGGTCGTTTAGACACAGAAACATGGGAGAATAGGGTCCAGGTTGAGAAATACAGTAGTTACCTATTAAGCAGCAGCCTCATCCTGTCATTACAAACCATTGTGAGTATCCGCATGCTGCTCTTTTGTTGAGGCAACGCCACAGGTGGGCAGTACGAAGCGGGGTAGTGGGGTACAAAAAGCTTTCAACAGAGAGGTCTTCACAGTAACTAAACACCGACTGAGTTTACGAGCGACCATGTTTGCTTGTGCTGCTTTCGACACCGTCTGTAAATGTCCTTATCATCTGAAAGATCATTGATCCTCCATCCATTGTTTTAACATAAACAGGCATATTGTGTCTAATATGCTAAAACTCAAGCAAATTGTAATCTATGTATCATCTGTTTATTCATTTATCACAAATCCTTTTTGCTCTTTCTTGTTTGTTCCTTTTGTCCACGACAAGTAACTCTATATTAAGGCTACAAAGGACTTTCAGAGGGAAGTGTTGACCATATTTGGCATTCTGGAGGTGTTTCTGTATGTAAATGAGCCTCAACAGGAACGAGGCCCGTGGTTGAACAGGTGAGATTCATCATTGTTTATTGTCTGACGTTGTGCGTGTACATATTTGATAAATATGAACAGCTCTTGAGCACACATTCAGACCTTGCAGAAAAGAGGCCCCATGTGTTTGAACTGGCACATTATGCATTGCATGGCATCCAGCAAGACTAAACTAACAGGTAGTAAATCCTGTTATAATCGGACTAATCAATGGCCAATCTGCATCATTTTGGCAAAATGACAAAACCTGCAAACCAATCCCCTTGAAAAAAACACCCTCTGCCTACAACATAAAGTCATGCAATAATACTAAAATAAATTGATGAGTGAAAAGGGAGTGAAGTCAATGACTGTGTGTGTATTGCAGTCACTGCATCCTTAGATTTTCATCACACCCTCTCTTGTAAAAAGACTTGAATCATTAAATAACTTGACATAAAGTGCATTCAATATTAACATCTTTAAATCATTTAGGCTTGGAGTGGATGCAGCTTCATATTCATATGTTATAGGCACAGCCTTCTGCCTCATGTGCAGTGTGTTTCTGTGACCTTAATGATCTGTCTCTTTTCATTCATTGCCTCGAGTGTATAAAATATTTGATAGAAACACACAGCCGCATATGCAGCTGTATTAAAATCAAAGTGTCAGGGTGTCCTGGAGCAGCACTGAGGAGACTCAGCTGTGTGGATGAGGGGTCGACTGTGAATGGAAGAGCCTGTAGCCTCTATTGATTTTCATATCTGGCAAAGTGTTCTGCTCTTGTTTGATTCATGTGGACTTGAAGCCAAACTGACAAGTATACTAGAATGACGTAACATTTTCCTGATCACTATCCATCTGTCTTTACACAGATTGGTCGATAACAGTCCCGTGGACACAGTGCATTTCAAATGATCAGAGTGTTTCAGGATCATCACTCATAGTTAATGAAAGTGTGGAGAACATTTCATATTTCAGGCGCATAACTTACCATAAATCTGCCACAGATAAAACGTATCTTTAACCTGTTTGGGCTCATGTATGCATGTTCACCACACTAAATGGATTTAGGGTTTCACAGTTACATCAACAGTGCAACACAACTATACAACAGCCGAGTCAGGCCTCCAGCTCAGGGATTAGAGAGGAATCCCTGTGATAGTTTCTTTGCCCTGAGATCTCTTAGAGCCAACACAGAAAATAACCGGTTACTTTGGTCTTTAATTGGTCAAAAAAAAAGAAAAATCTCTTTTGATCTCAGAGTCCTCACTTTAGGGCAAACACAAACAACAATCGTGTGGTTTTAGCTGAGGTCTTCAGAACTGGGAGAGGGGTGGTTCGTGCGATGCATCCTCGAGGTAAGCTTACCAGTCTCTCCCCATACAGGCAAGTATTCATCCTGCTGGATATCCAACATCAGTTCCAGGCCGTTGCCCATCCCACCCTTCGTCGTCACCAAGAGGGGTTGTCCATCTTGGCCTGCATTAAAGGTGTAGCACTTCCCATAGCGTGTGAATATCTGAAACACACAAAGAAACAGTGGTTTCAGTGATACATGGTCACAACGTGACGACATGGAGAGAAAGGCAGCATTGAGGCTGCACCTCCGTTCTGACCATGAAATAAAAATCTCAGTGTGCAGCTGTGAGCGTTAAACTCTTTAAAACAAAGTGGAGCTGGATGGTTGTGCACAGCAGGGGGTTGTTTCAGAAGCAGCTGAGAAGCACCGTGACAGTTACCGGTTCTCGTTACGCTGTCAGCCGCAGACCTCAGAGGTCTCGGCGTTGAGATGCTGTTGACAAACTGAGCCTTCACCCCTCTCAGTGCTGCATGATACAGTGAGTGCTTGAGTGAATGTGACATGACTTATATTTCAGAGTGGGATATCCTCACACAACAACAACAATGACTTCTGGCATCAAAGTAAATCTTGCAAAAAGATGATTGAAGTTCCTCCCAGAAGTCCAGCTCTACAGGCTGTTGACATTAAAGAGCTGGTAATGATTTCTGTTTTTAAGTACGGAGCGATGATTATCATTAGAGCTGAAGCAATTAGTCAATTAATCAATTAGTCAGTTGACAGCAAATTTAACAGCAACTATTACAAAATCATTACAAGTCATTTTTTAAAGCAAAATGGGAACTGGTTTACTATTTTGTGACATTGTGGCAATCAATTGACAATCAATTGATTATGAAAAAAAGTTATGTTGCAGCCCTAATCATTACCAGATCTTGGGAGGCAACTAACAGTTATTTACACTGTGGATCAATCTGTCAATTATTTTCAAAAATGAATTGAGTGGTTCATAAAAAATGTCTCTTAACAAAACAAATGCTTACCAAATACCCAAGTTGATGTAAATAAATCTCTTGCTTTATATACCTAACAGATACAAACCATAAAATGTTCACTTTTAAGAAGATATAGAATCAGTGAGTTTGGGGCATTTCTGCCTGAAGTCGACTAATTGTTTCAGCTCTGAACAAATAATCACAGACGACTCTTTTTCTCTCCCAACTGCTTTCAAAGCATCTTGAAAAAAAAAAGAGGCCAGATGAAGCGAGGGAAACATGCGCCAGTGCCACTTTCAATTTCCACAGTATGACACAAATCTGCAGATGCAACTTGGAGTTCAGTGAGCGTAGTGCAGCCTCGTCAAATCCTAACTACACCTGCCTTCAGATGACATGCCTGGAGGGTTTCCTGTCTTATGCGTGGTGGATCAGGAACACACTCAACGGTAGTACCGGAGAGCTAATACAGAGCGCAGCAGAGAAAAAACGATCCATTGGCAAAGACATGATTGCGAGCGATCTAATGGATGTATAATCAAATCATAGACATTAGGAATTGAAAAAAGCCATGGCCAGGATCCAAAATAAAAACCTACCTCTACTTTGTTGTCAAGCCACATGATTGTGAGCCCCGTATCAAAGCTTCCTCGCTCACAATTAACTTATAATACACCTTCAACATTTTGACATTCGTATGAGGAAATGGTAAAAGGAAGTGGAGGAGGGGCTCGAAGAGAAGAAATGGCAACGGGAGCGGAAAAGTAATCACTGAAATAAGTCGCCTTATTTTTGTCCTCCACTCTTTGTCTGCTAGAGATACAATACAACAGATGCAATAGAGATTTGGCTTCATCGCGAAATAGCGGCACAGATAACTTCATCACAACACAGATAACTCGCACAAAATGTTTTTTTTCTTGTTTGCTGAGACTGCCTAAAATAGTTGTTATATTACTTGTGAACATATTGCACGGCCCTTGGAAACACATAACGAGGCGTTCATTACATATGAGTCAGACATCAGCACTTCGCGACAAATTATTCAAATGTCACGAACACCAGATGCACGGAGCAGAAAAAAAATTGCACTCATGTCTCACAAAGGAAAAAGTTTGTATTATGCGAATCCTTTTCCAGTGAAGTGAGCGGGGAAAGAATGGAGAAGGAAATCACGATGGATTGCCTCCCAGCGTGCGGTTATATGGGAGCTTTTAACACACAAAGTGGTGAAATGTAATAAAAAGCCTTCTGATATTTGGTCACAATATGAGATGTGACCTTTCAAGCACGAAAGTGGCAAAACTACGTCCAAAACGGTGTCCGCAACACGCACCTGTGTGCAGCGACTCCAGAGCAGGATACAGACATCAATAAAAATGGCCCCGAAATCCATCTCACCATAATTAGATCACCGTTTATCATTCGTCTTTGGAATAAAAAGGCAGGGAAATGTTACAATATCAATATATATATATATCAGAATATAATATCGTCAGAGTTGCTGTGGTAACCAGGAGATTGTGCTGGCTGCACTGAGTGAAGAGCAGCAGCAGCATGTGACCTTGGGGGAGTCAGGATCTTCATTGTGTTCTGCAGGCTTTGAGGTTTGCGCTCAGACTCAACATGCTTCTCTGTGTGTGTCGATCGAACATCCTGCCTGTCTCATTCTGTGTTGTTGGGAGTGTTTGTGCAGCAATAATATTTCCACAAATACATTTTCACAATTCAGCCGGAGCTCTCCTCTTTTTTTTTTACTCGAGGCAGAAGCCCAATCATTGCAAAAACAAAAGAAAAATGAATTCATTCAAAATTAAGTGGAGCAATCGGCACAGCGACGGTAAACACTTGAAACTTGTTAGCATTAACCTTGTTGCTCAAACACACTGAGCAAATATATGTGATGCCTCAGCAGCTTTTCTGAGGAGATAAATCGGGTGCTGCATTTGGTTCTCACACAGCTCCCCGCTGAGCTCCGTATGCATTGCATTTAAAGCGGGAACCACCGTATCTTCTGAACTTGTGAACACAAAAATGAAATATTTAAACCGACCCCACCCAGGAGGAAAAACAGTGAGAGAGACATCACCCTCTCTCATTCTCGCAGAGTGTAGAAATGTCACTGTGTCTCTTTTCGATAAATAATTCAGACACACAACCCCAGACTGTAGATGGCCCTCGGCTATCCCTCACATGACAATATGACAAGGATGCACAAGTTGTTCCTTCAAATTGCCAGGGAACCACTTTCCCTCCTAGCCGTTGATTTTAAAATCAATCGCTGAGACGGTGCAATGTGTTATGACAGCTACAAAAACAGAGACATAAAAAAGATTGTCTGGGTCGTACTGAATCAACTCAGGTAAAAATAGGGTTTGCCGATGCTAAATACATGTTACCGTATATGCAATTAACTTACAACAGCAAATACAACAATTAATGACGAGATAATGAAGTGTGGCAATTTACTGTTCTGGTGCATCCTCTTTCTGTCATTGTACATCTTACGCTGTAATACAATCTAATACAAATCAACAAGCTTCTCAAACTCTCAAAAATAATCTCACCTCAAGTTCAGTTCTTTGTGGAATTTTTTTTTTGCCAATTTCCTTTTTTCCAAGTCAAGATTGAACTTTGAACCTCAACTTTTTTTTAAGGCAATACGGATGACCTGGTTTTTGGTAATATTTATTTCAGCATCGGATTTTTTCCACCACACAAAACCTGTGAGATGAGGTGATAAGAATTATGGGAAGTTTGATGGCGACTGAACAAACTCAATTTGCTGTTGAGGACTGTGTGATACTGACAAAAGCCCCAGAAGAGCTGCTAAATGGACGTTGAAATGAGACATTGTGAGATTATATTTTAGGGTTATTCTGTCCACCTGTTGTACTTCACTTTCCAAATAATGCCGCCGACTAGTTGTCAGAGAATTATGGAGGTATGATGGAGTTTCATGCCCAGCACCAAACAATACACTGACAAAGTTTGTGACGAGTGCCTGGTGAACATGGTGGAGCATTTAGCAGCTTAAGTGTCGGATATTTACCTCAAGAGGTGGTGGAGAGCAGAACTGAGCATGTTATTGGACTCCCGTTCGTCAGGTGGCCTGATACATTTCCCCAAATGAATTTCAATGTTGTTCTGTGTCTGCTGGATGTGCAAATAGGCAATATTGTTGTCAATGTTGTGTTTACAACTTGTAGTGCTGCCAAAAGATAGATAGATAGATAGATAGATAGATAGATAGATAGACAGACAGACAGACAGACAGACAGACAGACAGACAGACAGACAGACAGACAGACAGACAGACAGACAGACAGACAGACAGACAGACAGACAGACAGATAGATAGATAGATAGATAGATAGATAGATAGACAGACAGACAGACAGACAGACAGACAGACAGACAGACAGACAGACAGACAGACAGACAGACAGACAGACAGACAGACAGATAGACAGATAGATAAATAGATAGATACTTTATTAATCCCACAAGGGGAAATGTTTTCGCTATATTACTGCTGTATACAGCAGTAATATAGCTGTAGCATTGTTTTTTAGCAAGGTTAACTGGTAAAGTCTTAGGGTGGAGTTTTCTCTGAACATTTCATCCACAAATCGACAAAAAAAGCACCTTCAGTGAGAACGCCTCGAAAGATTTAAAGGGGAAAGCTGTCAATCAATATAGGCTGCGGCGGGACTAAAGCTGACTGCAGGTTCTCGGATGGATTTTGTAGTTGAAATCAATGTCTGAGACCTACGAGTGAGGAGAGGCCTGCACGATGACAAAATAAGCATGTGTGTTGAAACAGCGATACAGAAGGATGGAGCAGCTGTGGCGAGGGATGGAGTGATGAGGCCAGTGGACCAAAAGAGTTTCAAGAGCAACTTGGCAACACGGGGGGGGGGGGGTCAATACATCCTGAGACCTGCAGACGGGCTCGCCTTCCTTCTCCACACCTCACTTGTGTGACTGACTCTATTGGTCTGACTCGTGGCGGCACCTCCTGTTGCCCGGCCTGAGGCCAAGCAGGGCATCATCGATTATCCATGCACAAGCACATATCCCCAAAACTCAGAACCTCTGCATGATGTTTATCTCTGATATAGGTTTCTGTGGCTTGTTCACCCTTTCAAATACTCTGCACAACATGAAGCGTTCCTAAAGATGTCGGCAGGAAGACATGTGTTTGACTGTGATAACTTGTTTTGAGGTTCCAGATGAGTTGCATATTTGTGAAGAAGGAAAAAAAAAAGCATCCGTTTGATGCATTCTTTTGGTGATGTGGTTTGATGACACAGAGACTGCGGGCTGCAACAGAGGCAAGCAAATTATACAATTCCCTTCAAAACATGAAATAACCCTGTATGCTGCAAACGGCAACGGATTTCCCAACAGCAAACTGTGTTTCAAACACCAGAAGAAAATCTACTTAACTGAAAACAAATTTGGGTAATGAGGTGAGAGAGAGAGAGAGAGGGGGGGGGGACCGCTGTCTTCCACAGCTATGATGGAGTGCAATCAATGGGGCTGCAGTTTACCAAAGGGGCCAGCGTTAACTGTTGTCGTGAAGCCTTGCTAAATGAATCAAAAGTCTTCATTAGGGGGCAGATTGGTCTCTTGCGAGCATGGGTTTGTAAACACATTGATCCAGCGGCGATGGACGAGAGGAGAGGGACCCGTTCAGACCATATGGTGGCCGCAGAAGACTACAGTCATCTCCAATGAAATGACTCGACTTCTGATCATGTTTGGCGTCTCAAAACTTTCTATATGGGCGAACGAGTGAAATAAAGAGAGAGAGAGAGAGAGGGGGGGTAAATGAGTGATAGTGAATACCAAATAACTGATGTATGCAGATATACCATCCAACAATCTTTTTAAAATGCAAATATCACATCAACACTTCCATTGTGTGAGCTGAAATCCAATTATGTAAAATGAGTCTACAGACTCAATGTAGAGTAGAACACTGGCCAATTCCATTTCAAAAGCAAGCCTACATTATGAGCCGCTCCGCAGTAACGGTGCAGAGCAGTGCCTGCATGCTGACTGCATGTGTTCAAAGATCATTAATCACTTCGCGAGTCCATATCCGTCCGCGCAACACTTGCAAGACACAGAGACATTACTAACGGCACACCTCCTGACTCAGCACAGTAATTGAAAAGGCTGCAGCAACACGTTGGGTGGGGGTGGTGGTGGGGTAAAACAGATAATTGAACTTTGGCGACACACTCACGGTGCTGAAATTACGCGGCCCGCAGAGCTCTCCCTGGTACCGGCAGTACAGCAGCATCTCCTCCAGCTGGTGTCCCAGCCGGTCCAGCAGCTGCCTCATGGACGGCTGGGACTCCGCGGGAGGGGGCAGAAAGTGGTTGAAGTCCAGAATCCGAGACAACGGGGACCAGGGCGCCTCACCGCCCGCGCTCCCGCCTCCATCCCCGAGAGGCGTGAGCGCCTCTCTCGCGGCGGGGGAGACCTGCCAGTTCCTCCCGAACAGCCCCAGCCACCTCCCCGTGCTGAATATGTCCGTCTTCTTCATGCGCCGCGGCAGCAGCAGGTTCTGGTTACAGATGGTGACGGCGGGGAAGACGAGCCGCTTGGCGTACACCATGTGCGCCTTGCTGTACACGGGCGACGAGAGCAGGTACCGCACTCGGTTCGAGGACCAGGTGAAAAGCAGAGCCAGAGCGGCCACGACAGCCAGGAGCCACGCGACCCTCCGCGGGTAGGAGCCGCTGAGGAAGATGTGCCTCAAGCCGTGCAGGGTGGTGTGCTTTAGGAAGAGCTTGCCGGCTTCGGCGAGGGAGCCCGGTCTCGGTTTCGATCCCGTTGAGTCGCACTGGCACATTTTGGAGAGGGGCTCTCGCGCGCGCTTTCTCCAACATCGGTGCCGCTGTGGTCAGAGTGAATGAGCCCAAACTCGCCTCTGCGCTCGCAGATGGCTGCTGTTTCTCAGAGATTTTGGATTGAGAGAGAGAGAGAGAGAGAGAGAGAGAGAGAGAGAGAGAGAGAGAGAGAGAGAGAGAGAGAGAGAGAGAGAGAGAGAGAGCTGCACTGAGCATGGGGGGGGGGGGTATTTTGTTAGTCTCACGAGCTTCCTGACTTTGTCCGGGGAGGGGTGCCCGATTTAGTGCCCGACTGTGCAGCAACAGGAGTCAAACGGATTATTTCATCAAGAATTACAAGCAGTTAGTGCCTGGAAATCGAAAGAAACGCTCCAGAGAGAATGGATTTTGTCAAAATCATCACAGTCATATTGAGATTACACGTCCTTTGTGTCTGCTGCCTCGCAATCTTGATCCTTGCTTTCCCCACCTCCAACCTCAGCCAACACACACACATAAACTCTCTCTCTCCTCAGTGCTGTTTGCTGAATGAAGTCATTGGCCTCAGCAGAACATTTGTCTTCCTTTTCAAGGCCGTCACCCACACACACGCACACACACACACATGGTGGCAATCCCTCCTGGCTCACAATTTGTATTCTTCCTCAAAAACGAGCGCTGCATCATAGAGGACAACACTGTGGAGACTGGAGTCAATTTCATTGCTGTTCCACTCGTTGAATATTAATTATTGCAGTTCAGGAAAAAAACAAAACATTCACTGGGCGTTTAGCATTTTGGCAACACTCTGGTTTTGGCAAACCAGTTGACATTCCCGACTGTCACAAGTCTCTGGCGTGTTTCGGGGAAAGATGTGAAATGTTCGGGGGGGAAAACAAAAAGGTCAAGATGCTTCTGGTAAAATGCAAATCATGTTGCACATCGTCAAAGCATCTCCCAAAGTCCCAAAGAGGCTAACTTGGATTTAATGGGTTTTATTTGACCCTGCGGTGCCACAGTTTGGCTGGGATGAGGGAAACCTGTTTCAACACAGGCTCCAACGCATTATTGACGTCTCTTTCTCTCTCTCTCTCCAAAGGGGGGGGGGGGGGGGTAAGTGGTTCATGCTTGGTTGGTCATCATCACACAGAGTTCCTTTCCAGAGTAATAGCTGGACAACATGCAGGCCTGATTCTCTCGGTCTGCTCCTCGTGTGTGTGTGTGTGTGTGTGTGTGTGTGTGTGTGTGTGTGTGTGTGTGTGTGTGTGTGTGTAGTTTACTGTGTGACTGGGGGGGAAAGAGGTGAGAAGAAAATGGTGTAAGTGAGTGAGAGGAGAAAAGGAGCACAAATGAAGAGAAATCTAATTTCTTGCAACTTGGGTAATGGCTGAGATCTGGGAACATGGTGACATGTCACAAAAAAAAAAGTCCTTCCAGTGGTTTTAAAAAAGCCAACTGTTGAGCCAGATTATCTATATTTGAAGGTAAAACAGAAAGTGACCACAACCAAAATGTAATAATCAATCATTACACACTGAAAACTGTGCATGCGTAACTACTAATGGAATATCAAAGGACATCTGCACTACATGTTTTGGTGAACTTTGACCAGTTGACCTTTTATTTAACCTCCTCAGAGTAAATGTCATGAGACATGTCGATGGTTCAAACAGCTTGTTAGAATAAACTGCGTGAGCTTATTGCCTTATCAGTGACCAAGCACACGATATAATACGTTTCAATACGTTTTTATTAACAAGAATGGTGTACAGTGTTGAACACATTTCCAGGGTGGAGTAAACAGTAGAGAGGAAATAAAACGTATTTCTCTGTCTCCTAATGTCTCCAAAGGTATTCCGTCCGAATACACCAGAAATGGATCCTGACACTTTTGGCATTTAACGGCATTTGTTCAACCCCGTTTCCCCCGAGCCAGCTCATCAACAGAGAGAGATTTCGGAGGAGAGGCAACAAGCTAATCCATCAGGGTGAAGGGAGAATGATTTACTGACTTTAGAAACACAATCCAACAGCAAGTGCAACAACAACAGAATAACAAATGCACGTTGCTATGAAACTGCGGTCGAAGAGTTTCACTAATGAACTCATTATGAAAGCAGAGAAGGACATTCGTTAGGGGACCTGGGGGACATATCTTAAGAATTGTATTATACCTACGCATCTGAAATGTGAATCAATATCCTGTTTGATTGACTGCTCCTTAAAAACAAACCACCACTACGCAAATGGACATAAGGGAGACACTGTTTCATCGTTCACTGATTCAATGAAAACAAAATAATAAAGAAGTCTCATTAAAAAGGAGCTGGTTCCTTGACCAGTGCTGCGCAGAAAAATGCAGACTTTGGCTAAAAGACTATTGATTTTCCAGTGCTGTGTATGCCTCCATAGCAGAACCTTAAGAGTCTTTAAAACGTCTGTTTACTTATTTCTTCAAAGAATACAGATTTCAGGCATCAGAAAGCCGTTGCCTTGAAGGAAAATACACATATGGCATTACTATAGCCATACCCGACCTCATTCCAGTGCGAATCTGTCTCTCGCAGAGTCATTTCAATGACGTTATTGAGACAAATCCTTGAGCTGATAAACATGAAGCTGATGGGGACTTTCATGAACACACAAGAGTGCTGCGTGAATTTATGGACACAATTTGAAAGTCCAGACTTGTCAGCATCACCGCAGTGAAAGAAAAAAGGGACGTAACTACGAAAACATTCTCGGTCCACAGTCAGTATCCATTGCGTACTGATGTCGTGAATTTCCATCGCAGGCCATTAAACACCACAGAGAATTAGTAGCTTGATCGCTAGGAGCTAATGTGAAGAAGAGTATAATCAGTTGATGGCTTTATATTTTTTTTGTTTTGGAGCGGATTTTTGCTTTGACAGTTCCTCTCAATGACAAACTTCAATTTCAATCAGTGAAGCAAGTGAAGCGGCGAATGCTTAAAAGCCAACTGAAGATGAATGTCACCGACGAGCACAGAAATGTAAACGCTGCCACTTGACATCACTTCTTATCAGCGACGAGAGCCTGCCAGCCAGGATTACACCTTTTGGCACGCAGGTCAACATGTCATGCTGCATTTCTTCTTCTTTTTTTCAGTATTTAAACTTGTGCTGCAAATTAGAAGTTGAGAAATCATCACAGAGCTTCCTGCCGGATAGTTCTGACCTTTACTGTATTTATGGCTACACACATGGGCTTTGTCTACATGTGTATGTATATATTTCCTTATTCTTCTATTGCCCTTTCTTTCTCTTTTCACTCGCCTCTCTTTTCTCTTGTTCCAAGGTCTCCAGCTTTACATTCACATGCTTGTGGTGTTGTCACGTTATCTTATCTGCCTGCGGATATGCTCATGGAAAGATATAATAGTTACAAAAAGAAACACACCGAGTCTGTGGATTGAAATTACAGCCCCCGAGATCACAAATCAACGAAAATGTGCATTGTTTTTACATTACATGAAAAAGGAAACCCTCTCTGGTGTATGAGGACGCTGAGGGGTAAACAAACCTTGGATCCACATCGCTCTGTGCATCTGACTGCGTGCACTGATTGCAGAGGGTTTGTTTGCGAGAGCTCTGGGTTGTCGAGGCACTTGGCAGTTAATCAAACTGTCATTCTTTGTCGGGATATGGGGCGAGGACATGTGTAGAGTCAAACTACACGACACAAGGCGAGCAACAAGCTGCCCCCCCGACCTCTCTCCTTCCCTGCTATCTGCTAAGTCTAGTTTCTGCCCCCGTCATTACCTCCCTTCTCTCTGTTTACCCTCAACATTTACAGTACAAAGCCCACCTGCCTGTTTGCTAGGACAAAAACACATCACACTCCCGCCTCCTTCTGCCAATTCTCCGTTGTGTGTCTTAACATTTTATAAGCAGACACCTTTGTTCACCACACTGCCTCCCGCTTTCTTCCCCTCTCGCCTGTGATCTCTCGTATTCTCTCAGCGTCTCTTGGCTGATGTCGTCTGTTCGCCGTCTCCCGCTGGGAATGTTTGCCGCCAAAACCATCCACAAGGGAGCAGGCACAGAGGGAGGGAGGGAGGGAGGTGGCGAGAGGACAGAGCAAAGGAAGGGAAGCGGGGCGGAGGCATGGGGAGCAGCAGCAGCGGTGAGGGTGTTGGAGCTGACAGAGGAGCAGGTGGTGATTTACAGAAACAATCGAGGATGATTGTGTACATGATCTGCTGTAAGGGACAAGTGTCACAGAGGCCACTTTTCCGACAGCCCTGCAATCTGCTGGGCCGTAAGGTTGAATTAAATACTGCAAGATGTACGAGATGAGAGTCGGTGGAAGTATAGCTCAGGAGCTCACTGCAAGGATTTGAACACAGAGAGCTTCAGGCAGTGACACTGAGACAAAGCTGAATATTGTGTGACGGCATGAAAAGTATTAAGAGCCACATAGTGTCAGCGCTGTGAATATAAGTCCCTGGTTTTCAATTTGACTGCTCTGAACACAACATAGGTGAAGTGTGCGAATGCGTAGAACATGCTCAACTGCTTTTTAATGATCAAATAGTACAATAAAGCTCACATGTTAAGAATTGATCATTTCTATTGGCAATGTCTCTGTTTCAGGATCAGTGCTGCAAACCGTTGTAAAACTACCAAACCTGTGAAGCTGCTACGTCGAGGGACACTCCACCAATTTTACACATGAAGTTCAGTTTACTTGTCACGAGGAGTACTACGCAGCCTTGTTGCAATATATGGGAAATGTCTCAGCCGCTACTTCTTCCATTTTGGCGGTTTTTGTTTGTAATTTGTCTAATGTGGGTCCTCCAACTGTATGGAAGTGCAAAATGTCTGGAGCAGCCATTCACGGCTACAAAATGAACCAGAAATCAACACCTTTTGGTTTGTTGCTATGATTGCTATGGTTATTATTACATTTTAATTGATATAAGACTTTTGTTTTTATGATTCTAATTGTGATTTTTTGTTTTTTTGTCACGAATGTGTGATATATAACTACCCGTTCTCACTCCCAACGTGTAAAGCTTGGCCAGTTACCCTTTGTGTCTGATACCGATACGTAGAACATCAGCACAAACGTATAAGACGTGCGTGAGCTTCGTCTAAAAATACTGAAATTAGTGTGAGTCTTTAAAAGGCCATGTTGACCCATTTTACAATGATTGTACATTAGAGAAGCGAGAGTGCGTTGTAGGCACAGTGTGACGCCTTTGACCTGTTTTAAAACTAGCGTGTAAAGCATTGCCTTGGGAAACATTGTGCTGCATTGAAACCCCTTAAAAATAAACGATGGTAATATTACTGTACTGAGCGCAAACCAGCTTGAGATCAGATGCTTAAACACCGTGAATAGCTCGTGGTAACAATCCATTGGAGGCCAAGCTCGGTGAACTGAACATCAGGGTGCTCTGGACAGGAAGGTCCCAAAAGCCTCTTTCTTTTTAATGCGCTGAAGTGGCGGCACCGCCACGTATGACGCATTCATCTGAAAATAGATTCAGGCGCCTTACTGTTTAAGTGTTGTGGCTGAACGGAGCAGATTTATACATGCAGCCCAAGGGCCAGCGCGAGTATCCGTGCCTACACAGGATGACGCAGCTAATTCACCCAGGCAGCATCATGACAGCTGGGCTGAGGAGAGTTTGGGGAAAGGAAAAACGGTTCTGATGAATGGCTTTCAGAGTACGGCTTTCAGAGTACATTCACGCTTTATCCCTCAAATAAACAGAAAAATAAAAACCTACCAAGAGATAGTATTGGTCACAATAACAGCCTTTGATTTTTAATTCAAGAAATTTCAAGAACTTCTCAACCAGATGAGATAATGTCACATCTGATTCATTTCAGTCCTGCAGTTTAAGAACTTAATATTCGGACGGACAGAACACACTGAAACAAAACACTTCTTTGATTTCTTGCCTGCAATTTACGTATTTCCAAATTCAGTTCGTTCTCCTTGTCCAGAAACTTTTCGCGCCAAATACACTGGCAGCTTGTTAAACATGCCGGCAAGAGGTGAGTGTGTGCAAGTGCGTATTGTGTGTTACTCCTCACGTCAAGGGGATGTCAGAGATGCTGTGAAGCGGGACTAACGAAGTCGGTCGATGGCAGTTCAACTGGCTGACCACTGACACGCACGCAGACACTCGTGTGCACAGACGGACACGCAGGAGAGTCAGACTGCCACAAAGGATGAAACAGACAGTCCGAAGCCAACTGCACGGTGGGTTGCCTTTCATTTCGGTGCGCATGCATAATGGGCCCTCTGGCGATGCATTGGCTTCCATAGTTTATGTATATGTTGTGTATGGGTGTGCTTTGCACTTTGGGTGTGTAAGGTGTGCATAGCCGAAACAGTCGCTAATTGCCGCCATGATTGATGTGCCTTTTGTCTCCCGAATAACTCCCAGTTTGAAGCTGCCTGAACACTGTTGTCCTGATATAAACCTGTGAACAGCGTGGCGGGGGTCTGAATGAAGAGAGCACATCTCCCTGGTGATGTCTGTAATTCTTCCAGCGTATGCTACTTCGGCAGACGTTATTGGTGTTGAGATTTGCATCAGCTCTGCAGGTTGCGGCGCTTGAAAAATATAATCAGCTCCTCCTGTAGTGTTGCCCAAAGGCACCGGCACTGGACCCGTTGAGATTGACTCTGAGATGAAACAACAGCCGCTCAATCTATAGACCTTCCACCAACATTAGCACGGGGCAGACCTGCTGTTTGAGGAGACCATTTATATCTCAGGCAGTTTGACACTGCTCTTACCACGAGCGTCTCAACGTGACAGAGCAGATATGTGTTCAGAGGCTCAAATAACAAAGCTTTGAAGACGACAATGTTTGCCCCGCTGGTTAAAGGGATGAAACCTGTGATGTTTCAGGGTTCGACACGGAGCCGGCCGCTCTTCAACCGCAATTTAGAAACTGCATTTAAAGCATATATCGGTTCAGATTTGTATTTATCGATTTGGATAGAATACTCACATGATGTGCGTACGCTGAAAGAGTTACTGGTTGCTATAATCATTCCTGCGGTTCTGAAAAGTGAAGCCAAATGCTGAAGAGAACTTGAACTTGCGTTCTCTCTGCTGGCCATCAGCAGGGCCAGATTTATTAAGTTATTAGTAAATAGGGTTTGCTTTAGGGCGTGGCTACCTTGTGATTGACAGGTTGCTACCCTACCAGAGCTGTATATCTACGTCCAGTCAAAATATGGTTAAATTCAAGTCTTCTTTCCATACAGAAAATGCATTCTTAGGCAGTCTGAGTTTGCCAAATCAACTGAGTATCTAAAGAAGTTAGTCTGTTTAGTAAAACCAACATTTCCGAGGACAGTGTTTCTCAACGCTGACGCTATATCGACACGCGACCCTCTTCATTTGGCTAACTCAGACTGCTGTGAATGTCAGAAAGCACTTTCATCCGGATCAAGGACTGTGTATTTTGTCCCCCGTGTCTTACAGGAGATCTCAAAACGTGGAATTAAGAAAAAAAACAGTCGTATAATAAAAATCTGTATATCATCATAAAATCAAATGACAACATGTACTATGAAAGATGTTGCTCATAGTGCTGAACCCAAAGCAAATTATTATCCAACTATGCAGCTTCACTGACATCATTGTTTTGATTTACTGATATGACCCCACTAGGGTTGAAATGTTGCTCCATGCTGGATGCACAGGGAGTTATCACTCATTGTCAAGGTGGAACTAAGTCGCTAAGTGGAACTAAGTTTGTCTGTAAGTGAGTTTCGGAGTTCTTCTCTGAAGAACTGGTGGCTTAAAATCGATTTGTGCAGCTTTAACTTTGGCATGGATCCACGTAATCACTCAACAAATTTTCATTGAAGGGATGTCGCACCATTACAGAGCAAGAGTCAACTACTGAAAGGCATGTTAGAATAAGAATTCATAGAGATGTTAACGCACACTCTATTCGGAAAAAATTCGGGTCTCATTCTCTTGCAAACACACATAAAGACACACACACACACACACACACACACACACACACACACACACACACACACACACACACACACACACACACACACACACATATCTAGGGAGAGTGCACACTCACTTGCCAAGGGAGTCCTGCTGACCAGGACGGATGCAGTCATCTGTGAAACTGCGGAGAGGAGAGGCAGCGAACACAAGTTCAGCAAACGCGTACTAGCCTTTAGCCATCCTCCGGTACCCCCGGAGGATGGCTAAAAAATGTCCATCTGCACATTTGTGCCTGCAAGAGCGCACTAAGCCAGAGTCCATGTGCTCTTAAACTGGAAATCCATTCTGTCGTTTGGACAGAACAAACGTTTTATTTCAGCTCTGACATTAAGTATAGGGGAACCATCCTGTAGGGAGCCATTAGGGTCATCTCATCAGCCTAATTAGCTGCTATTAAGTGGCTATTGGCCCTGTATAGGACACTTGCCATATATCTTATTCATACGTAATTACTCCAAGCAGTATCCCTCATTTTCACATCATTTGGGGTAATTTATCTTCGTCGCAGAGTAAAGTGAAAGTTTCATCCTTTTAATTCATGCCACTTTAATAATTGATTGCCGTTTGTGTTGCGAAGGGTTGGCCGATATTGAGGAGAGGTAAGGATGTATCCGGATGATGTAAATGACCCTGTCTTCATATCGGATCGGACTCATCTTAACAGGGAGTGAGTGCTGCCGCACCTCTTCTCACCAACCTCCGCACATGATTGATGAGAGATTTAATTAAAATGACTGCATTTGAAAACACTGG
Source organism: Melanostigma gelatinosum (assembly GCF_949748355.1). Taxonomy (NCBI): domain Eukaryota; kingdom Metazoa; phylum Chordata; class Actinopteri; order Perciformes; family Zoarcidae; genus Melanostigma; species Melanostigma gelatinosum. Next base: position 20,833,912 of record NC_136636.1, on the reverse strand, counting down.
TCCATCACTTGGATGGAGAGAGACAGGGCGAGCTCAGTGTCTCTCCAACCGGACTGAAGGTGGAGAGAGGGAGAGAGAGAGGTGGAGAGAGAGGGAGAGAGAGAGAGAGGGAGAGAGATAGAGGGAGAGAGCGAGGGGGAGAGAGAGAGAGAGGTGGAGAGGGAGAGAGATGGAGAGAGAGAGAGAGAGATGGGGAGAGAGAGGGAGAGAGAGAGGGAGAGAGATAGAGGGAGAGAGATAGAGGGAGAGAGCGAGGGGGAGAGAGAGAGAGAGGTGGAGAGGGAGAGAGATGGAGAGAGAGAGAGAGAGAGATGGGGAGAGAGAGGGAGAGAGAGAGGGAGAGAGATAGAGGGAGAGAGATAGAGGGAGAGAGCGAGGGAGAGAGAGCGAGAGAGGGAGAGAGAGAGAGATGGAGAGAGAGAGAGAGATGTGGAGAGAGAGGGAGAGAGAGAGAGGGAGAGAGATAGAGGGAGAGAGCGAGGGAGAGATAGAGGGAGAGAGATAGAGAGAGGGAGAGAGAGAGGGAGAGAGAGAGATGGAGAGAGAGAGATGGAGAGAGATGGAGAGAGACGGAGAGAGAGAGCGATAGAGGGAGAGAGAGATTGAGGGAGCGAGATGGAGAGAGAGAGAGAGAGATGGGGAGAGCGAGGGAGAGAGAGAGAGGGAGAGAGATAGATAGAGGGAGAGAGATAGAGGGAGAGAGCGAGGGAGAGAGATAGAGGGAGAGAGAGAGAGAGAGAGAGGGAGAGAGAGAGATGGAGAGAGAGAGAGAGATGTGGAGAGAGAGGGAGAGAGAGAGAGGGAGAGAGATAGAGGGAGAGAGGGAGGGAGAGATAGAGGGAGAGAGATAGAGAGAGGGAGAGAGAGAGAGGGAGAGAGAGAGATGGAGAGAGAGAGATGGAGAGAGATGGAGAGAGACGGAGAGAGAGAGCGATAGAGGGAGAGAGAGATAGAGGGAGCGAGATGGAGAGAGAGATAGAGGGAGAGAGAGATGGAGAGAGAGAGATGGAGAGAGAGAGATGGAGAGAGATGGAGAGAGAGAGATAGAGGGAGAGAGATGGAGAGAGAGATAGAGGGAGAGAGAGAGATGGAGAGAGTGAGAGATGGAGAGAGCGAGAGAGATATGGAGAGAGAGATAGAGGGAGAGATGGAGGAGAGAGAGAGAGATGGAGAGAGAGATGGAGAGCGATAGATAGAGGGAGAGATTGAGAGAAAAGAGACACAGAGAATGAGCGAGGGATGCGTTGCTGCCAAGGCCGTCCACAGTGAACAAAGCTTCGTGTTTGATGAGCAATATTCTTTTTTGTAATCCCCACAACACACAAATAGAGTTCAATCCCCCAGGAAAACAGTTCTTAAAAAAGTAAAATATGCGACCACTGGCAGCAGCAGCTCTGCTTCTACGTGGAGCTTTAACTGAGGAGGGTCTGATGTTGTACTGTAGTGGGAATCAAAGGGCTTCCTTTAGAGGTGGGATTGGTACATTTCTGAGCGATTTTTTTGTAAACAGAAAGAAAAAAAAGAACAGCATGCAGCATCTCCATGCCAAGAACTACATGAAAGGCGCTTTAGGTCCTTAAATAATTGTAAAACACTGCCCCCTTGTGATCACTGTTTGATATGAGTTCATGCCAGCAAAAGTGGAATTATACATGCTGGCAAGCAAAATGAATGGCTGGAAAGCCTTGAAAACAAAGCAGAAAGAAGAGTATCAGGGGTACCAATTCCACTAATTAGATCATCGGGTTGTTTTACATGGAGACTAAGAGAAGAGAAGCATTTCTCTTATGCATTAGATATAATACTATCTAACTTAAGGGAATACAAAATATATATATATATATTTTTAAGCTCTGCGCTTATGATGTTATGATGAAATGTAACTGTGATGGAATAGCTGTATGAAAGAGAGCACCTCTGAACCTCTGACATGAAAAAATCTGAATAATGGGCAAAGAAGATGAGAGAAGATATCTGAATGTCCGTGTTAAATATTTAATGGCCCTGTGCTGTCACCACTGGGCGGGGGGCATTGCAGCAGTGCACCCTTTTTCAAACCCGAGAGACCGTCATGACCACCTAACAACCGAGCCCGTACGGTACGCTCACTCAAACTCGTCTCCCTCCACCTGAAATTTGAAATCCATTATGTTGGTTGGGTTCGCTCACACAGGGTCAGGAAGCCAGAAGAGACACAATTAAAGTGGCACATCAGGCAGGACAGCCGCGTGTGATCCCACGATGCGACCGCGTTGTTGTGCGAGAGTCGCCTGATGGATCCGAACCTCGAACCAGCTAATGGAACGGCACAAATCAAACACAGATCAAATAAAAATAACATAAATCACAAAATGACTACATATTACAAACGGAGACACAAAAATCAATTTCCATTTCAAGAAGTGACAGTTTAATTAGGCTAGTTGCACAAGGTGCGGAGCGACTGCTGCGCACTCAGACATTGGCGGTGCCACATCCAGTCCAGTGCTCTTTGTTGGTGGAACACACATTATGATCTACACGCGCTCCTTTTTCTTTTCCGAGGGATAATTTACTAACATCAAATTTATCACGGCATGTGCTCAAAGATAATTACATTACACTCTCCCTGATACAATCTCTTCCCAAATGGCTGCTTCAAAGAAGTGCTGAACCAGAATGAGCATTTACAGCTCGGAGCCAGATGGCGAGGCCAGCGCTGGCATTTGATTTTCTTTTTCTCTGACAATGTTCCCCTCGCAGAATGGTCTTGCCTATCGGTCTTTCTGTTAGAGCCCGAGCCCACGTTACACTCAAGACTGATGCTCTTGAGGTGAAAGGAGAAGGGCGTAACCGGAGCCACCGGCTGATTCTGTTGACAATGCTGAGGTGAGCGGAAAGGCAAGCTGTAGCCAGCTGTAGTCTGTGGGGCAGGAAGCCGGGATTTGGATCCCTGCTCCGAGGCGGGGGGCTCAGATTCTGCTATGGGACAGAATTTGCTGCAACCTGAACCGTCGCTCTGCAGGGCCTTCACTTCACTATTGACCCCGGCCCGGAGCCAGAGCTCATCATAGTGTGCGCGCAAACACAGACAGACAGACTTTCTCGTCACCCAAACAGCAGACAGAGACGGTCGAGACAGAGAGAGATGGAATGGACAGAAAGCCCCAGAGGCTCAGAGAGACAGAAAGCAATCAATCGGCTCACCTCCCTCTCCCCTCCTCAATACTCCATCAATGGAGTCCGAGGGGCGTTTAGTGGCTGTTCAGCAGATATAACAACAAGGCACCAGCAGGAGTCCAGTGTTGACCGCTTTGGGACCAGTGCTGCTGCCAATTGCCACATTACGAGAAATAAATACACTTTATTGATTTGCTGTTCAGAAGAAAAGTATGACAGAAATGAATAATGGGTGCTGTTAAGTGAGTTTGTCTGTAGAATAGAAGTGCCTTTAACTTGCATTCTCTATAATGGCCACCAGGGGGCGACTCCTCTGTTTGCATAAATAAGTCTAATTGTAAAGAAGTTTCTTAGAAAATGACCCGATTTCTCTCTTGATCTATTACCCCAGCAAACATTGTAAATGTGAGTTTATGGTCTCATATCTTCTTCAATACAGCATGATGTTCATTGAGTAAATGATGGTCCATTTAGAGTAAAATAGACCATAAAGCAGGGCATGATTTAGAGCGGGGCTACCCTGTGATTGAGTCACTACCACGGCGTTGTCCAAGATTGGTGACAGCCAAAATGCCGAACTCGAGGCTTCACAACTGTAGTCCATAAACCAATGGGTGACGTCGGTGACTACGTTCATCTCCTACTGTCTATGATGTAACTAAGACTACATGCCAGGAGCATATCTGACTCGTTAGCGATAATGCTACTCCCTCTTTTTGCCTCATCTTGTCTCATTTGTTTTCTCTTTAACTGTCAACTGCTTTTTTTTGCTGTACAGTTTTGCTCCAGCTCAGCTCACGTGTCTTCAGTTTGTGACTTCCCAGAATGCCCTTTGACAATTCCCAGGGAATACGCTGACTCGTATTGCTTTTAATCAAAAAAAGGGGCTTAGCTAATAAGCTAAGCTGGTTAACACTCTCCTGAACACTGAGATGTATCGACAACTACAAAATAAAACATACTGTGTGGTTGCATTACATCAGCCTACTGCAGAAAAAAAACACAGAAACACTATAAATGCACTATATATTACCAAACAACAGAATGGGCCCAGAAAGACATCACAAACAGCTGTTTCTAAGCAGCGGGGAATTGCCTCAAAGGGGACGTTTTCCTAAAATGACTCCTTTAATAAATTCTGTTCTTGAACATTTTCAGAACATCACAGAACACATGTAAAATTTGCTCTGAAGCTGGGCAACAAAACAGTGAGAAAGCATCATTTTATATTCTCTGCATGAGCTGAAGGCAAAATAAATGATTATATTAGTGGGAGGCTGCAATGCAGGAAGGTTCACCATCAGGTTAGACAAGTTCTTTAATTAGTCCCATTATACCTGACAAAGAAATAATTACTTGTCGCTTGTGTTTGTCAGGTCTTTAACCTTAATGCAATAACAGCGACACCTAAACCAGCAAGCACGCACCATTTTAGCAATAGTGATATACAAAGACGCACATAATAAACAGAACAGTGCTGAAATGTTCTTTAACGACGTCTACATACAACGACAAATACATAATCAGGTGCTAACGGTGATTAAACGACATGTAAGAAACAGGGAACAACAAAGTTGCGCAACACATTCCATCAACACTCTCCTGTAATTATTCACGCTTGAAGATAATGGGTTTAAAAGGACACCGTTATGCAAGAATCTGCCACAGCTTCCTCAAGGTGTGCAAAAATGATTATGTGCTCTAAAGAGCACTCCATCTCCATCTGATTCAAAGTAAGACGTGATGACAGCAGGAAGGAGTTTTTGAACAGCACCATGGCAGTCACGTCTGTCATTGAATGAAGCCTGGTCACTGACGCCCTCTCATGGTAATAAAACGGCAGACTGCCCTGCAGTCACAGCGCCTTGTCTTTTAACGATCACATCAACAGAGGATGACGGCTGGCCCTATTTCACCTCAAGGACATTGGCCATGTACCCCATTTCCTTTCATCTGTGATACTGATTGCCCGACCGGTGCATTTTTCTATTTCTGCTTGGGTAAGATCTGAATAAAAACATGTCGAGTAAGAGCTCTAGTCTGCTGTCAAAGCAACATTTTTTCTCTCTTTTAGGGGATACAATTAAATCTTGAAGCCTGCATGGCACACTGCATGGCCTCACAGTGGTGCTAAATTGTCAGAAATTGTGTTCAATTTCCTTGAAGCCAAAATGACCACTGCTACTGCTGTTGTCGAGACTATTTTCAATCTTCAAAATGTTCTTTCCGACATCATATTCTTCACTGCAGCAATGATTAGGTTTCACTGCAGGATCATTAATTTCATCCTGCTGGCACACACTGAACTGAGATAATGAAAAATAAAAAAAATACTCTTTTTAATTATTTTCTCTTGCACTTGAAGAGTTCACAGCTCTTCTTTACGTTTACTCAATTCCACCTGCATGTTTTTTTTCCAAATTCATGACATTCATTTCACTTTCCCCAAACAGGATGCAGCCATGTATACAGCTTTCTCCTCCAGAAGCAATACAGCCCCATAACGTCAGCGCTGCTTTCTGTGTTGGCACTGTGCCATTTTAAGACAGACCTTTTTGTTTATTGCCATGTCACTCTGCGTTGCTCTGCCGTCAATCTTCCCCGTGACAGTTGTAAAACTGTAAATGAGTTCGTTTATGACAACATCTTATAAAAGTACATGACTCATGACACTTATTTCAACTCATAAAACATATCTCTCAAAAAAAATGACTTGGGCTGCAACTGATTATTTTTCATCACGATGAATCGATTAATCTTGTATTTTATAAACTTTTGGAAAATAGTGCCAAAATGCGCATCACAATTTCCAAGAGCCCAAGTTTGATATTCAGGTTCTTGTCTTTGTCCGACCAACAATCAACAAATATTTGATTTACTATGAAGACAAAGAAAACCAGAAAATAATGACACTCAACCCACAAAGAGTGATTCTTTGGCATTTTGGTTTAAATATGACAAAACTATTGACAATTATCAAAAGACGTTGAGTTTTACTTTCTCTGTCAATCATCTAATTAATACGTGACTTCTCCTTTAGGTGCTAGAAGCTACAATCACTTGTAACTACAACTTTCACTTATGCTACAACAATTTGTACGACGACTAAAACTGCATGCTAAAAATAATAGAACTGTAGCTCAACAAAGGCATCTTGTGATCGAGTTAGTCTAAATGGGAACAGCGTGTCATGTACAGGCTTTTACACTATGATGTAATTGCAGCTCATGTAATTTAATGCATCCATTAGCAGTCGGCACATACCTGCGCAAAGGTCAAGGGAAATCAATAGACCAATAACTGGATATGGTCAACACTTCTTGGTAAATTCAGTGTAATTCAGTATTCTGCTTGTGTGCTGACCGATATGCACACTCAAGGGAACATGGGGCAGCAGCTACAAAACCAAAAACACCCCAAAAATCAGGGAAAGTGTGTCTGACGAGAGGATTGCCCTGAAGTTTCCTGTTGGCAAAGCAGTTTAACTCAATAGCAGCTGTATGCCAAGTTTGCCACTTTAAGTAATGGGAACTGCTTTTATGATGTCTGCTCTTTTACTTATTTACATTAGAGTTTCATTAAAGCAGACACGCTGACTTACAAAAACATTTTTATTTACAGCAGAGACTTGGGACTGTGAGTCACTGAATTACCTCACAGCTGTAAATAAACAGTTTCTCCCATATTAGGGATTTTCTACAGAAGCCAGTCTAGTCAGTGAGGACTCCTATCCTTGCGTTACAGTTTAGTTTTTAGTATTTGATTTTATTGGACGTCCTCATTTAATCCCAATCAACCCAAAAAGAAGATTCTTCTTGATCCAGCAGCCTCAGCTATATATTCCTTGAGGCGACGTTACAATTTTGGATCCCCATATGCAATATCACCAATCAATCAAAACCATCAAGTCCACCAGACGCTTGTGAATTACCTCCAGCTCAACTCGCACTGATGATTTCCAATTTATAGTCCGCTGGTTCCCAGACGGATCAAACATTTGAGAGTGTTTTGCAGCGGGGTCCCGGTGTGACCTACCTCTCTGAAGTCCTCGGGGCCACAGTCACTGCCTCTGAAGTTACACTCCAGCAGCATGTCCTCCATACGGTGTCGAGTGCGGCTGTAGAACTCGTCCAGGCTGAAGCGAGAGCCCGGCTGGCGGTCCGGCTCCGGGGCGAGCGGGAACCCCGGTGCCATGCCTTCCTCGAAGCCCAGCAGAGGGCCCATGAAAATCAGGTCGCTGTAGCTCATCTGAGACTTCCGAATAAGGTTGTAGTTGCACATGGTGACAGCCGGAAAGGTCATGTTCTTGGCCACATTTTCATCCAGCATGGTGATGTAATCATATTGGTAGTAGTATATGATCCTGTCAACCACCTGGAGCAAGAAAGCGGACAGGGCCAAGGTGAAGACCACCGCCCACAAACCCTGGCGGAAGCCGAACTTCTTGCCCTCCACAAACACGTGGTTGGCGCCGTGGAGCGTGCAACCGCCGAAGAAAGTGGCTAGGTCGTCCACCTCGCCGAGGTTGTCCTCATGGTAATCGTCCACCTGGCTGTCCAGGTAGTCCTGCGAGTCCCCGTCACCGTAACTCTTCTTCACCCGCTTGTAGTGGTCGTCGAAACCGGCGTTGCCGTAACCTCTGCCGGGCTCGTCGTCGGCAGAGAAGGAGATGGTGCACATGATCCGGACCGGCATGGTGGCAGGATCAATAAGTTATTAACGCTTAGGAATAAGATAATCAGTCCAAAATCTGTGAAGCAGTGAAATCTGGCAAATCTGCCTACTGACACAAAACCATCAGTTGAAATGATCCTGGCATCAAGCAACAAGAAGCATCTACAGAGTATGAATTCTGTCACAAACTCGGTCGGCCCTTTAAAGGGTGGTCAAAATACTGAAGCACAAGCTGAAAAGAGCCAGACAACTCCAGTCGCTGCTATTCACGTCTACTTTGAGTTCAACTGAGATGCCTTGTCTGGGTTTGTCCTTGTGTCTCGGTGCAGATCCATCCCTGAGAGCAATTTTGAAAGGGAGGAGAAGAAGAAGTAGAAGAAGAAGAAGAAGAAGAAGAAAAGGAGGAGGAGGAGGAGGAGGAGGAGGAGGAGGAGGGGAAAGAAGGTGAGGCCGTGAGGAGTATAGGACACAGAATACTCCCACAGGGCCCAGCCACAGGTCACCGTGCCGGGGCAGAGTTTCACCATTTACAGGGGAAAAAAAGAAAAGAAAACAAGGCTTGACGCAGTGGGAGAGAGAAAGAGACTATGTACGGTAGCGAAAGCACAAAATAGGCTGTTATTTCTGCTGATTTTATTGTTCCTGTGCCTGACCTCACTCCCCCCCCCCCCCCCCCCCCCCAAAAAAAAAAAAGATCTCAGCACAGTTGTGTAATCAAATGCAAATAACACTTAGGTGTTATTGGAATGACTACAGATGAGCCATTGCAGAAGATTCACACACTGGAAATATCCAACACAACCTCACATGCAATGGTTTCATGAGAAGATCTGCTCTTACGATGGAGGTTAGAGCAAAAGAAACAGCAACAATGAGGACGTGTTGTTTTAGAAGATTCAGGGAGAGGAAGTAATAAGTTCATGTGCGATGCCTAATCAAAAAAAGAAGCTATCACAGAGCAACCGCCAAGGAGAAGAGTCAAGGAATCGAATTAAGACGTCCATTTGCTCATTGTTGTTTTCAATCTATCGGTTCATTTTACCGACAGATATCCACACGGCTGAGAGCAGTTCTGTGGAAAGCAGATTAAATGCAAGCAAATATGTACAAGTAGTGTGTGTGGGGATCTGAACTGGATCCTTTCATTATTGAATATATGGAGTTAAATGCAGATTCCCAGAGGTGGTGTTGGTTGTTCTATGAAAAGGAAATGTAAGAGACCGATCCCTCTGTATTGATCCACCTCCATTAGACTGAGATTCTTTTTCAGGAACATGATGGTGGTCGAAGATGAAACGTTAGACGCATTTAGGAAGATGACGGCACTCTTTACAATAAAAAAAACAACAGCTAATGATACCAAAGGACACCTCTGAGGAGCAGCTACATTAAACCTGTAAAACCGATGGAAAACACATTACCCAAACCGATCCGTTGTGATAGGCTTTTAAACCAGAACGACCCGCCAGCGGGTGTTCATCGTGGGCGGGGGGTGGGGGGTGGGGGGGTCTAATATCAAGTGAGAGGGTGAGAAAGGTAGCAGACTTGGTCAATATGTACTCAACTGCAACTGTGAAGATTGTCCATCACAGGAGAAAAATGCTGATGATAGGAGAGCAAACAAAGATTTGTGGCTTGGTCTTGTTCCGGGATGTTTGAGTCTGCGCGTGATAGCCTCTGGTTCTTGAATATGTATTAGCGATCGCTAGATAGCCTCCGGCATCGAGCCTGACCTAACAAGAAGGTCACAGAGCTCCCTGAGCTGCAGTCCCTTAGCCTTCTGATGGGCACTACTGAATATTCACGTGCGCTAACAACTTGGATTTGGCACAAGGTGGCAAGTTGTGAAACCGCTGTGGAGGAAATGGCAGTAGAGCAGTGCAGTGACCCTCTGAACGAAGTCAGATGATTAGGTTCACGCACTTTGTGCCAAAATATCTTAATTCCGTTGTCACCGTATTTATCGATGCTCACAGGGTTGCAATAAATCTGTGTTTGTTTTGGCAACTGTGTTCGTCTCCAGAGAGATAAATCCAAACACGATTGTCTTGCTCCATTTTTCCCAATTTTGCGTCTTCTCATCCTCCCCTGTCATTACTCAGTGCTTTCAAAGCCATGTCCACTGTGCCTCATTATGCACAGTGATATCCCCACTAGGGGGCAGAAGCAGCACATCTAATCCTGCAGTCTTTCCTCAGGGCAGAAACTGCCATGACGAAGCATCAGAGGACTTTAAAGGCAACCCCATCGTGAGTGAAGATGCCAACTGTGCTTTATAAAGTGCTTTATATCTGTCTTATGTATGTTTCACTTGCTATTATTATAAAAAGGTGTCAGATGGATTGAAATTGTTTCTTTCGTAACAAGATCTTTTGACTTTAATGAAGGGCTTGCCACCAGAATTACACTTGATAAAGGAGCTTTTAAACGGTAGAAAAGGGGGAGAAACAATGACAACGTTGTTGATGTTGTAGAATGTAGACCCACACATCTTAGCTTTGCAAATTGTTGTGAAAACCCAAAACACATTTTTGTACCCTAAATGTGACTTCACTCCCTTAAAATGAGCCTGACTGAATTAAACAGCACTTAAAGCACATGAAATCATCCTAAGAGGGAACGGCCTGTAGAGGCTTAAATCTTTGACCATTAACTACTCCCAGATTCAAATCCAGCTGGGAGCCTTTGTTGTGTGTTCTTCCCACATCCGTCTCCCCTCCCTTCCCTTCATCTCTCTGTCCCCCCCCCACCGCCACAGGAAAAACATCCTGAGGACGAACCCTGACCTCACAGGGAAAACAGGAACTAATAAAACAATATGGCAATGTTTCGAGGGTACATTTTCAAATCAGGTCAAAAGGTGGCAGTGTTGTGACGCGAGAAGTCCGCGGTCACGGCTGCAGCACGCACACACACACACACACACACACACACACACACACAAATACACACACACACACACACCTCGGGCTGGGATTTCAACAAGGCCATGCATTTGGCCATGGTCAGAGTGAGAGGAGCGCAGGGCAGATGAGGAGAGGTTTAACGCTCCCTTTCAAGTCTCTCTTACCAGCTTCGCTCACAGCTAGGATCGACCTGGCGTTACCATGGATACATCCTGGCCATCAGCGAGAGAGGACGCACAAAGCCCATTACTCAGGACACGCATATAGTCACACATTCACACACACGGACACACGGACACAAACACACACATTTAGGTGCACTTACACACACACACGGACAAACAGACACTCAAAAGGAAAAAAACAAACATGGACATATGACTGTCTGTGTTGCTTACACACACACACACACACACACACACACACACACACAATGAATGGATGCTGACTTGCGTTCACATAATTTATGCGTGCCTCATGAATCTGATTTGTCTCAGGATTTGAAGTGAGAGCGACGAGAGTCACGGTGACAAAGTAAAGATATGACAAGGAAGAGCCGGGACACTGAGCGGATGATATTACTTTCTTAGAGGCAGGGTTCAAACAACAGTCTAGCATTCATATTCGTAGGTTATTGTGGTATTCAATGGCTTCGGCTTGCACAGGAAAAACAAAAAGCAAGTAAACAAGCGCCGAGCTCGGCCCGTTCCCAGAAGATGCTGTGGTAGAATGAGGCAGAGGCCAAAGGCAACGATGCTGTTCTCCAAAACACAATATTGTGTCCTCACCTTTCAACAGGGGTCACTGGTATCTGATACACATAGTGTTATGCGCAGAAGCTTCCCTGCTGTGAGGAAATAATATGGAGCGAATATGACCTATTTTTTTAAGTGGGTTGTTGTTGCCAAACAACACATTTCTCATTGAAAGCAGTGCGGAGGTGATGCACAACTTCATGACTTGTCCTACAATACAAAACCTGGTGATGACACACAGAGCAGAGACGGGGAACCTCTGGTTCTGAAAAGTGAAGCTAATGTGGAAGTGTCTTAAATTTGCATTCTGGCCTTCAGGCGACTCCTCTGGAAGTCTGATCGCATGGAAGTCTGTGAGAAAATGAGGCTACTTCTCACTTGAGTTATTACCTCAGCAAACATGGCTTCATGGTCTCAATCTCTAGTTTCAAGTCAAAACAGCATGATGCTCATTTAGTAAATTATGGTCCCATTTAGAGTCAAACAGACCATAAAGCAGGCGCGTGGCTATACCTCGTGATTGACAGGTTGCTACCGCTACCAGAGCCGGTGTCTGTACGTCACTCGCCCGCAGTCCTAATATGGTCATTGCCGTTCACTGGTTGCGAAAAAACAAGATGGCGACGGCTAAAATGCCAAACTTGAGGATTCAAAACTGCAGTCCACAAACCAAGAGGTTACATCAAGACAACTACATCCACTTGTTATGTACAGTCTACAGATGTAGAGACAAACAGCTTATTCTAAGGTAACGAAAAACTCAACAATTCTTATTTTCAGGTGACTATACACGAAAGAAAACATACTTATTATCTACCATTTATGTCAAGAATGGAATATAATGGAAAAGGGGTTTTGACAATAGTCTCAGGAGGCCAGCTTTTTATGTTGGTGGACAAACTTTGCCTACAACATACCTATAACGGACAAATCTTTAGGTTGAGACAAAGGAGGAAGAAACCTAGTTGAACTTTGTATCATGTTTTGGTGTCATTTTCTACAAAAGAAAAACATTTCTACACTTTTTTCCATTCCACTTTTACCATATTAATCATTTATCCGGGCTACACTGTACCACTAACATACAAATATCCCAGGTTTGTTTGTAATATCTTCCCTAGATATCACTGATCTGATACAGCTAGCACAGGCAAAATAAAAGTCAAAGTAAACACACTAAGAGCACTAACTGAGAGGTTTCAAGTATAGCTGCCCATGCGCTCAAAAGATATATGAGGCGTACGCGGTGGCACCAGACCAGCTCCTTTAAACGCGACCGTGTCTATTAGCTATGATAAAATGAAAGATTTAAACTGGTCGGTTAGGTTGGGCTCACGGTTATGTGTGTCGGCTGGTAAGCTTTCATCAGAGGTATAATGGTGAGGTGATGCTTCTCAGTGCTGTGTCAATTGGTTATGCATTCAGAATGACGGCTTCTGTGGATGAAGACCAATCTCGGCCTCACATAGCATCAAGTGTTTGAAAGGAGGCACGTTTTCCTCGAGCCCAAGTTTAAATTGCTGGTTTTGTTCAAACAACTTACCATCATATGAGACACAGACAAGTGGAAAACCATCACATTTGAGAGGAACCAGTGACGTTTTTGTATTTTGGCAAAGCCTTCAAAGAAAGATCTCTTGCACAGCTGAGTGCTATCTTCTTTTCCACACGTTTCTGCCCACCTTCACCCACTGCAGTGCCGGGCCTGGGCTCAGACAATACAGCAACGGGGCCAACTGCGGAAAAAACAGCGGGCGCTGCTCAGTGGCCAGTGAAGCCGGGTCCTGAGAAGGATTTTCATTGTGATGCAGACTGAAGTCAAAGACAAATATTCATACGAGAGCGAGCTACAGGGGGAGCGTGAGCGCGCTGCATCTCAAACTGCGCTGATATTTATGACATGCCTGAAATTCACACTCCGTAGTGATGAGAATCGAATGGCCCCAAGTGCTTTTAGTGCAAATAAAGTTAAATAAACAAGACTAACGTGAAACAGAGACGCATCGATGGTGTTAAGGCCAGTGCAATTTCACACGGCATTGAAGCTGGAGACAGATGCCAGATTGGGATTTACAGCAGAGGACGGACAGATGAAATCAATGTCTGCAATGTCTCATGTCTGCTTTTTGAAATCATTGCAACCCATTGAAACGCTAGCCTGTTCGGATCAGAGTCAGGACCTTCAGAGCCTCCTCCTCTCAAAGGGCTCTGATTGACATGTCAAATGTGAACAAAGCTGGGATCAGAGGGCCACGATAGCCGCCCTTTGATTGGCTCTACATCCTGCTGCATTACACGGCAGCGCCGGCTCCCCCTCCGAGTGTGATCATCACTCGGTGCAACCCATTAACTCCACAGTGAGGTCTCCACCGTCTCCATCTCACCCATTTCAAATCAGCTTGTGCCCGTTCCATCTCTGTTTGATTCACTCCGACTTTATCGCTCGCAATTTCGCTCCGCTCTCTGCGCCCCCCCCCCCCCCTCTCTCTCTCCCTCTCTCTATTACCAAGATGAGCACCGGTGGGGGCAGCAGACTGCCTTTTAACACAAGAGCCGAAAGGGACACAGTTATCACGCTGAATGGTTTAAATATGTCACGCGGTGGCATTTTCATGAAGCCAATTCATAAGGGCAGGCCCGGAGTCACACAGCTCGAGGGATCTCAAGACTAATATCAGTGATTGTCTGTATTCAGGGCCTCCGTCTGCATCGTTTCATACATACCAATAAACGTTCCGCGAGCTCCCTCGATACGCACGCAGTCACTAAACCCTTTAAATGGACAATGGGCCTTATTTTTTTGCAGGTTTTAACAGTCATCTGGCGTACCCATTGTAATACATGGACATGCTGAGTCTTTACTCGGGCTCAGACATAATGTGTTTTTGTCTGTGTCTTGTCATTATTTCTGTCTGAAACACATGCAAATAACAAACAGGAATTACGTGAGAATCATGCCTTTCCCTGCTATTGCACCCTTTTCCCAGGTACATTTTCCTGTGTTATTTTTTCAAAGTTATATCTTCAGCAAGAAATTCTGATCTCAGTGAATCATTTCACTCGCTTTGAGTGTTATCAGCTGAGCGAATGTTATCAGCGTTATCAGCCTCACAGATTTGGGTCGGAAGGGGATTTTGTGCAATCAAATAGTGAAGGTTGACATATTTTACCTTTTTGTTAGAACTTAAATACTTATACCAACTTCAACTCAAACCACAATCTTTTCCTAAATCTTGCAACGTAGTTTTGTTGCCTAAAAATAAAGTTGTTAACAACGATACGTTTCACTTAAACAACGTGGTGGGTGCGGATTGTCCTGTCTGAAGCATTCGTATGGTAGTTAGAACACTGATAATGCTCTTTTAAATTGGCTGATAACATTCACAATGGGGGATCTTTTTCACTTTGGTTGCAGAACAAATACTATTAATTTTGCACTGCTCTCAAATAAGTTGCTCAAAACACAGTGTGGATTGTGACTCAACTTCCTTTCTAGTGGCACAGCAGGAGCACTCTGGTTTTCTTAAGATTCAAAGGATGTGGAACTGACTGAAGCTCTCAAAAAGAAGCAGGGAGTTAGCAGGCGGGGCATGCTTTTTCTCTCAAATTTAAATTCTGCAAAGCTTCATACAAAGAATGTTTTACTAATAAATTAGTAAGGGAAATTAACTTTGTTACAGATTTGCAATAAATCTAATTCATGATATACATTTGAATGTTTTAAGTCCTGTAAAGAGTAACACTATATGAGCATCTGCCACAGTTTACGGGACGGTGATGACATCATGGGGCTACCTTGATCAGGCAATTTCATTGTGAAACCGAATGTCTGTGCTCTATTTAGTTGAAGCATCGAGTGGCGAAAGTCCATAGTTGAGTAGATCTTCTGTATTTTTTGAATATGGACAATGATGACAGCCTTGCAGGTGGTGCAGGGCTTTTATGAATCTTGCTGAAATGTTGCACATGAAGTTCCGAAAATATGAATTTTTAGTCATACCGCGTTTAGCATGTTTGAAAAAAAAAAAAAAAGATTCAAGAATAATTGTGTTGAAGAAAACCATCATATAACTTGTGAATCCAACTGTTGTTACAATCTTAACTTCCATGATTGCAGTAAACACGTGTTCCTCTTCTGTCAAAAGATCCAGAATCATTTGAGACGTAAAACCTCATATCACAAGTAAACAGTTGATATGTAACACATATTCTGGTACCAAACAACATTCTTGAGAAGAGATTAGGGGCAGACACAGGGGCGCCAACCAAACAACATTCTTGAGAGGTGAGCACAGCAAAAGAGGCGTGAATTTTGACTATAAGAGTGATCTGTGAAAAGCAGTACAGCGGAGTCGTTTCAATATACTGAACTGGTTGATGTTGGCTTGATCTTATTAAAACACTACCCGCTGGTTGCAAACTCCAGTTCGCCGTCTCTTCCCGTCATTTTGCCACAACAATTGCACACATAAATGTGATTTTAAGCTGTAAACTAAATAATATGTACTGTGATGAAACACATCAATGCTGTTTATTTACCAAATGTATAACACTCACAGTAGCCAACAGAAATGGCTACTGTTTTGAATCAGTCCAAATCTTTCAAGGCCAACTCTAAGATTACAATCACAGCACAGCACAAGCTGTTCTCTTCTTTCTGTGTACTGGAAAATCAAAGCAAAACTTTATTTTCAAAGCACATTTCATTCCAGGTGGAGGCACAATTTGCTTGCGAAACGCGTGAGCTACCACTGACATTGCAGCCACGAACACCATGTGGAAAGTGTCAATTTAAAACCTTAGACATAAGTTATATAACATATGTGAGTGAAGACCATTAAGATGTAGGAATATAAATTAAAAAGAATGAAGATCAGATACTTATTAGTAAGAATTAACAATTCATGTGAATTAAAACCAGTTAGAATAAAATGAAATCAAATAATAACTAAGATCAATAGTTGATAATAATATGACAAGCGCTTCAATGGGGAGTTTATAACGAGATTATTGAGAGTACCTCGATTTATTTGCAGAACTAAGAGAGCCAAGACCTCACAGGGGGGCCTGACGTGCTCATCACTTTTTAAAACGAGATTCGATTTTGTTCATTTGCTTTTGGGATTATCTCTTCGAGTAAAACAAAAAATCGAGTCAGGGACGTGGATAGTTTCGATAATTGGGGAAGCACCAGCCTCGGTTGTTGATCTTGCCAATGTTACTGAGAAGACTGCTTTAACAACCTACGTCATGACGGCTTGCATAATGCATGCTCTCAGTCCTCTTGCTCAGTGTCTCCCAAAGTTATTTTTCTTTCTGGGGACCCACTTTGTGACAAATGACAAACCATCGGGGCCCAATTAAATAAAAAGGCAGATTCTATATGTCGTGAGAAGAGCAGATTTGTGCGTACATGAGCCTTCCTGACAATTTGTCCTGACATTTCTTTTATCACCGTAGATTATCTTCAATAGGTAAAGCAGCCCTTTCAAAGACATACGTTTGATAAATGTGTTCTTAAGAAGATATACACATTAAATATTCAATAAATTAGACAAAATAACTGCTCTAGCTATCCATCCATGCATCTATTCGCGTCACTTCTCCGTCTGCTACATTTTACACACTTGCATTACAGCATTTCCAATGATTAAAACATGCTGCCAGGTGTAAAGTTCCCACCCAAGGCAAGGCATCAATTTCCATCCCTCAGTGGAGCAGGTGGGTGGAAGTTTTAAGTCACACTTCAGTCAGCAAAACCGCTGTGTCCAATAGGTTCATAATGAGTCTGTCCCCGTGTGACTGTTTGTTCCCTTTATATGCAACGAAGGGACGAAGCTCGGACACCGAACAACATCGTAAAAACAAAAAAGAACTGCGGTTGCTAAAACACAGCAGAGGGATTACTCTACATTCAAAGTCTGAAGTGTGAACTTAAAAACAGAAATGATGAACACAGGAAAAAAAGACAAAAGGAAAGAGTGCTGCTTTGACTTCTATATCTCAATGAAAAGAGAAATGCAAGTGCTCTGTTGGTGTTCGCACAGCAGGAAAATGAGTCACTTTGTCGTTCCGTGCACCTGATGTCACTCTACAAAAATAAAAAGCCATAATCACAAACTTGTTTTTGGCTGCCGTGTCACATCCAAACAGTGATTACAAAAAAAAAGAAAGAAAACGTTCTTTTTATGAAGTTCTTACAGAATGTCCTGAGAATTAATGTGATGTCTAACACTTCACATTTACCTCCTTGGCCTCTAATCAGTTGTAGATGGTAAAAAAGATTAGAGAGCCATCAACTAGCAAAGATTAGGATGCGGACAGGCCTCGACAGGGGCTCGCTATATGAGATTTACCATTTCCCCATCCCAAATAAGGGCCTGGCTGCTGATGAGAAGGGGGCAAAATCAATACGCCCTCCTCCTTCCCATGCTCGGCAGGAGCACGAGGCACTAAAAGAGGGTCAATGATTTAGCACATCCCTTCGCTGAAGGAAATTAATAAACATGAGGGTGCGGGTTTGTGCCGCGGCGTGTACGGCATTCTGCCTCTCCATATCACTCTTTCCTGGGAGAGAAAAGTTATCAGTATTAATTTGTATGAAGATATTTCGGGCTGCATTCTCTTCATCAAGTACGTGGCTCTAATTCAAATCCAAACATTCAGCTTTCCATTTCACATTTGTGGAGTCGCTAACTTGCAGCCACTTGAGGCAGAAACACAGATGAAAAAAAACAACATAACGATGTGTAGGGATTCACATGGGAGGGAGTAAACCCTGCATCAACAAGAGGCAGTCATTAAACTGTGTCCTGAGGAGGTGCAGTGACAGCTTCAAGTAGTTTGGTATTACACCGCCATGCCCAATTTACAAGCCAGATGATATTTGCATCACAGGCAGAGAAATTCCTCAGTGAAAACACAGCTTAGGGAAGAAAAGCATCTTCTGTTATCAGGCTGATAAGGACATTGCTGCTCGCATCTTCGTTATTTTTCTTGCTAGTTTTTCCTCCTCCTCTAGAGTAAGCCTCTTATACAGTATGCCCCCCCCAGCTCAATAATATATCAGAGAACTGAAAATTTGGCCATATGCCTACGCTTTATTTCACTGATACGGCGCTTACGTAGATTTGTATTTACCCTACCAAAATCTGCATTGATAAAACTATTCTTTAGCATTTTCAAACAGCATATTTCTTATGAAATGAACCAATTGCCCTCTTCCTTTTAGTCCAAGTTACTTTTAGACACTTTGCTTAAGGGGCTGAAATCCTGCCTTTAAGAGAGAGTGTGCCTCAGTGCTCTTTGATGAGTGCTGCAGGCAGCTACCTGGCTCGATGATTTCAATTCAAAGAGACAGAAAGGCCACACTATATAGGGAGCCTCGGTTCATTAGGGCCGGAGAACGCTGGATATTATAGAGAGAAGCTGCTGGCTGAAATATAAAGTCGCCCAAATGAGAACCCAAGCATGTTTTCCATCAGGCGGCGTAACACTGGTGATAGCCAGGAAGTTTCAAGTGAATGACTCTGGGAAGCTTCTTTGATGTTAGTTGGTATGGAGCCAGTAATGAGGAGGTTGACTTTGCTCTCATCAAAACTAGAGCGAACATGCACTGTAACTGAAATGTGTTTGAAGCAAGTGGGAGAAGCACAAAGTGTAAGAAAACAGATTGTGATGTTGTTCTTGTTACAGCTGCTCTCTGCGTCTTTCTTTCTTTTCTTTTCTACTTCGCTGTCAGTTTATACGGTATCAGATATGGGTCACATCCTGAAATAGATAAAACCCCTCACCCCCCCCCCCCCCAAAAAAAAGATGCAAACATAAGCAGCAATTCAGAACTAAGCATGAAAGACTAGAGCCGTGGTTATGAAGACAACATCATGCCGTTAGCTTGCACTGCGATCGTGTCAATACATATTGGAAGCCATGTTCTACAACAGCTAGAAATACTTAACAGTTGTAAAAGGCAATTCATCGCTAATGAGAGCAAATCGCACCACTATTCTGAGATTAAAAGGTGTACGAGAGCCTCTGGTGCCTGCGTGTTAATAGCGATTATGACAGGGATGAAACCAAACAACAGACACCCCAAAAGCAAAAGCGTCCTTCTGCCTGCGTGCATGAGAGGAAGTGAACGACTGTGATGAAACAGGGACAAAGTAATTGATATTCCTCGCAGGCCCCCGTGGCTCTGCCAAAAGAAGGATGGGGGAAGACGGAGAAGAGGGGGGGGGGGAATGTATTACTCGACGTCAGTAATGACCGTAAACATATAAATCACGGGGAACTGAGGCCGGTGCTGGGAAAATGAATCGAGCACCGCTATGAGGGGGGAGGTTGAAGGGAGGGATGGAGGAGCAGAAGAAGTGAGCAAATGAGGGGGAAACACGCAGACTCGAACAACACTGCACTGCAGGGCGTCTACTGGCGTTATATCACCACTCACTTACAATTACTGACACGTCTCAGCAGAGGACTTCTTTTGATAACCCGTGCTTGATGCATGGGATATCAAAGCCTGGCTTTTCTCCCTTAGACAGCCCTATGCTCATCTTTGTACCGGCCTAATAATCGTGTCCCTGCAGGACGTGTGCGTCCATGCAGATTCAATAGTAGTTAGGTTTTTTTCATACTCTATTCATTTCGTGGTTTATTTCGTCTATAGCAGGGGTGCCCACACTTTTTCGGCTTGCGAGCTACTTTTAAAATGGACCAAGTCAAAATGATCTACCGACATTAAAAATGCTGAATATATATTTATATATATATATATATATATATATATATATATATACAGTGAGTATACTTTATATTTACAATATATGTTGGCGTACCTTGCATAACTGCATGAACCCTTATGGCACAATACAATTCTGTACATTTTTGGTCGTTACCTTACTCTGATGACTTGCACTGAATGGAATTGGCCAGAGTTGCATCGTCCGGACAGTAGCTGCTGGTATCCGCGTCAAGCAGACTTCAAATGATCATCAGTCATGGTGGAACGGTATTAGGACTTAATGCTCTTCATGTGGGAAAAGGCTGACTCACATAAATGAGGAGAGCTGAATAATGCAGTCAGGAAGGTATCACATTTCCTCATGTTTGGGTACTTTTCCTCTGTGAGGAAACTGTTCATGAGCCCTGGACTTCAGCTGAATGTCAGCTTGCAGTGTCAACATCTCATCCTCCACTCCAGACGAGGTGAAACAGCGTTGCAATTTTTGATTTACCATACGCCTTCCGTTGCATCTCCAGTTCTGACGCGAGGTTTTGGAAGTTTCCCAAATCATGGCGCTGCAGCTTTAGCTTCTTTAGTAGAAATAAATTGGAAGGCTAACTAATTAGCTCGCCGGAGTTTTGCAGTAGCTCGCGCGGTTGACCGCGCATACGTGGTGACCTGTGTGTTAGAAAATCAAGTGGCAAATGCCATGCGGACATCTCATTTTTTTTGAATGGCATGCGTTCTACCCGCACTACCGCCCTACCTCAGTTCTCAGGAGGGGCAGGAACAGCCGCTGAGATAATCTGCCGATACCATGCACAGGCGCAGAATAAAAGATAAATTAAAACCAGCAGTAACCGAGACATTAACCACAAGCAGATCAGTAGGAGAGAAATGAAACGGGCAGCCTCATACTGACGCTACGAGGCCTCCAACACCGACTGAACAGAGACACCAACTCATGGTATTACTGCGAGCAGCAAATATGTAGCTTAGTGAAGTGACACAGTGATCTCTGGTATCTGAGTGAAGGATAAAAGTCTGTTTATGGCTCCGAGGCAGGCAGCCAAGGTGACAAGTGGCTGACAAACATATTTGAGGATGCAGCAGAGTTTACCAGCAGCGTTACAAGCAGGCGGCAACCTCCCCAAATGCAAGTGTCTTAAAATTGCATTCTGTCTACATCAGGGGCATCAGGGGGCGACTCCTCTGGTTGCAAAAAGAAGTCTGATTGTATGGAAGTCTATGAGAAAATGACTCTACTTCTCACTTGAGTTATTACCGCAGTAAATATTGTAAACATGTGTTTATGGTCTCCATCGCCAGTTTGAAGTCTTCTTCAATACATTTAGTAAATTATGGTTGAATTTAGAGTCAAATAGACCATAAAGCAGAGTGTGCTTTAGGGCGTGGCTACCTTGTGATTGACAGGTTGCTACTGCTACAAGAGCTGTGTATTGCGTCTATATGTAACTCGCCTGCAGTCCTAATATGGTCATCTACCGTTCACCGGTTGCAAAAAGCCAAGATGGTGACGGCCAAAATCCAAAGAGGGCGACGGACGAAACACCGGACTCACGGCTTCAAAGTGGGAAAAAGAGTTTTTGTGTTTAACAGAGCTGATGTTTGCTCATCTGGGTCGTGTTTTAAGATTAATAAGGAACTACCGTAACTTTGTTAAAAATGGTAACGGAATTACATAACATCTTACTTGCATCTTTGGATTAACCGTCATCAGCCTAGAATGAAATGAATAAGTGAGACCATATGAGGGAGAGGCCAAGAGAGAACGGCGGTGAGGTGCAGAGATGGAATACTGCGAATGTTTTTACTTAACAATGAGGACAATGAAGTCTTAATGATAAATATCTTTCCTTAACACAAACACAGAAACCAATTTGGAGCGACTGTGTACATTCTCGACCTTGATTTTAATCTTGAGGCAACATTTAAAGACTTGTTTCTGTCCCAGACACTCACCTCATTCGATTTTGCCCTGGCTTTCTCCAACACACGTTTCCTGTTAAAGTCTCATTCCTCTGCCAGAGGCCAGTGTTACCAATGTAACACAAAAATATGAGACAGACCGGCTCCATTTGTTGTTTGTTTCACTTGCGCGTGTGCCAGATTCTAGTATCACTGGAACACTTTCCAAAAATTAGCCCACTGCTTTGGTTTTGGTCTCAAAGGAGACGAGTCGACCGATTCAGCTTTTATAAATAAAACTTGTTTCCTTGCCACCGGGTAGAGGGCAAGATGAAGCAAAACACTTTAGACACGGTAGTAAAACACATGACCGTTTCTCACAACACTGACACCATCATTTTACGAGGCCTTGATGTATTGGACTTGACAGCAAATCAGGATGGAGCTGGAAGTATATTTTTCCACCAAGCCGTCAACGATTACAGAGTGCAGCTCCTCCTTGAAGACGTCTTTTGAAGACATTTTTCCTGAGGAAAATCCCGTATGCTTTTATTTTGGCTCTCTTTTATCCACCGTGCTTTGTTTGTTCCTCTCATTAAAACATTTGCTCGTTTGCCTTTTTTTCCTCCCTCTTCCACCTCCTCCGTCTCCTCACCACCTTTACCATCAGCCTTCACAGCCGTTCCTCACTCTTTCATTTCCCCTCCACCTACCCTTTCTGCTGTCTTCTCTTACACTCCCACCCTCTTTTTCTCGAACCACACCCCAGGGACGCCGCTGTCCAATCTGATTGAGAACTGGCCATTCACGGCTGCTTTTTCATGCAGAGATTGTGATTAGATCCCTTTTTTCTTCTTCTTCTTCTTCTTCCATCTCTTGCAGTCGTTGTTTTTTAACAGAAACCCCCCTGTGGCTAAACGTCCTCATTAGCTGTCCTGCGGAGTAGCGCAGCAGAACTACACCTGCACCAATATGTCTCCATTTAGCCCTCTCCCTGCCTGCAAGCCGTACAGCTAACCCATTGATCAGTCTCACCTCGCTAACCACAGGTGCAGATATACATGTTTATTTAGTGTGCTTCCGCTAGCTTGCTAATTTCAACACAAACGCAGACAGTACGTACATAAATCGACCTCCAAAACTTGACATTCTGAGCGGGAATGAACTTTCTGTGCAGCGCCGCTGCTAGATAGTGAGCAGGGTAGAAATCAGGTACCTTTAAAAGTACCTCGTGTTTCACCTCAGAACAAGATGAACTTAATATCCAAGTTCACACTGCCAGCAACGTGATATAGTTAAGTGAAAAAGAGAAGTACTTGCGCTCCCATTGTAGCGGCGTGACCAGAGAAACCGAGTGAATGGTTAACGAGCTTGTTACCTGAGACACGTCCACCATTGGTGAACTATTCATAGTCTGCTTCATCTTTTTCTAACAGATGCAATTAAATTCAAACAACGGAAGGTACAAAATGGAGAAGAAGTTCACGGTCTAAAAGTATCCGCACAGAACAGTTCAGGGCACCATTAAGGGAAATAGAATCTCTGAAATCAAGCCACAAAGTTTTTTTTTAGTAACTTCACCTCGTTTTCCTTGGTATGCAGTCAGAACCTCACAGTCTAAACGGACAACAAAAATACTGGAATCCACACAGACTTGACAAAGCATACATAGGCGGACTCCAATTAACACACACAATTTGGTTTTGGGTCAAACTGAAACATTTGAATTGATTAATCACTCAACTCCACCAAACATTCTGTGGCTCCAGTTTGTCCAATGAGAGGACACGGATGTGCTGCCCTTCTCTGTCTGTCTATATCATTACACATTTAATATATTTGTTAGTTTTTTTGACTGTCGCATTTTCAAGACATTATCTTGGACTTTTGTGATGAACATTATGAGTATTAAAATAATCCTAGATTTGCATTCACTGTCACAACATGTCCTATTCTATAAATCGTTTTTTTGCCCAGGTGTTTCTGTCATGGCCTCCTGTTTCCTCCTATGTTTCCTTTTACCCTGGTGTCTCTTGTTTCCCCCCTGCCTGTCTGTCTGTGTGTGTGTGTGTGTGTGTGTGTGTTGTGGGCGTGGCTGCTCCTAGTCTCCTCCGTGCTCCCTCCTGATTACGGCTCATTCACCTCACCTGTTCAGCTGCCGTCCATCTTCTCATCAACTCAGCAGTATATCTACCCCGGCTTTCCATCAGATCATTGTTCCCACCTCAGTGGTAGTTACTCGTGTGTGGCCGCTCAGTAATTGTGAATTCTGAGTTCGTTCCTCGTGTTATTGCTGGCCTGTACTTACCCTGCGTCTCTGTGCCTCCAGGATCATCATCTCCGGTTCCCCAACCTGCCCTGCCTTGCTCGGCTCAGTCACCCACCATCGCCCTCTCTCTCACCCTCCTTCTCTGCTGAAATAAAACTTTTCACTTATTTGACTTCCCTTGCCGGTGTCTGCATTTGGGTCCAAAGCTACAGTCAGTCACAGTTTCTGTGGATTCGGTACATCTATTGATTTTTGAAAAAACAAAAGAAGATACATTCGATCTCCAACAGGCGATACCTCTAGCCTCCTGTGGTCATCAACACGCTGATTTCATACAGTCATCCATGACAAAGGCATATGATTCATCCTGTCATTTTGTAAGATGAAATTCAATGTGTTGCTTTGAGTCATGCTTGATTGTGACTCATTTAGTTTGCTGGTTCAACAATGAGCAGTCCCTCTTCGTAAGCCGGACACTATCTTCAAGCTCTAATATATTTCGTTATTCATTTCTGGGATTTCCCAGTTGAGTTTGTGCACTCATCTCATTATGCAGCCAACGAACTAAAAAAAAAAATCAGCTTCTGAAGGAACCCGGCCACGCTGGATTGAAACACGGCCCCGTTTCCACCTTTGCGTTGCAGTGATGACGGCGGTTACATTAGCTGGAGACAAACTCTACAGATTGCTTTAGAAAGGTATGGGAATGAGCCTCTGTGATCACAAACAGGTCTGCTTGTGTTTTATTACAGCTGGCACACAGAAAGAGAGCAGAGGGGGGGGGGGGGGGGGGGCGATGGAGGAACATCTCTCATGAAGTCTTGGTTGCTGAGCACAGTGTAACCTATCTGATGAGCGTAACGCATTCATGCCTTCTTTTATGGCTTCTCGGGAGGGACAGAAACATGAAATAATTCACCATGCGTGCATTATGGCGGGGCGGCCTGTGGGGGCACACACCCGCCTTTTAATAAGTGACATTCAGCTGTGTAGAGAACTAATTGGGCTGAACCACTTTCTACAAACCGGACATTAGAAGTGATGGACCGGGCATCTCGTGAACAAACGGCTTCCAGTTCGGATAGAAGCTTATTCAGGCCGCCCGCTGCATCAGTGACAGGTGTCTGTCGAAGCGCTGTGTGATTTTTGAAAAGACAGATTTACTGTTCAGAGAAGGCCAATTAAATAGTAAACAATTGTCCCCCCCCCCCCCCCCCCGTCTGGCCAGTGTACCACACCATTCGTCCTAAAGAGCTTCACGTTGCATGTCCTTATCGACTTAATGCTGAGAGCCACCACCGACTGCCTCGGCATGCCAGAGAGTCGCTATTTCATATTTTGAAAAAATAAATGCTGATCCAGCATATGCCCTTGGTAACAAAACCTCCTGGGGCGATAGCAGTGAAAGGGGGGGGGAGGGGGAGGAGAGAGGGAAGAGGAAGGAGGTCACAGAGAAATACAAACAAATCTTAAAAATGTACATCAATGTATGTTAAGTACCATAAGCTTTGCTTCCTGACATGAACAGAAAATGCTTGTAATTGCTCTTCTTTGTTTTGTTTATTTTAATTCTAAACAATGTTGACTGGGGAACTCATTTATTTTGTGTATGGCTATCTACAGACAAATATACAACCTCAGGAGTTTTCCTGTGAGCCGGAGGAAGGCTCAATCCCTTGTTGCTCGTATAAGCTCCTCTAAAGCCCCAAACCTCCTATTTGGGCAGCTGCATTCTATGGGTAAAAATGGCTCAGAGCCCCGTCAGGCTTGTAGGTTATGTAAACCACAGCACAGAATTATCGCTCTAAACAAGGTGAGTGGAAATCCACTACCTTGACGGCAACTTCACAACTCAATTTGAGAATACAATGGTGAGAAAATACGGCGGTTTAAATGAGAAACCTCACATGGGAGCAGGGGCGGGAAAGAGGAAACGTCTTGGTTACCGGCTTCTCAGAAGATTTTAAGTAATGTTATGTGTCATAACAGAAAAAAAAGAACAGCAGAGGCCCATTGGGTGTCATCTCTGAAGACCATGGTCACACTAAGGAATGATTAGTAAAAGTGAAATCATAGTTTTCTCTCAGTTATGGCTCAGTGACACATTACTTTTACTTTAGCATTGATCAGTGTGTATTACTGTCAATTTTAGTTCTCAAACATGCATTTGTCAAACAACAGAAAAGACTGCCAGAGACAACACATGTGCGTGCTTGCATATATTATTTTTTTTGTATTATCATAAATCATATAACTATCAATGGCCTTGTGAGAATGGGCCCCAAGGACAACGACAGCATCAGTTGTTTTTGTTTACATAAACGTGACGAAGCCCCATGCGTTCATAAGTATAAGATGGGAGTCAGGTGACGTTATTATAGAGCGCCAAAGTCCACATAGGGAGGAGGTGAGGACGGATCAACACAATATTAGAGGCAGCTTTTGGTATCGTGTTTCCAACAGACAGTCAACGTTGTTCTTAAGCATTACCCTGATCGCTCCATGACCTCTTTATCATTGTAAGGTGAATATAGGGTAAGAATTGTAAATAATAGACACCACCATGAAACTTCACCAAACGAATACTTACATGAAGACAATGTTTTTTTTTGAATTACAAGTTTTCTAAAATGATATGTTGAAATATGCAAATGAGGCATTATCTTATCTAATATGTGCTAATTTCCAGAACAGAAATCTGAACATTGAATAAAGCAAGTTCAAAATTCCTGTTCCATTTTGTTGTTGTATTAAGAGTCAAACGTTTTTACAGAGGGAATTTATGATATCTCTTTTTATCACTTCATAAATCGGAAAACACTTTCAACAGCCATAAAAAAACTAAATGTGAAGAAAAACGTCAACAACAACCTTCAGAATATTGATAGGAATTAAACCGGGGAGTAAGGTGCATGTAAGTGCTACTGAAGTGGAGATGAGAGTATGAGGGGAAACTCATTTTGAGAAAATTTAAAACTTCTATAGATTTAGCAAGGCACTACATGTGAATAGGTCTGCTCAGACATGTGAGTATCTACCTATAGCTGAACACAGGAACCATCAATTACCTATATAATAACATGACAATAACAACACTTCAATCTAAAATGTTAAGATGAAGCATTTTGTGCGCGTGATGAGAAAAAAATTGCCACCAATTTGATGTAATCAGCCTCTGAAGTTTGATTAAACAGGTCCAAAGAGGTGCTTGAGTCCTCTCTCAGGACATTCAAGGACGCAGCTACTTCTGTGAGTTTCAGCTAAAAACGCATCACCATGAAACATCCTCAGTTGATTACTTACATTCGGACAATCATTTTTTTGTATTATACATTTTCTGAAATTCTATGTTGAAATATGTCAATGAGGTATTATCTAATGCTTACTTATGTTGAATTTTCGAGAAATCTAAAAGGTGCAAATATTCAAAAGTGTAGTAGAATAAACACCTAAATGTGTATTTCTGATGTTTTCTTTCCCCTCGTCCGAAAGAAGATATATGTTATGGAAGCAAAACAGCCTAAAATCTTAAATTAACCATAACTTTGTCACATCATGATCAACAGCGGTTTGAAACAACGCCGTCCTGCTGATATGGAGTCAGATCAGAAAACATTATTCTGTCGTTTCGTTTTGGAGGACTTCTTCCGTCTTGCATTACATGCACACGAAAAACATCAAAATCAGTATATTGGATGAATCCCCAACAACATATAGCCTTGATTTGACAGTTGTAACACAGGCACCCCCCAACTCCCTGTTACATGTGCACACAATCTCACCGTGTGTGTGTGTGTGTGTGTGTGTGTGTGTGTGTGTGTGTTGCTCCTTTCAAAGCACGTGAAGCAGCCGGGGAGTGGGATAAAAGAGAGCCGGCATATGAAAGGAGGAGCAGAGATGGTGGATGAGTCTGTGGGCGGCTTGTGTTGCACAGAGATACAGAGGGAGCGACAAACAGGCTCAGACGGATGCTGACACCGGCTCCAGCATATGGTGCCGGCGCTCTGTCGGAATGTGACGCCAATGAAAACACATAGGTTTAACGCTACACGCTGCTGCGACTTTCCCCTCTTTGTAGCTTATCAAAGAGCTGCCACACGCGTCAACTTATACAGGGAAACAAAAGACGGGGGGTTATCGTAAATGAATGACATCCGCGGTGCCGTGGCGCATAACCTGTATATTCATCAAGGTTCACTCAGCTCATACCGTAGTGTATCTCATGTAAAACACAAGATGAGAAGCTTCTGAGTTTTGTCAGATTTCACAGCTCTTTCATGTGTTCTTGGCACAACAATGAGCAGAGACAATAAACTTCTTCCTCTTTTAACGCCTGGCGGAGACAGAAGTTGGAAGCTAAAAGGGGGCTAAGCAGAATGGAAAGGTCAGACTTTCCATTTACTGTGTGTGTGTGTGTGTGTGTGTGTGTGTGTGTGTGTGGATACAAAAATCCAGTGTCTCTGTAATTTGTAGTGCTGCAGAGAAATGAGCAGTTGTAGCATCCAGTCATGCAGCAGTTCACCACCTCCAGTCTGGCCGTTGACTGAGGCCCGTCTCCCAGTCAGCCGGGATGGAAGGCCGCTGTGGCAGATATGCCGCTAAAGGTCATTGCACTCATCAACTGCCCACTGCCTCCCAGTTTGACGGAGTGCAGTCTAAAGATCAAATGTCTGGCTGTTCGGCCAGCTGTTCCATCCGCCACATCCTCATCGCGGATCTCATTGTGCTGAAGAAAATGCTCCCTGAAAGGTGCTACGGTTGGTTTGAGTTGTTTGCCATTATCCAGACTTTGAGGCAATGAACGTGTTGATGTTTGATTGGTAAGATTGTAGTTGTCTCTAAAAAAACAATCAGTTCAGCTGAGGAGAAACGCGTTGACATGTCTGAGGCAAAAGGTTTAGAAGGGTAGAACAGGTGCCGTTTGTGAGACTGCGCTGCCAGTAGCTGTGTTAAACTTGTGTCGAGCAGGAGACGCTTTGGCGGACTCAACACCAACGTATTTTTAATCTGAGAGACTAAAGAGCTTTACGGCAGAGAGGAGGAGGAGGAGAGATAGAGACAGGAAGAGGAGGGAGACAGAGAGAAGTAAATGCCAACAGGTCAGTAGTGGACAGCCTCAGGCTGAGAGCCACAGACGCAGAGCTCATTAAAAACAGACCACTGACTTCTCTGAGCAGGAGGACAATATGGAGGCAGAGAAACCCAATTGCACTCGTCTTTTCTGCGAGGAAGAGGGGGTAGTAAGGGAAACAAGACAAAACAACAACAACAGCGAAAGACAAATTGAGAATGTGGAGCGGCAGTGACACAAAGGCAGAAGGAAACGCAGTCGGAGAAATGCAATTTCCTTCCTCTCGAGAGGAAGGAAGGAAAAGAGGAAGCAGGGAAAATCCTCAGCAACTTTGTCACTGTGTGTCCTTCGAAGATATGAATCAGTGTGACCACAAGTGTGGATGAGTGAGTTTCTCTGTCCAGATTTGGTCTCAACAGTCAACTACACCGGAAAACTATGGGGATGTGCGCTGATAGATTTTGCCTCTCGTACAGCAGCGAGGCAGCAACATCTGCAGCTGCTCCTTTCTCTCCAGGTCTTTTTATAGGCTGAATGGGGGGAAAAAATCATTGATACAATCTGAACCAAAGATAAACGTGAAAGCTTCTCTACATGACATATTTCATGGGGCTACAAAACACAAACCTAAAAGGACAAAAATAATTCCGTCTCAACCGTCATGAGTCAGTACAAATGATGCAAAAAAATCTACATATCAATTCCCACTCTGGCAAACAGATTTGTTCTGTTTTCTTTGTCCCTGTACAATTCTGTACAGCCTCTTGAATCGTTTCCAACATCTCTGCATGTGTGTGTGTGTGTGTGTGTGTGTGTGTGTGTGTGGACGCCGTCAAAGCACCAAGAGAAGCATACAAGATGGAGTTAGCGGCCTGTCAGGCATCCAGGTGGGCCTGTCAGGCCTGCGGACATGCTGAAGGTTAAGACTGTGATTAGAGTCGGAAGATGACTCCTTGCCCTTTGGTCCCGTGCCCTTCTATTGATTCGCAACACCCTTTGAGTCACAGTTGTTTAAATTAGCTTCCTTTGCTCAGCCACACATGGGGAGGGTGTCTGAAGACAATAAAAGCGCACACACACACACACACACACACACCATGTGCATATCAGAAATCACAAACGGTTTAATGCCAAGTACGTTACACATACAAGGAGTTTGGCTTGGCGTTTGGTGCTTGACAATAAACAGTGCGATAGTAAAAGGCATCATTTGACAATAGAAAATGTACAATAAAATAGCCCAAAGGTCTCCTCTGGTTTCGTTTCGATGAACTAACTGAATGTCATCACTTCCCGGCAGACCGGCAGTCTAATTGTGTGTCTGCTCTTCTGTCATTCATTACTGTGTGATGGAGCAACTGCTCCTAATGAGAATTGGGACAAATATTGCTTTTATTTCACACCAAGCGAAGTGAGGAAATTTCCCAATAATGACAACTTCTTAGACAATGAGATGAGCATGAGACGTAATTGCAGTGGAGGACGGGACCGAGTCCAAGCACTGTGATATTCACGATTTACTGTCATGAAATGCACTGAGAAGTGAAACCAGCAAACAAAGGACCAAAAATGCCGAGAGGAGAAAGTGAAAATGCCAGATAAAGAAAACACAGAGCGAGACGGGGCTATTCTTTAGCCTTTATGTAGTTTTCCTAGAATAACAACAATGTTAATGTTGGTTCGAGAATAATGATTCTCGAAGTGACACGTCAGTGGTGCGTGAGCGCTGTGGAAGCATCCATCCGTCCGATCCACACCGACGTCGGACTTTGTTACAGCTGTCAGAACCAGCTGTCCTGAGATTCAGCTCGCAAAACTCACACCATAATATTGTAAAACAAGTCATTCTGTGGTTTCCTTCTTCTTCTTCTCTTAAAGGTTAATTATATACAGAGATATACTGATTCCAGTTTATGTACCGTATATAAATTAAATGATTGAACCTGAGAGAAAGTCATACTTAAAAATGATGATCTGGACCTAGTGGAATCAACTAAATCATTTTGGCATTGAAGTGAGTTAAACCCAAACAAAACTTGAACAATAACCGAAATAATGTAGCATGAAACGAGCAAGAATCACCTCATGGTTGTATGCCTCTGCCAACCAGTCAGTCAGAGCAGTTCACATCCATGTCTGTCCAAAATGTTATCGCCTCATCATCTTATTCTGATACACATTTGAGTGAAATTTTCAGAATTATACTATGAATTCTTAAATTATGGTCTAAAACATGTGGTGCCTAACTTAACAGGCACATTATCTTTTTTGGCATTATCTTCATTGTTTCCCTGAAAATAGAAATGAAATGTATTCTGTGTTGGATTTAAATATTTAGTTGGAAATGTAACTGGAGTCAACAGCCTCAAGGATGTGAATGATCAAAACAGCAGGAGGCAATTAAAAAAAAGATATATATTTCTATAAAAGAAGTGCCATTTAACAGTTTGTGTTGCATTCGTATTTGGCAAGCAAGGCCAGAGAAAGTGTCATAACACACAGAGTCCATGTACAGATCTGGCTATTCTCATTAATTCATCATCATTAATGAAGCTAAAAAGAGACTGTACAAAGTTCTTGAGGGGGGGGGGGGGGTATGTAGAGGTGTATCGGGGGGAGAACGGGCCCTTGTAAGTAATTCAGATTGCCACCGCCTTCAAGAGACATCTGACGTTATATTAAAATGTGCCATACTCTCAAAAAAGCAATCCCATCTCCGTCACAGTTTAGATTTTTGGGGGATAAAATAGTCACAAAAAAAAGATTATTATCCTACTTAAACTTTAAAAACTATAAATAAATTACAAAAAAATATTAAATGAATATTTCATTTACAGATCTGCATTGACAATGGTAATATGTATGTTGATGTTGTTCAATGTCAAGTCTCACCCGTCACGACAAGCTGAGCAAAGCTGCAAGCCCAGCGAGCAGTCTTACCTTTCAAACATAATCGCAGCAGTTAGAGCAAACGGCAGCTAAGCTCCCTCAAATAGATTCCTTTGGCTTTTTATAGACGAGTAAGTAGCCTGAACTGTGGCCCTTTGTAGCTATATGTCTTCATAAATAAAGACTTAACGTCTGCAGAGGATTTGTTTTCACACGCTCATATGCGCCGCATAAACATGTAAAGCATCCACACGTTCATCAGTCAATCTAAAGGCTACCAGCAGGTGACACCAATGGAGGTTAAGTGGTCCATTATATTGCAGCAAACACATTTTCTTGACCACCACTTCACACACACACACACACACACCTACTCACATAACCATCAAAACGATCCCCCTGAATGCTACAGTCAATAATAGCACAGATATAACACATATCTAAAACATTTTATTTTGAAATTGAGAAGATATTTAACGAGAGATATATAGCAGCAGGACTACCATGTTGAATGTCTGTCATGGCATCTATTTATAATATTGAACATGTAAAGTACTTTATCACAACACTGAAGACATGCTTTCAGAGGGAAAGGTGTGAAATGAAATGCATTTGAGAGAGGTTGTGTGAGGCTGAAAGACGTTACTAATTGGACATTTTTCCACAGACCACCACTGAGGCGACATGTCCATGCAATCTCATGAAGTCATAAAGGCTCAGTCATATACAGCAATGATGCAACGTTAGCACATCGTTCAGAGTAATTGTAATTCAGTGCAGTAAATTAGCTACAGTGAGACACCCTCCCAATCAGGGACATATCAGTTAATTTCATGTCAGATGAAAGGGATTTAATGGTGTAGCGGTGCCATCGCACGAACTGATGTACATGACGATTTCATTAGAGAAGAAATCCGATCCCCGAATTTAACTGTTGAACACTTTTAGCTTGTGTACGGCATCTATCAGTTGCAGATTAGCCACATTATCACATTAGCTATATCATCAGCTTCAATTTGGATGACCGGACATCTTCTTCATCCTTAGTTACTTCATTGCAGCGGGTCAGTGTGACGCCAGCTGTTTGAGTGTTTGGCAATATTTGAGTTTTTTTTCAATAAAAAATCCTCAGCATTTGATTTGTTAGGATTGGTCCGCCAATTGAAATATGTTTGTTGATTTGTTTCCTGGATGTAATAACGAAACCAATTGATTGGCTGTGACTGTACTGTATAACACTCAGCTAAATCAGAAGCTGAACAATGTGTGAAACCTGTGAAGTTCTAGTGATGTGACAAAATGTATGGTTGATATTAAGGCTAAGCACTCAGAGTTGTTATTAGCAGTAATACAAGTGATACCAGTACATTCATACTGTAGACAGACCATTAGGGTAACATTTCACTGCAATTTAATTGTTTTTAAATCTCCTTTTCTTTTGCCTTATGTTTTGATGCTTTTAATGGTTTTATGTGAAGCACTTTGAATTACCTTGTTGTTGAAATGTGCTATACAAATAAACTTGCCTTGCCTTGCAATTACAATGTACAGTATATGTCCAATCCACTTCCCACACTCGGTATGGGAATATGAGCTGATGGGTGGCAGGAAGAGTCAGGGGTGGTGTAACCACTGTTCATTAATAACGTACAGTACATTAGCACAGCTTAGAGTGAAGCTGCCTAAAACCAAGCCTAAATCAGTCCTGCTTGCTTCTAGTTGTTTAAGTGGTGCTCTCTCTGCAGTGACACAAAAGAGTATTGCCATTGCTATTCTACAATAAGTATTGCGATTCGATATTATGCTAGCTTGACCGCACGTTGCCGCAATACGATAACGTCACCTAGTTTCTACGCAGCGTTAGTGAAGTGTTTCCATGATTGACAGTATGTGTAGTGTGTCCTTTACTTTGGATGTAAAATGTGAGGGTGCAGGTCGTATCCCCGTGGATCTCGGATCCATTTTTCATTTACTCAGGCAACAACAATATAAAGGGGTAACTTTCCTATATCTCCCTATTGACCCAAACAAAGCAATTATATCAATTCAAGCATTTAAAAATTATCAATAAATCGTAACTTGGGGGGAAAAAAAATCCTGATACAAAAGTGAATTGACTTTTTGTGTACAGCACAACTCAGCTGTTAGTTGAAGCAACAGAGCACATTTTGTTGGGTGTGAATAGCTGAACTGCGTTTCAGTTTGCTGTTACTGCTTAAAGAGAATAAATATATTTACTTTTCAATGATGGATTCAGCTTTCCTTTTTTTTTAAAGTGTACTCTGCTCTTAAAACCTTTAGGTTCGTGTCATCAACGTTTTAGCGACCAATTTCATTCCTTTCTCCCGTTCACCTTCAGTATTATCATTAGTTCTATGATGTTAATCTTTACAGCAAACCTCAAACCACACAGAGCACTTGCTTTTCAATAAAATCCCAAACCATTAAGCAAAAATGAATGCAGTCCTTGGGAGCCAACAGCACTTAACATTTCCATAGTGGTGCAAAAATAACTTGTGAATTGAGGCAAAACCGAAAACCTTTGCAATGACGGGCCTTCCTCAAGTCAAATAGGTAAATGTATCTTGAGATAAGCTGGAGCAACAAATCAAATAGCATTACTCCCTGACTATTAAACTTAGATTAAGTGTTGCTTTAAATCGTATTCGTGCATGGTATCAACACCTGTGTCTCTATTACATTTTCAATCCTCTTAAAGAACAGAATGTCTCATTCATCAGCAGAGGTGACACAATTAATCATACCCCAGCTCGAATCAGTTCGAATCAGTTCAGTTCATAGCTTGAACTGTAAATCATTGCACTGATCCAACAGTGACCTTTCCAATGTAAAGACAAATCACACTGGCATGTTGACGTATGGATAACCTATAATGCAAACCTATGCCAAGAGGGCGAGTGATTTGTATGCAATTTGTTAAAGAAGACCGAAGCTAACGCGAGACAGAAGAAGAGTGTTGAGATCATAAAAGTGTTCGTCCTCTAGAAAACATGAATTACTGTGAAAAATGTGTGTCAATCGATCCATCCAGAGATGCAGAGATATTTCATTGGATAAGTGGAAAATGTTGGGGGCACTAGATGAAGAGTCAGGGGATCACCAAAGTCAATAAGGGTTTATCCATTAGGGACCATGACCGTCCTAATGGCAATCCATAGTTGCTGAGATATTTCAGTCTGGACAAAACTGGTGACTGAACAGTGCTAAAAAAAAAAAACAGCACAGAAATATCATCATTAATATGAAATCAAAACATAATTGTATACTCCGTAGTAGTAAATGAATCGGTTATGAGATATTATGTAAAACATTCAGTTCCTTGACCAGCTGAAAAATCACACAGATATTGTTTTAGTTCAACGCTGCGATGTGCTACATTGTCAATCACAGACTGGTACCTGCAGTACACTCGTCACTGGAGTCAGTCATTGTCGAGGACAATTTCTAAAAGGGAAAGTGGGCAGCCAACAGCTGTCTGGATCTACAGCACATGAATAACAGAGGGACAGAGATACAGAAAGAGGGATTACACCGCTTTAAGTATATTAATACGATTTTCTTGTATAATGAAAGACGCAGCGTCCTACCATGTGAGAGTGGGAGTTCTAGGCATCTTTCCAGAGACTGTGAGGGCTACTTTCATAGCGGAGAGGGAGTTTTACTACTACAGCGTGCTCTTGCATATATCATGCGAGCAGAGAGAACCTTTTCATTGCTGTAAGGCTATACAGAACAAAAAAACAGTGCTCATTCCTACAGCTGACTATCAGGGCAGTTTGAATGTGCTCACATCGTGGCACAAAGGTCAAGACTACCATATAACATACACCTACGTATTTATTTATGCAATTAAAACTGGCTAACACATGACCCAACGTGTGTTTGTTTGTTATCTCATAAATAATTCAATGATCAATTACGGATTGCTTCTGTTGTACACTGTTTTTACTGAGATGAGGATGTCACACATAGAGGGAGGCATTGTCAAGATCTAATTGATGCCAGAAGTGCTTATTGGCATAGACGCTAAAGCCCTTCACACAGCCGGGGGCGATTCATTTGTACGAAACAACGTGTCAATGTTTCCAACGGTTGTTTTTGTCAGGAGTCCTTTCACACAGAACGAAAATGAAAAAGCAAAGTAATTTATTTGAGAAAGACTTTAATCATCCTGAGCTTTCACTTCGTGCAGAATGGACATATTCAAAACATACACGATGATGTCCAATAAAGCAGAGACGGGACTTATAACTCGACAAAGGCAGCGGACAGCAGATACACTGCTTCAGGACCATGATGTAGTCTCACAACACTACAGCCGTGTTCACACTACCAGCGTCAAAAGCAAGAAAACTGGACAAGCGTGGCGTCGCCGATCTACGGTTGAAGTGTTTGTTTTTAATGTGGAAAAATAGCACTGGGGACTAGGCAACAGCATTTTCTTTTTGTTGGAACGGAACAGGGTGAAACAAATGAATGGCTGCAGCGACAAGTGTGGGGCGTCAGTTTGTAGCTTCGTGTCACTGGCTTCCTTTGAAAATGACTTGCAGCCTGTTGCTTTGTCGCTCATGGTGTGAACACAGCACGAGGAACACACGATCAACAGTGGCATCGCTTGGCGACTACAAGTGAGAAAAAATGCTACTTTAGCAGCAGGCAAACTGCAAAAATGCCAAATGTTAAACTGATAAATAAATAAATGATGTACATGATGAACAGCAGGACAGAATGTTGAAGGCCCTTATCGGTGTTACAGTTCTGACCAATCAGGAATCAGAAAAGACATAAGACTAGTCCTCACACATAAACATGGTCATGAATAACAACATCAACCTAAAAGTACCTAAAAAAAACCTCCGTAAATGTAAAAAGATGTCGTCTGTTAAAAGCAGTGCGTGAATATTGAAGCTGCCTGCTGGATCACCTCGTGTGCTGCAACCAGCGGACCTTTAGCCACGGTGCAGCATGTAAAGATGGAGACAGGTCATCCCTTTAAGCCATACACTCAGCCCCTGTCAGTGCAGAGTCGAAACCCAGAATGATCTACTGCAGAGTCCCCGTAGTATTCAGAGTCCAGCAGTATTAGTGCAGGATCAGTGATACATGAGGGCTAAGCTGGAGCGGCCAGAGTGGAGGGGTCAGAGAACAACATGTCAGAACACGGCCATAACAGCGGGGCTCTCTGACTGATTGGCTGGCTGACAGCGCCTGCTGCACTAAGTAGGCGCTGGTGTATAAAAACATCATACTGACTGCGGTGTGGAGTGACAGGACGTACATCATAATGTAAAGGCGAGAGGACGGACAGCATCCATACGAATGGTAAATGGCCACACGCCCATCATCCAATGACAGCACTTCTTATTTCTTCATTTGCCTTTACATTGCATGCGTTCCTTTATATTCT
This sequence comes from Melanostigma gelatinosum, assembly GCF_949748355.1. Classification (NCBI taxonomy): domain Eukaryota; kingdom Metazoa; phylum Chordata; class Actinopteri; order Perciformes; family Zoarcidae; genus Melanostigma; species Melanostigma gelatinosum. The sequence continues at coordinate 20,796,107 of NC_136636.1, read as the reverse complement.
CTGGTTTTACTCTTTAGCCCCAAAGGCAAACATTACCCACCTTTATTGCTTCAAAGTCACACTCCATTATTTGTTGTTTGATGCCAAATATAATCGTGTCTGGCATGAGGACGGAATGCAAGAGCATGAATGTATTATCTCAGAGAGGAGCCTCGATTTGCCTCCAACAGCATAGTTCATGCTGTTATTTCTCAAATGTAGGTTGCATTATTGTAGATTTTAAAAAGGGAAAAGAAAAACAACTGTGTCTTCTACTCATTAATTTGTGGCAAAATGCCCAAATCCACACGATGAATAACTTGTGAATGTACAGGGCTTGTTGGTATAATGAGTACAGCGACTACGGCCAGTACTCTGGATATATATTTATGCCTTAATTAATGACAGTGGTGACAAAATAACAGCTGTGTACAGTGCATTGCATCGATGTTAGAAGTAGAACTGAGTGCTTTTGTCTGCTGTTCCATTAAAGCCACTTTTCTTTGTTTTCCAAATGTTTTCATACATTTCTATTTCAAGGTTTGTACTTTACACTTCATGTGCATGTTTTTATACGTTGTCTTTCAGCTTTCTGTGAAGCAATCAACAACTCCTGTTTTGAAAAGTGACTATATAAATAAAGTTAATCTGCTTACTTCCTTCACATACGCCAAGTTCCACATATAGACATGAACTGCAATCTTCTGTTGTTGGCCAGTAAATATCTCCACTGAGGACATTTAGTGCTAATTGCCCAATTGGCTCAAGGTCAAATATGCAGTAATTGCTTTGGGAGGAGAGAGCATTAGGGTGGCGCGGTGGTTAGCACTCACAGCAAAAGCTTTCTGGGTTCATACCTGCTAGCCTATACAATAAAAAAACAATTTATAGATAATAATAATAATATATATTTTATATATTTTTTGCGTGCACTAATATATGTCTTTGGTGGAGTCATTTGTGTACAAAGTGATGAAGATTTATCCAACTACAAAGCAAGGAATCTCTGTCTGTCTTTGGGTGTGTCCTTCGTTTATCTGGAGAAGCGTTTATCTGATCTACTTCACACTTGGTGGGTGTATTGCTGGGTACCAAAGGGAGTGCCGTGTCGAAATTGATGCAATTTGGACACGGGTCAAGTACAATACCCTTTTCTTTGCATAACCGCATAACCGTAATAAACGCACTCCGAATGGGTACGCACCCCGGTGGCAACGCTGCAAATAACAATATCGGGGGGCCAAGCAATATGCTTGTTCTGATTGGGCGCTCTGAACCGTCACGCGCTCGGAGAGGCCACACCTGAACGGGCGCTGCACTAGCTGCTGTTAAATACAACAGTAAATAAAATGCATCCCTGTGTGCCATCTTATGAAAGCAGCATGTTGGACAGGGTTCATGAGGTTGGCAACTCTTCACCCACAAGAAGATGTCTTTCACAGGGCTGTTGATATGTCCTTGTTGAAAATACAGAAGAGCTATTATTGCTGGTCTCTAGGAGGCCTTTTCACAAACAAATAAAGATCATCTGTCCCCATCAACAACTCCATTTCATAAGGTCAACCTTGGCTTGGCTTTGAAATGTCCGCCACTTCCGCCATCACTGCACTCTAAATTCAAATGTGAGTGTACAATATCATTTACCATATCTGAACACCACAGAGACGAAGGCTATAGGAATAGTCCATCAAAGGGTTTGATGAAAGACATTAAAACGGAGGACCAAAGGTTATTCAAAACATCTCTCTGCTCCATTTCTAGAATTGTAAAAACTTTTCTCAGACTTTGCTTGTTTGGGTTCTTATGCTTAACGAATGCAAAATCGTCATTGTACATCAACATGGACAATGTTGCCACAAACACAGCCACATGTGGCACATAAATGCAAAAACATTTTGATTTGTGTGCAAATTTTGCAAAATGTGTCAATTTCATAAATGCACTGACTCTGACAGTCACTACAAGTACACTTATGTCCCTTTGAGAGAGACATCGTGTGGGTAGCTATGCTGTAGGCTAGCAGCTCTGCTACGAGAACCTCTCGAGTGTGTGTGTGTCAGAGGAATACATCTCGTTCATGTACACCATTGTTTTTATGCCGGCGCCTGTGAGAGCTAATGCTAGCGCGGCAGCTATGTGGGAGAGGCACTAAACTGGGGCTATTATACAGTCGCACTAAATGGTGGACAATTCAATGTTCTTTTTCTGCCGACACTTTGTGATTTGTTTCGTTGCGTGTGCTTCTGTATATGACAGGAAGGGTGTTGGGAGCATGGGTGAGCAATGGCATACTGGAGGGAAGTTTCATTTTCAACTACTGGACCCTATCAAGTAACATGCTGCTTACTTGTTTTTTTAATTAGAGGATTTTCACATCATTTTATGATAAACAGAAAACAAATTGAAGAAGTTCTTTGGTTGCATCATTAACATTTCGTTACCATGTTCTTTTTTTACCACTTTCTTCCAACTGTCGGGCCTCTGTTGTGTGGGCAGCCATTTAAATTCCATCCTGTATTTAAACTACTTTCTTTGTCCGCACAGGTTCACCTGTTCATTTATCGGTTTCTTTCCTCCCAGCTAGATCAGAGTGGCGCCAGAAGCTGTGGGTCCACCGCCATCTGTCACAAACAGGCTGGAAGGACTAAGGGCATTTTGCTTGAGTGTACGTGTGTGTGTGTGTGTGTGTGTGTGTGTGTGTGTGTGTGTGTGTGTGTGTGTGTGTGTGAAATGGGAGGGAGTAGGAGAAGAGGCAGGGAGTGTGATGCTACTGCTGTGGCAGATTGATGTGAAAAGCAGTAGAGCATTCCATTCTCTGCACAGGGTAAACAATGAGAGAACAGCTAATGAACGCTTGTGTGTGGATGTGTGTGTGCGTGTGTGTGTCTAACAGCGGTGTCTAATGCATCGCAGACATGAATGTCCATGCATGACCACGTGTGAGTGTGTGAGAATCTGCACGAGTGTGAGGGAAGGGACGGTAGATCCATAGGAACCACAGGAATCACATTTCTTTACCATCTGTACCGCCGTGTTTATTTCCTCGCGTTCATCGACATGACCTTTCACTGTCCACTGCCAAAATCCCTTCCCTCCCTTCTCCCATTCACCCCACGTTTATTCAACCTAACTACGAGGACTGATAGTGGGATGTGGAGGAAAAAAACAATACTCTATTTACAGTACGTAATCATTTCAGAAATTGAAGTGACAATCCCGAAGATTTGTCTGTCCTGGTTGATTTAGAATCTCTATTCAAGTGAAAACGATGGAATTGTGGTTAGAGTTTAGCCATCGGTTGATACATTTGCTTCCAGTTTTCACAAATGTCTGTGAGCTTCCATTTGTCTTGTGGGTTTACAATAGAGAGAAACTGTAATACAGCATTCCCCCCCCCCCCGAGAATGTTCACAGAAACCCAATATGTTATACCGCAAATACATAAATATTGCAATACTTTCGTCAGCGGGCCATGGGATCAATCACCATTGTGTTACCTCCTTCAGCGATAGATAGTGACTAAACAGACATTCATTTCAATGAAAGTCGTCATGCCATTTTAACTTGCCAGATGGGAATACCTACATTATAAATTGAATCCCTGACTGATTAATGCACATGTGCTTCAATTATTGTATGCAGAATCCATGTAAAAATCCAATATTGTCCTGCTACTTTATAAAATTGCCCGGCCTAATTCAACCATTTCTAAAGGATAGCTATTCGCTATACAGATTGGTGAAACATATATGAAATGTATATTGTCACAGTGTATGTCGTCATTTGGCCAATCTTTCCATCTATTGGTGAACAGCGTATCCTTCATATTAGTATAACCTCTGGGGTAATCACCTTTTATCCAGAATTCAAACTATTATTATAATAACGATTATTATTATTATAGTACTATGAAACAAAATCAACCTGTAATAATGTCACTCATTTATAAATTCACAGCAAGTAAGCACAACAGGTAAAGCGTTGTACTCCAGCTTGGCAGATTGCAAAACAATTGACTCTAATTATTAGCGCGCCCTGTTGCCCTATCAGTTAACTAGGCAACAACAATTACTGTTATCTGTGCTAATGCAAAATGGAGGGTCAGGGCCGTGCTATATGGACAATCGTGACGTATGAGAAGTAGCGCGTGGAATCATTTGGGATTCGATTGATGGAGAAAACTGTGCAGCTGAGGCACCGTGAATGAATGGAACGACAACAATTCTACAAGTATGTTGGCATGTGAAGCTGAATTAAACAAAGTACTTGTTAGTTCTCAAACTTGATTCTTTGAAAAAGCGACAGCCATGATATCACATTGTACAACTTCTCATCTCAGTGAATCAGCTATATTTGACAACCATGTCTCAGTATGCTTGTATGGTTGATTGTCTGCTTGAGTAACCTGATATACTTAAAGTCCTGGTGAAATGAAAAATACACTTTCCCAGTTTTAATCCTGTAACACTGAGTTCATTTACTCATATATCTCTTGTTATAGGCCAAATATATGTTGAGAAATCTGTACTTTTTTACATTAAAATCATCATCCTGCACTCATCAAAAGAGACATTGGCCAACCACACCTGACCACACCTGTCACATAAAACTGCACTTCTAGGTTTGTGGATCATAGTTAACAGACCGATATCAACCAAAATGAAGAGATGTGTGGTTGAATAATTAGTTGGCAAAAAATGCTTTCATTTCCAAAACAATATGTCTGAGGTCAAATTCATTTAAGGAAACCTTTGTTGATTTTCTACCGGCTCTGTGTCACTGCCGCGTGGGCAGCACAGGCGGATGAACGTCCGTCGGATGACCCGCTTTAGAGAGGGCAAATCAAATGCAAAGATGGGATTTAAATCCCTCTTGTAGCTGTACACCACTCAAATATTCCATTTCACAGGGGAAAATGTCACACTCAACTCGTTAAAGACGCTCTAATTTCAGTTTTACTGGCACTTTATTGGCAATATGGCCTTTTTGTAACTGGCTTGCCGAAATGGCCCTCTCTGATGGCTGGCCGTAGTCCCTGGCTGCATAGCTTTACAGATGAAATCAGACGAATATAAATGCCCTGCTAAGCTGGGCTGATATGTGACCTGTGCTAAAATGTGATACTCTGTGATAAGAGTCTGCACCCATCTGTGTTTGGGAAGAAGTCTATGGCAATACCATTTTCCACCAAGGAAAGAAGGAGGAAATGTCTTTTATACAAGTGGTCACTAAACATTACAGTAAGAAACCAACAAATACATTCAAGAGAAATCTAGATTAATGGGCAGACTGAAGGCAAAGGGGATGTGTATTGGGCTCAATGCCCTTCCTGCAGTTCGCTAGACCGAATCAAACTGAGAAATAAATTGTGTGAGGAGGCCGTCTCATCCTCTCCTTCCTTATCACTCAGACAGTCATTGCTGCTCCCAACATGCAACAGCCCCTTCTTCCAAAGCTGTTACCAGCACTGCCTTTTCCATGGCAAAAACCATTTTGAACACACTTGCCAATGTCCTCAATAATTAAGTAGCCACCTGATCCACACAGCTGCCATTCATCTGAGTACATTCATACGTGAGGTGAGCCAAATGTCCCTCCGCCACAGCCGTTTGGCATTATTCATGATGGCATTTCAATCAGAATAAGTGCAATGAGTGAAGGTGGATGAGGGAATGAGTGGCTTTAAGTGATGTTCAGCCTTACTGACTGGGAGGCAGAGATTTTTAAGTGTTTTCAGGTGAATCACAAAACAAAAAGGAGCACCACTTTGTACATACGTGCAGACTCAATCTAATACGTGCCTGAGCCTTTTTTTTACATTCAATAGAAGCTTCAGGAACAAGTAGGGCAATCAGCCCATGTGAAAGCGTCTGACAGCTTTGCTGAGTCCAGACTTTTGCCAACATGAGCTTTCAAAGAGCTTGTTACAGTAAAGAGTGTTTCTTCTCTTTGATGAAAAGACTCTGCTATGGGAAACTGCTTGTTTGCTTTAAATGCGACGTTACATTTTGTGCCCATCCTGGATGTTCAAAAAAGATTTGGCGAGAAGTAGACACATCACTGACTGTAAATGTGAACATAAAAGCTCAAGATCATAAAAATGTCAACCTTGTTAAGCACTAGAAGTCAGCGCCAAAGGATCACCAAAATCATTGTAATACATCCACACAGACTGTATAAAATATGGACGTAGTCTCCGTGATGTCCCCCAAAGGTTTCTGTAGGGTGCTTTGTGAAACTCAACGCTCCAGCTGTCGCCCACTCCCAGCTCATCCAAGAATGGGCAAAGAGGTGGATCTTTGGTGAAGCTGATATGTGCCTTGATACAATTAAAACGGTGAGTTGTATAAAAATTCACCCCGCTTACAGTTGTCATTGACGGGGAAATTAGCTATAGAGACTTGTCTGTCCACCATGAATGACTGTACAAAGTTGGTGCCAATCCATCTAGTAGTTGTTGAAATATTCTACTGAATGTGAACATTTCGACGCGCTAATGCCGCTGGAGGTAAATCAGGGGATCACCAAGATTATTAAAATCTATCCTTGAAGGGGCCTTGAATATCTGTAACACATTTCACAGCAATCCATCAAATAGTTTGTCCTCTGGGGACCATGAATGTCTGTACAAAATGTCACGACAATCCATCCATTTAGATTTAGTCTGGACCAAAGTGGTGGACAGAACGACACACCAACCCACATTGCCATCCCTGGGCAAAAAAAAAAATCAAAATCACCAAATACAGTATTCCATTCACTTTATACATTTTGAGCATTTAGTTAGTTGTTTCTCCACATGCTGTTATTTGACACGTCAGCCTCCTGATCTCTGTTGCACTGTTTCCATAGCACCACTGCCACAAGTTACGAGTTGCTGAAAGCAGACGAGATGAGCGTCCATGTGCACAATGGAGCTCAATGCGGTTGTTCCTTCTCGTGGGAGAACTGACACCTGTTACTTTCCAAACACAGGTAAGAGTGATGACCACATTCTACATTCGTATAGCACGTTTCTCCTCTTCAGGCCACTCACAGCGCATTACACTATATGGCAACATCTTCCCAGTCACGCAAACACACTCGTAAACCGATGGGAGAGGCTGCCGTGCAAGGTGCCGCCTGCTCATCACGTTCTAGTCGAACCATTCACACACACTCACTCGCCGATGGCACAGTCCAAGGACACTTTGACAAGTGGAGGACCGGCTCCACCACCTGAGCCACAGCCACCTATGCATATATTTGATTGATGTGGCAAACATTCAGTGAACAGCTCCTTTTAATTGCTATTGCTAACTGCTATGTGTCGACGAGTGGGATGTCAACAGAACGCCATTTTCTATACCTATATCCAACCTGAAAGACCTACATGAATGAATCATGTCAGATTGAATAAACCCAGTGGAAATTCTGTTAAACTATCAGGCAAATCCCAGTCACTGCCAGTCTTCTGATCTGCTGTGCTGACCAGGTGGTGTCAGTTTATCGGATCAAATTAGCTGCTCTGAAGCTGATCACGTCATAATGTTTAGTTTGTACTGAACGATACAATATTTAAGCATTATGTTATGTTATTATGTCGTTTAACGCTCATTACACTCTAGTCCACTGGAATATTTACAACACAGAAAGACATATTTACACCAGATGGTTTAAGTGTCAACTCACAGTTCAGGAAATACAAAGAATCCTCTGTTAACACGCTCTCCACCACTTCAATAAATGCAGTCAATGGCCTGAAACAACCTTTGTGTACAAGCACATGAGTAATCGCTGACTTTGTTGTTGGAGACATTTACACAAGCAGCATCAGATCCTGTTTACCCAAAAGCCACCCACAGCTCGGTATGTGCGGTGATCGGTCTATCAGGCTCTTGAGGTCATGACAGACTGCTGGAAGGCTCTTCGTGAGTTCAAAAAGGTCACAAACACAGCCATGCAGAATAAGAGCAGTATGTTTGTAACAGCAGCACACTGCCAAGCTCAATAGGTTGTGCAACTACACTCACACATACACAGTTTATACCGCACTTATGTATCCACTCCAGGGATTTTCCTGGCTGTGAAGGGACTTTGTGGACAGTAAGCATGATCGGTCTGCGTACGATAAAGGCAACGAGTCTGTGCTCGATCCTTTGACAGACATCTTTACATTTTCCTGTTATTTCTGACCATTTAATTAAACTAAAATGTCTATCATGCTTGAGTAAATGAAAGCCCAATTAAGAAAGTGGTTAAAACAATGATTCAGTCAAAACAATGAAGCTTAGCCGGCTGAAGCAGTCCCAGCCTCATGTGTAAAATACTGCTGGAAATCGAAGACGTCGTAATTAAGTTCACGTTCTGCTTTTTCAGCAGTTGTTTGATACATTTCTGTTCAACACATTCGGACAGGATTTGAATTGCTATTTTTATTCTCAATTTGTATCATTTCAGTGCTGGTGATTTTCCTTTGGTGCTGGCATAAACTTCTTCGGGGGCGCCTACAATTCCTCTATGCTGGAAAAGAAACTCTGGTATCTGTAGTTATAGTTAGAATCTGCCAGTAATCGCAGGTTTGCTTCTGTTTGGGTAACTTCTACCAAATTTAAATTTAAGTTACGCTGCAATAAAGCCAAAACTAAACTCTCTTTCGGGAAAATAGATGTTTTACACACAACCACATGTTCTAGACTTGAGAAAAAGAAAATAAAAGCAAGACTCTTGTGAGAAGAAGAAATGGGTGCTTGCCTGGGTATATTGCATATTGCATGTTTTTATTTATTTATCATGACCACTTATATCTTTGGTTTGCCTCTCTTGCTCAATACCAGACAGGGGATTGTCTGTAAAGGTTGTGATGAATCATAATCTCAGCAGGATGGGCCTCCCTGGCCTCTGTCCTCGCTCATCACACATAGCCAACAGCAATGATGGCATGACGAAACAAGGAACCATACATCACTGTGGACCGATCTGTTCCTTGGTTATTACACAGCATCTTACCAGCTTATGTTTTTGTACCTCCAATGCACATTTCATTTGATGCCGTGTCCCGTCTTCAGATTATTTAGATGTAACCTTATCTCTAGCAGAAAAAAAAATGGATAGCAATGACTGCCTCTGAGATACCATCCCAAGAGCTAAGGAAAAAAAATGAGCGCGCAAAACAGATTGATCTTATTTCGCCAGTAATTCGTAGCAAAAGAGGAGCGGCAGAGAAAACAGGTGGCAAATAGGAAGGCAAAAGACTGGCATCGGGTAACCTGCATGCAGAGTACCTCACAGTTTCTTGTAATTTCGTCTGATTGTTTTTTTTATTTATTATTGGAACAGGACTAGATGTATGACGAATAAGACCTCGTTCAACTCTCTCTCTCTGTAGAACTCATAAAGAGTGTCCATTTGGAGGAGCTGAACAGATTGAACTGGTTTACTGGAATTAAACAGGAAACTGCAGTTTCCGGGAAATGGTAAGTCTTTTGAAGCCAGTATTGTGTGGTCTCTGCCGTATTCAACAAGTCTTATCACACACTCATCGGAAGAGAGGTTGGCCTTGGGAATTGTGTGTTTTAATGAGGGGAAACAAACACTATAAGTAACGTAAAAGGATAACATTTAGAATTATTGATGGTTTACAGACTTCAGAGTGGTTGAAAGGATTTTTGTCTGGAGACGTGTAGACCAGCTGCTATATTCAAACAACAACATGGATCATCAATGATTGGCAATTAGTATCAGCGGCAAAAAAAACGGAAGGGATCTCTAAAAGTTATATTTGATCAGATTTTTTCTTCTTTTGTGCTGATCCGATCTTTGATCCAATCCGTGACTCTGACCCGGGATACGATCCGAACCGTGAGTGTTTTGGCGAAAGCACCACCGTTATGTTGTGGCTGAAATGAAGAGAAGAGACGTAGTTCTTGGAGTAGCAACCAGCGGGAACATGTCTTTATTTGCACGCAATGGCAATTCACAACAAGTTCAAAGCATTCTTACAGCTTACTCTTGTAGTCTAAACCAAATCCGTTGATTGAACCACAAACACATCCGTCGATTGAACCACAAACACAGCGCATCTGGTCTCATTATGTCATGCTCTATTGTCCTCGTCTGGGTCAAGAAAACCTTTTGGCATGTACGGGAAATGTTTTGTATATCAATCCAATTTGTCTTCATCCCTTTCTAGGAATGTTCTTATGAAACCAAATTTGCTAACTTCAACAAAACAAGTTATATGAGGATTTTCTTCAACATGAGTTTTTTATGATCCGTTGCACCGATACTAGCTACTGCAGCTACTAAAACATCACTCACGTTCTCTTGTTTCTCTGTCGCCGATAAACTCTGTAAATATATGTCCTCTCATACGACTATAATGTGCTTTGGATTCAAGCCTTGTCCTCACCTTGCCCACAATGACATGCATGTACTTAATTGTTTGTTGAACTTCAGATAGTTACCACTGAGCACAGACCTCGGGGTTTGCCTTACAAAGCAGTTCAAATCGGGTGAACCGTACCTTTGAGGCACGAACCATCGTCATTAAACGCCACATTCGTATTCAGCACAACGGTTTCATTCATTGTAATGGAACAATGCAATCGACAGTGAGAGGAGAGAAAAACAAACACCAAGAAAAAAAAACCCGCAAACTATCTGCCAAGAAAATTCTGTGAAGCATAGCCAGAAGGGATGTTGCTCCCAAAAACCTGTCTTCCTCCCTTGAGTCCCCTCTACCAACATAATGAGGCGCCCAGTGAACGCCGCTTCCAAACCCGAGCATTCTGGGAAATATGCCCACACAGAGGGGGCTCATAGGTCAATTCACTTAAAGGGCTGCACCACCCTGAGCGGATGCAGCAGAGGTGATCCAGAGACACATGGATGCATGTCTTTAAATGACTGCCTGCGGGGGGGACATGAAACCAAAAACAAGCCAAGCTGAGATGCAAGTGGAACACGTGGAGAACAGATGGGCAGGGGGAACTCGGGCTGCATAATATATCAAGTGTGCGTCTATACACACACACACACACACACACACACACCAATACACACAGCGCCGCAGAGCTTTTAACACAACTCCTATTCCTCCAAATTTAAATGTTGCGGATCTCTCCCAACACCTGAGAACAAAAGGCTGCTGACGGTAACAAGTGACGGAGCGAAATTGGTCAATCAAAGCGCTCTCTGGCCAAGATCCTCATTCAGTTCGCCCCGGAGTATCCTCTCTAAACCGTTTCCCATCCTCTCTTGAGTTTAATTCAACAACTCACTTCTTTACTCCTCTATTCCTGAAGTTGCCTTTGTGCTACCTGATCCTTCTCAACCTCCGCTCCTCTTACAGAGAACAGATCATTCATTACTTTGGCAGGAAACAATCTACCAAAGTCCTCGTCTAATGAATCAACCATATATATATATATATATACACACACACACACACACACACTTACCCACATCCGTACAGAGACATATTTACATACACAAACCAAACATGCCAGAAAATCAACTGGAATGAACTAATCAAAATCACATTCCTGTTGATTAAAACGACGGCCCCCAGTTCAGTTTATACACCCTGCTGATTCCAATTAATACGTGAGACCATTTCACTGTTATGAAGGCAGATAGTGAACATAGCTGATGTGGGGCTCATGAAGTCTGTCATAAAACTTGGGGGGAAAACAAACTGCCCCCCCCCATCTTTCTCTGTCTAGATTTACAACATCAATGAATGACAGCACTTTTCCCCCCCTGAAATGTCAGTTTGTGCTTGGTTGATACAGAGTTTTATGGGAATCAAAATGGCATAAGACATAGTGGGTCCTTAATCAAATGTTACAGAAAAGCAATTCTCCCCAAGGTGACCCGCGTTGCTTTGCACCTAGTCACAGTAATGAGCATTTTAAAGCCAAAGCAGAGACAGGTAACCGTCTCCTCAGCTCCGTATCCATCACAAACACAACCTTCATCTCACGCCCGGAAACAAAGAAAACAAACCAATCTTTGTAAATGAAGTTCCACAAACTCCGAATCAAAGGGCTCACGCTGACGTGTAGCGGTGTAATATAAACGCATCTAATCTCAAATAACATTTTGCAATTTCCCGCTCGTAAGCGTTTGACAGGAAAAGCACAGAAACTCTCATATTGAAACGAGCCCGAGGTTGTTCACCGAGCAAACACAGACACACAGTGAATCTCCTGCCATGAAGAATAATAGTCATTCGTTAGCCAAGAAATAACCGAATCACACCGAGCTGCCTTCGAGCCCGTTTTGATGAATACAACGCCGATGCTAAACCGCTGCGGCGACGCTAATGCAATAATCATCGGGGGAGCTCTTTCCCAGAGAGCAGACGAACATGACCTGGAATCTTCGGGATCCATTTGTCTTCCCTCCGTCTCCCTTGCTCTCTGCTGAATCCTTATTGAATAAATGTTAAGGCGACCTGGGCACAGATGACACATTGCAGTCCACAAAGCAGGGCCTTAATTGAAGCCTATTTATCACTAAGGGTAGCTGTGGTGCCAGTCAGTGGGGATGAGGAGGAGAGCTGCAGGGAAGCAAAACCACCAAAACAGAGGCAAAAGCAACACACTGAGTAAACCGCGGGGGGGGGGGGCTGCTATGAAAAGTGCTTTTTACTGCTGTGATAACAAGCATGAGGTTGTACAATACAATTGTTTTCATTAATAATGATAAATGGTACTATATGTTGCATATTTGTTTGCTATGTGTGTATTTGGTTGTGCACTGAAACAAAAAACTGTGAGGAAGCGGACGGACTGCACTCCTATTTCTTTTCCTTTTTGATTGAAATTTCTCAGACGTCACAGATTACATTTTGAAAGGTGCGCGCTAAAAGGCACTATAGATATAGTCATATCTGAAGCATATTTGTTTTTATACTGGCCCAAAGAGGACTGAATCACACATGGGTGGTATGTTAATGTGTGTTTGTACTGCGTGTGTTTGCAGTTGCAGGGTATTCGTGTTCTATGTCTACATCATGCGTGTGCCTGTAGGTATGCTATCATGTGTCTGTTTGTGTGCATAATATGTATTCTGCCCAAGTGTGTCCCGTGACATCGACCCTGGAGTGTAATTAATCAGGCCAGTCAGGTAGAGCGCATCAATCACCGCCTGTGACATGGTCATACGGAGAAACACAGCCTACACGAACAGAAACGTGAACACACACACACACACACACACACACACACACACACTAAGAGACACAGAGAGGCTGAAGCACTACATCTCAGGCATATTCGCCAACACACCACCTAGTCGGTTTCTAAGAACAGAACAGAACAGCAGGCAGGCAGACAGCAAGCCCAGGCGGTGAGTGACTGCCTGTCCAACAGTCATCTATAGTACACATGGGTATTGCAGGACTCGCAGAGCACAGGGAAAGATGGAAACGTAGTGTGCAGGGGATTGTTTACAGCCCATGACACATAGGAATAGGATATATTTGGCTTTTGACACAAAATACATGTTAGTAGGATAAATTCATCGTTGGTTTTGATGTTTTTATGGGGTTTGTTGGGGAGGTAGAGCGTAAAAAAGTTATCTCTCGAATATACAACCCAACGCGATCAGTTCTTGATAGGTACCGGCCGATTAATCGGCTTTTTCCTGCTCCGATGGGAGAAGGCAGGGAGACAGATAACTGAGAGTGTGTTGTCACCAGGCTTCGTTTGTATGTATGAGTGTGTGTGATATAAGGAGAGATTGTGAAGAAGACAAAGGGGGGGGGGGGGGGGGGAATCAGGAAACCGACAAACAGCCCAGAGACGGCCCAGCACCGAGGCATATGGCAGCGATAGAGATACTACCCGGCAGTGGGCCAGTATGCTGTGGCTGGAGGCTGCCAGTGAAACCAGCCATTGGACTTCATGTGTTGTTTGTGTGGATGTTTCCCAGTGTTGGGTGGCAAGGAAAAACAGTGGCACTAGAGCAAATCCCTGGCACAGCAGACATGGATACAGCGACCGAATGGTGATGGGGCTTAACGTTTGGTCTCAGATTGGAAGCAATGAACACATTACTGACACAAGCTGTTGGGTAGAGGGCTTCTCATGCAACTGCAAAATAGAAATTATGAAGTCTTAATCTACATTTGGAAACTTTTTTTGTTGAGTCTGCTCTAGTATCCCAAGCAGTGTCTTGTTTTGTAGAAAGCATTGTGCTTTTCTTTTTTTAGATTTGATTGACAGGGAAAACCCTCCCCTCGAGAGGAAGCTGTTATTATGCATAGCAACAGCACGTGCACCTTGAAGATCCGACATGGGACTATAGCTAACTACATGAATGTCTAACGAAGCACTGCCTTGTTCAGCTGCAATAGCAGCTTCATAAATAACAGCTTGAGACAATTAATTAAATCTACCTGGCTTGACCCAAGATCCCACACCGTATTAGGGAAAAATAGTGTTGGACAAAGACAATTTATCATGAACCGTCCATCCTGGTAGTGTATCTATCAATGTAAATGCTGTCATGGACTCGGTCTGTAAACATGAATTTAAATCCACCTGAATGTTTTACACAAATGTGAAGATTCTCTTGACGGCTAGTGTGTACACAATGTACAGCCTCTGACCCGTCTTTCAACAGCAGTTGTGATTTCAGGTAACCTCTAACATTAGAGCAGAGCCAACACATCAAAGTCAATATTATGAACGAAAAGACAACTTGTCAGAAGGCTTGCTGTGTTCAAATCAAGTCAAAGATATCACCACAGTGATTGGATGATGGCACCTGTAATGTGATAATCCCCGTACTTGACTTTGTTTGAGTCATGAACAGGAAATCTACCTGTGAAGAGGAGGCAATAAATAAACACTCCTCCTGCAGTCACTCGCACACACGTGTGTTTTCACTTATGGAGTGGTCTCACTGACGTCACGATCTCCTTAGTTACCAGGTCGGTCGGCCATGTTGGAGTACATACAGATCCTCCATGGCGGCGAGTAAACAAGGAAGTGCGGCGAAAATACCATACTTTGAATCACTGGATAGTGCATCAAAGGTTCGCTACCTTGCCAAATTGAAGGTTATTGGTAACTTGGATCCTTATACGATGAGTGCAGATCGTTTCAGTGCCGATCCTACTTGTCTTCCATCGGTAAACTACGCCAACATCTACGCGTATCTCGTGAACACCCCGAGTCCTTACACGAAAGACGAGTTGGAGTGCTACAAAGGGCTCGACGCTTATAATCAGTTTGTCAGTGGATGGGTCCGAGACGTCAAAGCAACGGTCGTCGAGAATTCTCATCTCGTCATTGGAAGGGTAAATATATACAGATCTGGTCCGATATTTAGCAATATTCAATGTTTACTCAGCGCAAACAGACACGTGTGTTTGTTTACATTGTACGTGCATGTCATTGTGTGCGTGTGTGTAGGAATTCACTTTCAACTAACTCCTAACTTCATCCCCCCCCACACATATATATATATATATACACATATATATATATATATACATGATACGACGTTAAACTCATATCAAGCAATGCTGAGGCTGCATCTATGTGTTTCGCCTGTTGTACACGCTCGACACGTCTCTGGCACCGACTGCTGTCACGGGCCGATGAAGCTTCGGTAACCTTCTCATGTCCATGTTTAATTTATATTTCCTTTATTAAATACTGTTCACAAACGAATTTGCAAATAAAATCACTGACCACTTATAAAGTGATCCGCACATACTCGAGTGAACCCAAAATTCGATTCCTTTATATCTCGAGAGATGCGCGACAGCCATTTCTGGCGACGTCGCTTGGATAGCTCCTTCGTGTAATTTCCTTGATGTGTAATGACCGCTGGCAAACCAAAGAATGATTTCTTGTCTCTATCAGCTCTGCTGCCACAACCAAAGACAGCACAAAAGTTCACCATGATCGATAGGTTCTGCGACTCAGCCGTGCATGCCAGTGGCTGTGTGTACTCCAACATGTACTCCAACATGGCCGACAGCTAAACTGTGACGTCACACGAGACCACTCCATTGACTGACAAATTCAGTAAGAACATTCTTCACTTGGAAGCAACTTTTACCTTCATCATTCTTTTTACTTCCTGGATTTTCACGGCCTGAGGTCATTTTCAGTACAAATCCACACAACTTCAACCCGAGGTCTTATCAGCCAGAATATAACTCCGAGCACGAGTGTGGGCGTGAAAGGGTAAAGTCCAAATTTGCTGGTCTTCCCGTTGAGTCAATAAAGACCCTCCTCGGAGGTTTGCCAAAGCAGAGCCACTGGCATCCTGACATATTGCTCTACAGCTAACAGAGTCTGAGGAGGAGATTGGTGTTTCACAATAACACAGTAGTGGATTATCGATAGCCTTACTGCAGGGTTACAGGGAACTGGTTTTATACTCCAGAAGTGCAGCTTCTCGTAGGGGGTTTTCCTTCTTCCAACTCGATGAACTACAGATATCTCAGAGCAAGTGGTTAACCAGTGGGGGGAAAAAAGTGGTAGCTTCTGGACACTGGCTACACACTGTCGCAATGCAAATGATGCACTAAAACTGTGACGACTCGTATGGACTGCTACCTGTTAATTTCACTTCCTGTGGTATTTTGTGTTCACTTGCCCATGCTTCCTAGGTTGCTTTACTTCCTGCCATTGTTTAGATTCCCGCCAGTTTTGTCACCTGTGTTCCGTTATCTCATCAGACCTCCCAGTATTTACACCCCTAGCTTTTCACTACATATTTGCCAGACTGTCTCAGTTATTTGCACAAGACTCTCTCGCCAGTGTTTGTAGCCTGCTTCTTTGTTTTTCCTCATTCTTTAGTTTTTTGTTTGTATATGCCTTTCTGTCTGCAGCGTTGAGTATTCTGCTGACTGTCTGCTTTGTCTTTTGTGACTCAAAGCTCTGAGTAAACCTTTGGATTTTTGTACTTATTCTCGTGTGATCCTTGCAAAGAGTCTTTTGTCTGATCATCACAAATACGAATGCCGTATCGCTGGATCTGCCATTGCTCATCATTTTAGATTCTGCATCCATTTGTGGAATCTGTGGGCAATTTTGCTTCAGGCATCGGGGACTTTCTGGTTTCCGTGTGCGTATTGACCAATCACGTTCGAGCAGGCTTTGGTTGAATTCAGGTAAACAATCCATGTGGAGAGCAAAAGAGGCGCAACACATTGGCTGAAATACGATCTCGGAAGCCACCAGGATTGTGACACAATCCGGTCGCACACGCTGTCTCTCTACTACAGTCTTGGCCCAGATATCAGCTAGCTATGATCCAAAAAACATAGCATCTCTCCCTCAGAGCCTTATTCTTCATCAGACTGATGGGTTCACAGATTGTGCCAATACTGATCTGACAAAATACATGAAGGAGCAGTATCACATTGATACTCAGTATTGACTAGTAGTTTTTGAATCAAAATCAATATCAGACAGAGAGAGGAATTGGTGCATCCCAAATGCAAATCAGTGGAAGATGGATTAATGCAGCAATATGGATGTAAATAACAAACTTTGATCGACAAACAAAAATAAGATTTGCTACCTCCTGTTCTGAAAATAAAAGCCAATGCGGAAGTGTTTTAAATTTAAATTCTCTCTACTGGCCAGCAGGGGGCGACTCCTCTGCAAAAAAAGTAAAATTGTATGGAAGTCTATGAGAAAATGAACCTTCTTCTCACTTGATTAATTACTTCAGTAAACGCTACAAACATGAGTTTATTGTCTCAATTGCTAGTTTCAAGTCTTCTTCAGTACAGCATGATGTTCATTTAGTAAATGGTCCCATTCTGAGTCAAATAGACCATGAAGCAGAGTGTGCTTCAGGGCGTGGCTACCAGAGCCGTATACGGCGTCTCTATGTCACTCCTCCGCAGTCCAAATATGGATACTTTTGTTCACTGGTTACAAAAAGTCCGGATGGCGACGACAGATAAACAAACATCAGAACACAAACACAATGGGAGGGGGGGTACATCCAAACAAGATACAGTACATCGATACTAACACACACACACACACACACACACACACACACAGAGGAGATGTCCTTCACGTAGGACCTCAGCAGGTGGAACGCCCCCCCACCTGCCAAACAGTCCCTCTGCAGTATCCTGTCTGGTTCCAGCCCATCTGATTTCCTCCGTCTGTCTTCCTTCTTTCTTGTCTGATTTCTGTCAAACTCTCCGTATCTTTCCTTCTCATCTCCCTCTTCGCCGTCTTTGTCTAAATCTGTCTTTGCGCCTGTCTGCTTGCTTTCCTCCAGGCCCTCTGCACACACAAGTCAATGTTTGGGAAAGAAAAAAAGGGCCCCGTGCACCTTACTGTATATGACAGCTGACATGATCCCATCCCTCTAGAAACCAGGCTGGTATATTTCAACTACACGGGAAGGAATACGTAGATATAACTGGGATGTTGAACCAATTGTTGGAAAAATGTATTCGGATCCATGACAGAAGATTTCACGGGACAACAGATTGACTGTGTTTCCTTGCACTCCATCTGACGGTCTATCAAATCAAACGCTTCCCTTACTGCCTACCTGTCATTCAGTCATTGCAGGCATTAGTTGTTTCTTTCCCGGCCTCCCTACTTTACTTTATTATCTCTCTATCCGTCTATCCTCTCGACTAAATAACTGTCATCTCTAGCTGCCTGCTTCGCTCACACGCTGGCCCCAGCTGTTCATGAGGCCATTAGTCCTCCAACATGTTCTCTCGTTCAGAAGTCATGTGCCTCATCATCATCCGACTTGAAAGCTCTTGTATTACAGACAGAGAGAGACAGAAGGATGCACACACAAACAGTCTGGGAGAGGGGTGATATTTCTGTCTCTCCTACACACACACACACACACATACACACACACACACACAGTCACATCAAAGGCACTGCAGCTACTGTCAAACAAGTTTGCTGGCTTGATTGGTCCCTGTACACTTGTATACACTTCCAAAGTCATATTCCGTTGCTATTGTCATCAAACCCGGACTGTCCCTGCCCGACTGGTGGCTGGGCTGATAAACGGCCTGCGATCCTTTATTTTTGAAACAGCAGAGCAAGAAAATGTCCCTCGCCTCAGAGACACAAACCGATAACAAAGACAGAGTCGCCGTAGACGGCACAGAGGAGCCAAAAACAACAGCATTTTCACAACGATAAGACGGGTTATTTTTTCGAGGGAGATTATCCACTGATCGAAAAGGATAAATGCAGCACCGCCTATGAAATCGTCCAGTGATCGATATCATTCATAAATATGTGGTTGCTGTAGACAGTTGGAATGCATTGCCAAAAAAAAGAAACGTCTTTGCTGTTTTGAGCTGGAAATTAGTCCTTTTTAAACATGCACATTTGCTCAGCGGGCCCGCGGAGAGAAACAAGCTAATCAGAGGGTTTATGTCTCTATATATTACTTTAATATGTGTGATTGCTTTCACAGCAGACGAGACACCCTCAGAGCAAGAAAACAGTATTCTCAAAGCCAAAACAAAATCACTCCTAATAATTTATCATGAGTAGATTCTAACCTGAAGGTGATCTCTGAAGTTAGACTAAAATCAAATTGGTCTTGTCTAAAACTTATTCAGCCCCTGAAGGGTCACATGGGAATGTGTTTTCTGAACAACTTGTGCATTCCCCCTGCTCCGTAGGTGCGTTGTACCATTCCAGTTATGAAAATGCTCTGCAGATACTACAGAAAAGAGCGATGGTGTGACGCTTATGCGTGTTTCGTTATACCTTTGAAGAGCTTGAGTGACAGCACGCAGCCACCGGCTGTGAGCACATCTGCAGCTGCTCTGCCTGGCTGTGGTGGTTGAAGCTGTGGTCATTGACCCGACTACGGCTGCATTTGTGGTTGTACTGACGGTGCTATAGAAACGGCTACTCCTCATTGCTCCTGTATCCATTAGCCCAGAAAGCATCATCAAGCCACACAGGATTTCAACCTGCGGCACTTCTATCAGATACGACGTGTGATGTGTTACCAATACACCACAGCGGTTCAGGCCTGCAGTAGCCTCAGCAACAAAGAGTGTTACACCCGTAATTGACAAAGTGTCACATAGCCATAACCATAACAACCAAAGCCATGGCAACAGCCCCAATCACAGCGACGGCCCCAAAGCCATGTCATCCCATTGTAATGATCACAGCCTGTCGCAGTCTGCCTCGGCAGTAAGTCACATCACTCTGTAGAGAGCTACAGCTACGTGAGCTAGCTCCACCAGTTATCTGTCTGCGCTGAAATGACACGGTGTGAAACCCACTCATCCAGTGGCGGCCTATCACGTAACGCACAATACGATATCATAACACGGCTCAGCTTTGCTCTATGGATCAGAGGGAATCAGATCACATTGCCAGGTAATGCACGTCTTAATGCTGGGGAATTTATGTGAGGGAACACAAAAGTGGTACAGAAATCAAAGTTCCACCACAACCCGTCTGCGTAACAGCTAGAGCAGGTTTTTGTCTCTTTGTTTATTGAAGATCGAAATAAGACTATAAAACAAAATGACTGTCTACAGATCTGGTACATTAAAATGGGACTGAAGAGACTGAAGATTAAGGTGATTAAATCTGACTACAATATGATATTTTGTAAGCCTTCTTTTTCCCCGACTCTGTTCAAACTTTTCCAAATTTGACACAATGGGGAAATTACTTTTCTCTAACTTTCAATTTTTACCACAAATTTTGTCCCAGGGTCCACCAGGGTTCATAAAATAAGCAGGTCAGGTTTTCAGCCTGCAACGGCAAGCAACATTCGAAGAAGAACTGTGAACTAAGAAACCTCACAGCTCTCTCTTCTTCACCTTGATGCCGTCTTTCCCTTGTTTGTCAAGTCCCCCCCCACGTCTTGCAGTGCTGTTTCATTGTCCTTTCTTCTTCTCTCCTTTGTTTTTTTTTTGTCTTCCATCCTTTCCTTGTCATTTCATTTCATCACAGCTCTGTCCATCTCGTCTCATCTTCTTTCTTCTCCTTTCCATCCATCTCGCTCTCTGCCGTCTTTCACCTCAGTTTTTCTCAGGTGGTGAATGAGAGATTGGGGGTCAGCTTGTTTGACGCTGAAAAATCGTATCGGCTCGCCGCAGCTTTGGAATCAGAAGTTGCTGCAGAACACCTGTAATATTTGCTCTCCGCCGCTCTCAAGGCTGCATTTGGCAGCCCAGACATACAGTATGAGATGGTGAACGATAACCTTCGATTCGACATCCATCTCTTAATACCAATCCTCCTGGATGTGTCTGTATGCCAGGCTTCACCGGCCCATCCTGGTACACAACATCTGCAATATTGCTAAATGACACCAGAAGAGAGGAGCAAGGGCTTTAGCTCTCCCAGTATATATGGAGGTGAAGCTTTCACCATGGATCAGAGTACAAGGCCTAATGGGAAATCACTCAAAATCTGCAACTAAAGAACCGAAGAGGAAACAACAGTGTTGCTACTTTTCAGAAATACTGTAAGCACTGATGATTACCTATCGTGCCCTAAGAGCCCTCGCGTACCTTATGCCCCTGTTGTGCGTAGGAGTGTGCATCATCTGACGACTCCAACACCAGCAACGCATTTGAAGACTGCAATTACCGCATGTTGTGAAAAGTGTTCCACCATGCATTATTTTCAGCTTTTACTGCAATTTGTATACAGTATTCAATTTCCACTCTATTCTGTACTGTACACCTTTCTAGGACCCCATTATAACCCCATAAAAACCTGAATTATTTGTAGCGTGGACTCAACAAGCTGCTGGAAACGCTGCTCAGAGATTCTGGTCCATGTTGACATGATAGCTTCATGCAGTCGCTGCAGATGCCGTCAGCTGCGCATCCATGCAACAACAGTATTCAAGAAGACTAGCTGTATTGTGTGCCAAGGGAATATTCCCCACGTCTGCATACTACTGTCGTAACACATGCTTTTCTTTAAACCAATATCCCCTGAACAAGCACAAGCCCATGCTCACTCTCACTCGCACACGCTCCACACAATTACATTTTCTTTTTCATTCGTTGTTTGCAATGTATTGATGTTGTTGTTTTATTTCATATCTTGTAAAAACATCTTGTCAATAATGGTTTACGCAGTCATATCTTATGCCTGTTCAGTTTATGTTCTCTGTAATATTTTTGACATTTTCAAATAAGCCCAGTTGGCTTATTGCCTCTTCCTGCACTGTGATATTATTTATCTCTGTTAAGTTTGTTTATTTTTATTTTATTGTTTAAATTGGGCAAAATAAATGAAATAAAAACTAAAGTGTATTGATCCGGACAGAAAGGATACGTTGTTGCCTTCGTGCTTTGGTCCGTTTGGTGTTCACAGTCGTAGTAGAGTAGTACGTCATACGGACTGACGGGTAACAAATCCAGAGAGACGCGTTGGTGATTGTCATCCTGCATCATCTCAGCTACATGGAGGTCAGGCAGCACTGAACTGAACCGGAGGTGTTTATCTTCTTTGATAACCTCCTGCTGAAAATTATGACAGACTGCAACCGGATCTCATAAATCATAAATAGTGACGGACAGGTAGAAACGTGTAGCATCCCGTAGTGTTGTATTAAAGGGGGAGAAGTTACTGTGTAACCGCCACGTTTGTTTTACTCCGTTTTTTAATGAGGAACTGCTAAGCTACACGGAGTACCACAGAACCGCGGCACAGACCTGGTATTAAATGCTTTCCGTCTCTCAAACGGATCAGCAAAGAAGCCATAGGTGTCACCGTGGTTACCGGACAACGTCGCAGGAATGAACAGGTCGCTTTCTGGTCTAATGGCCGAAAGCAGATGCATTTAGTAGTTTATCTCTATACATAAATCCAATACCTGCCATTATAAAATCCTGTGTTTGCAGCAGAGTTGACAGTTGACAGTTTTCAGACCAGTCTAAACTCACCAAAACAAACGGGCAAAAGTGTGAGTGTGAACTGCACCAAACAAGCTGCATGTGAAAGAAAATACTCCATGCTGATGTTTGGTCTGAACAACAGCTGGATGTCGTGACCGTGTCTGCGTGCTGCATGCTGCCACATGATTAGCTGATGTTTTATGAAGGAGCAGATGAAACGGGGTGCCTCATAAAGTGACACACCGAGTGTGAATAATTGACTTTCAAAAGCGGATATTCAATTTCTTCTTTTCTTGCCCACCTCTTTGGGGAGGTCAAAGGTCACAATAACCTCCCGGAGCTTTAAAGGACACTGTGTCCCGCAAAGGACAACATCAGTACGAACACCATCGAAGGTTGAACTCAAAGTTACGCAACGTCGTTGTTTACCGTGACGATTTCTATGAAATATGGATAAAGTCCATCTCGAGATGTGGCTGACAGTCCCAGCGTCACGGCTCCTGGAGGAGCGGAGCTGAACGGTTCAAATGGTCCCGCTGCTGCTCCGGTCCCACTGTTATGACAGCGATACATCGGAATGGTGATACTTTCTAGTCATTACCCTGTTATGCTGTCTGTTCCCCAGCTGAACATTCTTTATCAAAATACTCCCTTGTTCTCCATCTCTCTTTAAACATTCCCATTGTCTCTCTTTTCCTTTCCAGCTTCTCTCTCTCTCTCTCTCTCTCTGCCCGCTCGTTTGGACATTTCTCTGGAGACATGCGACAGACTGTAATGGAATTTTTCTATCATCAATCTACAGAGGGTGTGATGCATGGCTCCAATTTCCCCCAGCTGGAGCCACCTGAGCGGCTGAATCACTGTTGGGTCCGACAATGGTGCAGGACGGCCTTGAGGCCCGAGAGAGAGGAAGACAGACCATGACAGGGAGAAGAAGTAGTAAAGAGGAGCGGAAGAGCATTTCAAGAGGAGGGAGGAGGAAAGATAAGAAGGGCAGGAAGGGAATAAAAGGAAGAGAGTTTGAGGGAAACAGAAAGACTAGGCTTTTTGCAAAGCCTAGTCTGTATAGTAGTGACTCGCTAGCTCACATAAAGGCCGACACACACACAGGAGCGCATGGAGACCATTTCTTCTCATTTACCTGTGACCGAGACATGGCGCCTATTACCAGCCCTGCTGAGCCGATGGCACGTTGAGTTTTTACCGCTCACTGTTCCTCGCACTTTGTTTTGCTTTGGCATCAACCTCTCTCTCTCTCTCTCTCTCTCTCGCCCCAAAAACGTTTGTGTTCTCTGCGCCGGGCGTGTAAAAAGGCCCAAATGTAATGGACGGGTGGCAGGTGAGCAAAGATTAAATTGGACACAGAACCCAACAATAACAAGACAACTGTTTAAAGAGTGAGGGGAGCTAGTGAGGAGCGAGGAGGTGGAGTAAATGAAAGGTCGGCCACCTGTAGGTCACTATTCCCTCTTTTCTTTACCAACAGAGAGACGCTTTATTAGCCTGTCAGTGTGACTGACTGACCAGCCCTGCTGAGGAGCACATACCCCTCTGTACTGAGAACAACAGTTAGTGCTTCACGGAGCGCTGAAAAGTCGAGGTGGCGCTCGCCAGGAACGGTCGTAAAAAAAGCGATTCACTTCTGAAGGGCATACTGTGACAGAGGCAATGTATCCAGATTGTTTATCTCTTTATTTTGCTCCCCCCCCCTTTTCTCTGGGACATATCTGGTGGAGTTCGTTTCAACATCTAGGTTTGGCTGTTGGGTCAAAGCGACAGGCTTCGCTGTGAGTCTTTCACAGGAAGAAGAAAAAAAAAAACCTGCGCAAGGAAACATCTGGAGGCTATTGATGACACAAAGAACGATTCAGGTTCAGAGGAAAGCTAAACAAGAGGATTTTGTTTGCACTGGAGAAAGAAGAAAGAGAGAGAAAGCAAATTGAAATTAAACTCCCTATCGTGAAACACAGTGGACCACTGTTTCCAGAAGCAAAATCCTCTGTTCTGTGTCGGAAAAAAAGGGTCGATCGTCGCATTTGGAGGGATGATGTCCTTCTTCATTTTCCGAGCATCAATTTATTATACCCGAGGTTAAGCAAGGTAGTCCGTCTGCTTATTGTGAGACATTCAAGGGGAAAGTAAAATGGACACGTTATACTGATAACTTTGTCTGAGTGGCTCGGCTCGTCCGCCAAAGGAAACTAAAGCAGGCGTTTCATATAAAACCATTTCTTCAAATATTATTCGATTTTACTTTATTTCACTCTCCTCTGATGTCTCTTGTCCCGGTTAACATTTCTCTCCAGGCCAGAGAGCACTTTGCATATCTTATGCATGCTAACAAGAGCGGCGGGGACGATTACAAAAAAAGAGTGTATCGCTGTCATCAATGCCTCCTCTTCTCTCTGGTACTCATGGTCTTACAGATTGAGAACGACAATATCTGGAGCAGGGTTCCCACGCTTATTGATAATATCAATGCATGAAATAATGCAACAAGCTGTAGATGAACAACAAACGTGTTTTGTAGACCCAGACAGCCAGAACCTCACTGCACCGACTGTCTCCTAAAAATGACGTTCCCCCAAAACTAAAATGCATTCTCAATTACGTTTGACCAAAAACGTATTTTCTCCCTGATTACGTTTGTGTTTGACTTATTACATTGACGTATTACAACACCACCACCGCCTCTCCTTCTCCCTATTACGAGGTCAGAATACTACCACAACACGCCGCCTGTCTCCAGCAGAAACGCGCTCATCCAGGCCGAGCAACGAGGAACATTACGCGGCTACAATACCTCCACAAAGGCCCGGTGTAAAATCCGGGAGTATTTGTCATACGTCAAACACAAACGTAATCAGGGAGACAATACGTTTCTAGTCAAACGTAATTGAGAATGCATTTTAGTTTTGGGGGAACGTCATTTTTCGGAGACAGGACTGCACCATGAGACCACCATTACATTTTTCCTCTCGCGCACCCCCTAGAGGCAGCTCGCGCACCCCCAGGGAATCCCTGCTCTGCAACATGGGATCACCCATTTCTATCTACAGTAAAAGCTGTTCACATGTAAAGGGTTTTTATAAACTCATCTTAATTCTGTGCTCAATAGTTTCATTTTATTACTATTTTACACATCATCCAATAAAATTTTCCAGGACAACTGTTTCAATTTCCATGTAAGTGTTAACTTTTGCTCAGTTTCCATGACTTTTCCAAACCTGGAAAATGAAAAAATAAATTCCATGTTTTCCATGGTTTCCAGGTACCGTGGGAACCCTGTGGAGGTACCAACCAGTCTTCTCTGACCTATATGGCAAAATATGATGTGAAAAACACTTGGTTAATGTAAGAGACAGATCACAGTTTTAAGAAACCAACATCCAGACATGGCTATCTGATCTTAATATCTCACTGGAAAAAAATGTCAACTGAATAAATAACATTTCTGAGTGAAGTTTGTGAAGAATGAAGAACACAGACATCCGTCAGTATCCGTCATTCCTCCTGTCTTCTGTCCTCCTGGCTGCTTTGTCTCAGCCGGCAGAGAAGCGTACAAAAAAAAAAGCTTTTGGCCGATCGTTCATGCTGTGCTTGAGTAAACATGGCGGCGGTGGACGACTGAATTAGGTTTCTCTTTTGTTTACATGTTCACAGATGTATTGAGTATTGGCTTTGTACCCGGAAATATTTTATTGCACGTACAATAACAAACGTAGTTGCCGTCAACTCGAGGATCTTCACCTGGTTCAATTCACCACAGCGGCCAATCTGCTCACGCTTCGTGCATAATGTGTCCGTGTGTGTGTGTGTGTGTGTGTGTGTGAGCTCAGCTCGACAGAGAGCAGAGCAAATGCAAAAGTACAAAAACGTCGGGGCTTATCAATACTCTGGCACCGTGGCCCGTTCAATACCGGGTTTTGGAACACATCCCCACCTTCAGATAAGGCAAAACACAAATGGCTCTCGCTAGAGCCAGTGTCGGCTATGGGCTGCTGTAGAAACATGGCGGTGCAAGACTCCGTGGAAGATGACCCGCTCCTTCTGTAGACAGAAATCACTTTTGTTAAGCTAAGGAAAACTTAACGACTCTTAGTTTTGGGTGATTCTCCGATTAAAACTTAGTTATAAATATTATATCCAATGTCTGCCAATAAACCTCAGTAAATGTTACACACTCAGAAAAGACTTTATTCAGTCCGCATCAACCCTCCAAGTCACACCCCAATCTAAAGTCGGGGAGGATTTCTGTTTAATTCGAGTTTCCATTCAGTCTCTTCTAGAGTTTATGGTAGAAATATAATTATCAAAGGTGCTAGGGACATTTCTGTATGGATGACCCTGTATTTGGCTTGTAATTATTCCCCAGATTGCTATCCAGGGGATCATGGCCAGAGTTCGTTGACGTAGCAAAATGAAAAAATATAGTCATTCCTTTTCAGCCATTTCGTCTCCAGTTATTCCAATTTAATACCCACACACACACACACACACACACACACACACACACACACACACACACACACACACACACATCTGTTTCCTGTCTCGTCCACGGCTCACTTTGACGCTGACTTGACACACAAGATAAAGCAGAGGCGGAAAGCGAAACAGATATTGAAATTTAGTCTATTCCTTTAATCTTGTTTTCTAAAGTCTGTCCACATCTCAACCTGTTGGAAAACAGCCAGCTCTTATATCCCTCAAAAATGTCTGAACAAAGTCAATGGTCGCTTGCTCATCCACTCTCACCCTTTGATATTTTGGTTTTCTGGACCGTAATGCTGATTCCCACCATAGATCCGTTGGCCCTTCAGCATTAAGAGTCTTGGATTGTGGTTCCCTGAAGTGACACCAACATCCGCTTGTCCATCATCTCTACGTTCAGAAATGACCTCCAATCTGCCTTGATTGAATCCCCTCTCACATACAGGCGAATAGACTGGGGTGTATCTTTTGCTGTTTGCTGTCTCTATTTTTTATAGGTTAAAAAGTGCCAACGGTGATCAAATGCCGACATGCATTTACACACACACACGCACACACACACACATGCAAAAACAGCTGGAGTCACACACCCTCAGTCTGCAATTTCAGAAAATGAGAAACAACCTCCGGGTTTATCGAGCGTAAATGAATAAATTGAGAAGAAATTTAGTTTAAACACTTTGAAAAATCCCTAGATGCCCACCCAAAAAACAAATGTGTGAAATATCAGTAATGGGTGTTTAGTATGAGTACACTTTGTTATTTGAAGGATCACTAGAGAAGGATCCTAAAGATGTGATCATTAAGTATTTACTGACTTACAGATGAACAAGATGAACTTCTAAAAAGCTCAAAACAGGAACAAGAATCCCTTCTTCAAAGCCTGACCGCTGCAGAGCAGCACTCTAAAGACACGGAGGTGAGTGCGTTCACATTCTTGCCATTTTCACTGAAACTTGGCTCTCTCGTGCGTTATGTGCTTTGATTAAAAATGAGTCTCGTCCCTCAGAAAAATGGTGAAGCTATTGCTGCGATGCTGGCCCAAAGCAAAGAAGAATATGGACAGATGATTGAAAACAAAGACCTGAGCTTGCAGGAGCTCACTAGAGTTAAACACCAGCAAGCAGACAAGCTGGAGGAGATTCAGACAACCCTTCAGGAGCTCCAGAGTCCACAAGCAGCAGAGATACAGAGGTAGAAATAACTCGAGTCAATTCAGAGCATTTTACTGACCAAACAGTTTCTCCTCATACCACTTTGTTGCTGTCATGACCCACCTTAAAGGACCAAGGACCTGGAGGAGAATCTTACGGCAAGCAACAAAGAACTTGAGAGGAGAAACACTTTTAGGTAAGCCTCACTGAGGGAAGTGTGTAGATATTTTATTTGCTGCTCTTTCACGCTAATAAATACACTAATACTATATAAACATGTTTTCCTCAACAGGAGAGAGCCGAGAGCAGAGTGCAGACAAAGATGAGCAGATCAAAATCCTTGAAGATAAACTGGTAGGGTGGATTTTAGTTTGTTTCTCAACTAGTCGTCATAGCTCCAACACAAAGGACGAGAACTTGAAGGCACTCATCGTACGCTTTCCTTGTTCTTAGGAGAGAATCCAAATCCGTTGAGTCCATGAAGGCTACGAATGAAACCACTGAACTCAGAGAGGAGGAACTCACAGCTGAGCTGTCGAGGAGAACTGAAGAAGTCCAGCTCTTTAAGGTGATACACATAGATCGCTCATCTCAGAGGGAAAAGTTATGTTCAGTCTAATACAGAAACCCGAGGTATCATTTTTTGTCTGTAAAGGTTGAAGCAGAGATTGAGAACGCTGAACTGGATCGACTGAAGAAGACCTTAGAAGCTGCTGAAAACGCACAAGAGGATTTAAAGAAGAAGGCCACAGTGACAGAGGCTTTTATTTGGTTTACTTCTCATCATGTTTGTTTGTATGGAGGCGTGGCTTCAAATCTCACTTCTGACTGCCAGTGATTTTAATTCACTGCCGCTGTTATTCTATATACTGCCTCTGAACAGCAGATCAACCACTATACTAATTGAGTCACAATTGTATGTGTATATATATATATATATGTGGGTGCCCCGGTTTCCCTGGTCCGGGCGAGGTGGCTGAAGTCCGTGGGCTACTTCTCATAAGGGTCGTTTTGAACCGCTCTTAGTCTGGGCTCTCCCCTGAAACCTGTTTGCCATGGGAGACCCTACCAGGGGCTAATGCCCCAGACAACATAGCTCCAGAGCACCAGAACAGAGTTGTTCTGCAGAGGTATCTGGTTAAACCTGCCTGATTGGCCATTCAAAACCAAACCGCACATCTAACAGGGTTTTGTGAGCATCTTTAACTTCTCACTGACATTTTAAAATGAAAGAAAGCTAAATTTATAGACACACAAATGATAAAAAATAACATTTGCAGTCCAATTGTAATCCATACAGGAATATTAGATTAGAGTGTTCATTGTGTAGAGGTAAAAAACAATCAGTCAGACATGTACATTTTACATATCCTTTATTATAACATAAGAACATACAGAAAAATAGGTGGGTGCTCCATGCTGTTTATTCGGGCTGAGCCCGACCGGGCCCCATGGGCGAAGGCCCGGCCACCAGACACTCGCCTACGAGCTACCGTCCTGGGTCTGGCTCCGGGAGGGTGCCCCGGTTTCCCTGGTCCGGGCGAGGTGGCTGAAGTCCGTGGGCTACTTCTCATAAGGGTCGTTTTGAACCGCTCTTAGTCTGGGCTCTCCCCTGAAACCTGTTTGCCATGGGAGACCCTACCAGGGGCTAATGCCCCGGACAACATAGCTCCCAGGATCACTGAGCCACTCAAACTCCTCCACCACGTTAAGGTGGCGATTCACGGAGGAGGTGGATCAGTGTGTCAGTGTGTCTGTGTGTCTGTGTCAGTGTGTCTGTGTGCGTGTCTGTGTCAGTGTGTCTGTGTGCGTGTCAGTGTGTCTGTGTGCGTGTGTCTGTGTCTGTGTGTGTGTGTGTGTGTGTGTGGGGGGGGGGATAGGGTAGAAGTGTGTGTGTGTGTGTGTGTGTGTGTGTATGTGCATCAGTGTTTTACTGTCTGTTTTGGCAGTAGGGAGCCGGGCATTAGAAGAATTTGAACCATTTTTTCTTCTTCTGCTTGTTCTTTATCTGGCTCTGAAGATCTTTTTCAGTGGCCTGAAGATCTTCGGTGGCCTGAAGGAGGGAAGACTTCTCCTGATGCCAAAGAAAACGTTCAGTTTCTGACAGATCTTCTGTCTTTTTCCGGGCTGCTTTGATCCGGTTTATCTCAGTTCTCTGTTCCTCCAGCTGGGCTTGGGACACCTGGTTTATTTTGACGATGGAAGATTTCTCCTCTTGCCACAGTAGGTGTCTGTTCTTCAGCTCATTCTCAGCCTTGTGAAAGGCTGCCTTGAGCTTACTATTGACATCCAACTGTTCGTCAACTGTAGCTTGACAGAGATTCTTAAGTGTCTCCATCTCCTCCTTGGTGGTAGTTTGAACGTGACGCTCAGTGTCCAGCAGGTCCTGTGTTACTTTCAGAGCTGCTGCGATCCTGTTAGTCTCCGCTCTCTGTTCTTCCATCTGGGCTTCATGGAAAGCCTGGGCTTTTTCCAGCGTCTGTTTTGCTGCTTGCTGGTCATGTGCTCGATAGGAAGTGATGAGACGCCCCTGTGATTGAAGATATTCACGGGCTTTTTGCTGGCGTGCTTTGAGGGAGGACCTCTCCTCTTGCCATTGTAGATTCCCATTTTTCAGCTCCCTTTCGGCCTTATGAAGAGCCTCCTTGAGCTTACTGCGGAAACATAACTGTTTATCAAGAGTAGCCTCACAGCGGTGCAGCTGCTCCTGGGTGGTAGTTTGAACACGACGCTCAATGTCCAGCAGGTACTGTGTTTCCTCCAGAGCTGCTGCGATCCTCTTTGTCTCCGCTCTCTGTTCATCTAGCTGGGCTTGATAGGAAGCCTTGGCTTGAGACAAAGCCTCAGCTTGATAGAGAGACTTCTCCTTTTGCCATGGTAGTTGACCATTTGTCAGCTCCTGCCTGGCCTTGTCAAGATCCTCTATGAGCTTACTGCTGACATCAAATTGTTCATCAAGAGTAGCCTGACAGAGGTACAGGTCCTCCTTGGTGGTAGTTTGAATGAGACACTCAGTCTCCAGCAGGTCCTGTGTTTTTTCCAGAGCTGCTGCGATCCTGCTTGTCTCCGCTCTCTGTTCGGCCATCTGGGCTTTATAGAAAGCCTTGGCTTGACAGAAAGCCTTGGCGTGATAGAGAGACTTCTCCTTTTGCCATTGTAGTTGACCATTTGTCAGCTCCTGCCTGGCCTTGTCAAGAGCCTCCTTGAGCTGAAATACCTCCATCTCCTCCTTGGTGGTAGTTTTAGGTGGTAGTTGGTGGTAGTTAGTGGCAGTTTTAGGCTGACGCTCAGACTCCAGCTTCTTATGATGATCCTTCACCAACTGTTTGTTTCTTCTCATTTGTTCCATTGCAATTGTCAAATTGTTTCTGAACCAACTTGATGAGTGCTGTGAAAACTGTGAGAGTGTGAGAGTTTTCAATGTAACTGTCAAGTGTGACTGTTAATGTCTGCTCTCAAATGTGTGAAGGTGTGTGAGGGACAAACTGGCATAACACCAAAGCCACAGAATATCGTGATGTGTATTCTGATGATGAATTCAGGAATTCAATGACATCACGAATTCTATCCATGGTATCCATAGTAACCATGCCATCGCCATGGCATGGTTACTATGGATACCAGATTGAATGTTTATCTTTGAATTTATGAATATAATGATTTCTCATGATCCTTAAAATATGGCAAAGAAATGAAACTATATGTAACCATATATATATATATAAAAAATAAAAAATATAAATCCTCTTAAAATACTGATATAAATGATCGTGTAATGTTTTATGTAGTGGGGCAGATAGTAGATTAATCGTGCAATTTATGATACAAGCATGAAATTTGGTGGAGTTGTTCTGCAGAGGTATCTGGTTAAACCTGCCTGATTGGCCATTAAAAAATCCAAGATGGCCGCTAATTGGGCCTCCCGAAAATTTGTTTTCTTAATAAAACTTTGTATTTCCCCGATTTGAATGATCTTGGTGTCTATTTGTAGGTAATACAAGATGCTTTAATAATTACCCACAACTATAACACTGGAATAATGAATGTGCTGATGTCATTGGACATTTAGTGGAAAAATTAACGAATATATGTGTCAATTAATAATTCAACTCTTTTATTAAAATCATTTCCTTCAACTATGTTCAAATTGAACATTGCACGAATATGATGTCAAACTGGACAAAACAAACTGTATGGCACTGGACACTTAATTCATCTAACAATAATACATTTGATATTAAAGATAAATGTGTAACTTATAGCACATTCCCAGACTAGTCTAGTCAGCATGGACGGTACAAAAGTTGTAACTCATTCAATAAATGAAACAACTGTACTTCACATTTTCAACATTGTAAAATATGTATATTCTGTAAAGACAAAACCCCTATAACTACACTCTACTCACAAAAGACCCGCCGCATCTCAGACGCAGTGAACCCCGGCAGCCTGTCACACAAAACGAGCTCACCTCTTCACCTTTGAGAGACCTGTACGGGTCGTTGTGATTCATTTGTTTATGCTTATTTGACTGCACTGAAAATGGATTTCATCACTCACCATGCATCTGAAAATACTCAAGCCTTTCATCATCATCAGTCATCCAAATACTGAAGCCAGCTAATTCAAACGGGTATCACTTCAATATTGTAGCTTATTCTCTGTTTTGAAGAAACATCCCTGTCACTGACAACACTGATCCTCAAATATCTCCACGTCAGCTTATGTTACAATATTAGCTTATTATAACCGGCTACATTCCTTACATTTTCTGCACAATGTCTGTTCTTAAGTACTACACTGATTTATGCATTTGATGTGCAAGAAATACTCGCTTTATTTTTTTAGTTACTGAAATTCAATTCGGCGGCCTATGGCTGTAAATACATCGAGCAATGATTGAGCTCTTTTGTCAGGACCTTACAAAGAGTGGCTGTAGAAGTGGAGTCTTCTGATTTCACAGTAAAATAAGTAGCTTGTTGGGGGAAAAACAATGTTACCTGTTGCTATGATCACAATTAGACGTGTTTCACAGTAATATTTTTAACTAATTTATCGTGAGTTTGGCTCTTTGGAAGGCGATGCCAATCGGTCCACTCGTTCCCCCACTCTGATCCAGACTAGCTCTACAACTATTGGATGGATTGCCATGAAAGACGGTGATCTTAGTGCAGCCTCACAGAGCAGCTTGCATGGCTCTCTTTTTACACAAAGAGGCTTCTGAATGAGTATGCGTGAATATGATACTGCTATAATGTATAATAGAATAACTAGATACTAAAGAGACAGTCGTCAAAGGACGAATAACACCTCGCGGACCCTGCCACTCTACCGTTGCTTTGAAATCAACTTCACCAAGCAAAATAAATTCAACATTTATGAAAACTAAAATGAAACCATGTCTTCAATACAACAAGACAAAAACAGGTGACAGCTTACACAGATCCTCCATTACGAACACAATACACAAAGGCACCAGAATATCTGCCGTCAATATTTGCCATCTGTTGAAGGAGGGTGGTCAATATTTGCTGAGCGTTGACATATTTTAAATTAAGAATACATAAGCATGAGTATACACACAGGCATGTTTGCACGGAAGCTGCAATGTCTGTGTGTGCACAAGATCATCAGTGCTTGTCCAGGTGAGAAGCCCTCACCAGTACAGTTGGAGAAATGTGTACAGGTAAGAACAATGTGTGTGTGTGTGGGTGTGGGTGTGTGGGTGTACATTAGCTGAAGGTCTGAATACCTTTAAAAAGAGAAGCATATTCAGAGTCACTACAGTAGAAATCAACTGTGGGATCTCACCATCGTTTTCTGGAGGGAGACACACACACACACATACACACACACACACACACACACACACACACCATCTGGAGATATGCCTACAAGCAACCATTCATGCAGCAACAGTATCATGCATGGAAAGATTATTTAGAGTTTGTATAGTTAGATGTAAAACAGTTTTCTTCCTTTATGAATCTTTACCGTCTTGATGGACTGAAATCTTCACATCTATAACCATTTGATATTTTTTGCTTAATTTGCTGGAGGACGGTGTAGAAATGGGAGAGAGAAAGAGGGACGTGCAAAAAGGTCCCAAGGCCGGAGTCTAGGCGCTCCTCGGGGTCTCTTTTGTTCAACAAAATACGGGCAGACAGGTTACTACTTGGAAAGATGGACAAATCAAAAACCTTGCTTTTTTTATTACGTCTTGTCTTTGGCACTTCTCCACATTCACTTTCCCTGTACCCACTTCTTCCCACTCTCTATCTTCTTTTTGCTCCGCCCCAAACTCTCATTGCACCAGCAATGCATGAAAAAAAGATGTGAAAGCATGTGAGATTTGATGTAATGCCCTTCTGCAAAGGGAGATAAAGAGAGAGAAAAAGACAAGAGGACAGGTAGGAGGAAGAAAAAAAAGAGGGAATGGTGACAAATGTGGGAGAGCAGCAAAGTGGAGAAGAGGAGTGGAGAGACAGAGCACAGCAGCTCCTTGGCATTTCTGTAGTCTCCTCTCTGCTGCCGAGGGGTGTTAAAAGCGAGGAGAGGTCTGTCTCTCTGTTTGCCACTCTGCCTTCAAAAGCCATCTATGTTTGTACAAAATTGCGTGCCATAATGAACTGTAAGAATTTTGAAATTGCATTTCAAACAAGTGATTCCAAAAAGCTGTTGGGGTCAGAGGTCACCTTTGTATGATGGATAACTGATTACTCTGTAGGCGGACATGTGGCACGATTATTCGTGAAACGAAACAATGGTGGGGAGAAATAAAAGCTATTGTGATTAGTTGCATGCATTAAAATTCATATTGAAATTAAAATACTTGGCCAAAACAAACGCGATATTGATTCTTGACAATATCGTAGAATCATACTTTGAAGACAAAAATAGTGTCCATGCCGAGTTACAGATGTCTTCTCCTCCAATCAGAGGCAGCTCTTATTACAGGAGTCTTTCCCACAATCAGTCTCTGTATCAGACGACATGGTCTCCAATCCCACCGAACCATCCAGCAGATAAAGGACAGCAACCAGCTTTCTCGAGAGGTTGAGAGAGGATTCTGACACTTCTCCAAAGAAGCTGCACAAGACGTTCATTTCAGGGAACAAGGACTCTCATCACACCTTCCCTGACAGAAGACGGGCGATGAAATGTGAATTTACTTCTTGACACTTGTGTTGCCGATGACAAGACATTCCTTTTTTCTTTGAGAGGCAAAACTCTCAGAAGTCAGGAACAAAAAAAAAAAATAGGTAAACTACAATATTTTTTTTCATATTTCCAGATTAAATGACAGCAAAGCTTTAGCAACACAGCGTTCGGCTTTTTGTAAGTGCCGAGACGTGTTCCAGATCAGTGGGAACAATCAGAGCTTTGGGTGCACTTTCCCTTGATGCCAGACGCCTCGTTTCAAACGCATCGGCGTCGTGACAGATGAAACAAATGATTGCTCTTAAATACGCCGTAACCGAGACACATAATCGCTTGTCGCTGTTTATGTACAGCCATAAGTATTTATCCTTAAAGATAAACTCTGATCTAACTCGTGTTCATTATTTATCGCACTTGTGTCTTGCTCGCCATGCAATACATAAATGTAATGGCTGAGCACTTTTGCACTTTAGCACAGAAGCAGTAATCGCCCTACCATGTCGCTTTATTGAGCGACGACTTCTTTGCTTCCAAATACATGCACGTGCAAAATGTCAACAGCAATCATGATTGTGGGTTATAGCTAAAAGTTAAAGGCAAAAGAGGAAAGAAAATCCCGATTGT
This sequence comes from Melanostigma gelatinosum, assembly GCF_949748355.1. Lineage (NCBI taxonomy): Eukaryota > Metazoa > Chordata > Actinopteri > Perciformes > Zoarcidae > Melanostigma > Melanostigma gelatinosum. Next base: position 20,759,846 of record NC_136636.1, on the reverse strand, counting down.
CCAAAGTTATCCTCTTGGCAATTGGTGTTTTGTTTCTTCCCTCAAAACCTTGAAATTTATGCTGATACAAACACGCATGAAGCCTCGATAAATCTGAGAACTGGCGGATGACATTTACCATGCTTTATGCGAGACGACACTCCGAAGTCTCTCTCTTTGAAGAACTTTGTGGTATTTATCACACTTCAGAGAGTGGGAGTGTGTGTGGGAGGGATGCATTTTCTCATACTGACCTCTGAGACTTTGCTGACAGAACCCTCGGAGGGTGAATACCAAATGCTCTCGCTGCAGGCGGAACTCTATAGGACCATGTCCTCTGAAGCCCATTTCCAGCCTCCTCTACCCCCTGCCACTCCTGTTCACAATTACACAAACACAGAGGGGTTTTTTTAGCCCCCAAGATACAGCCTGGTTGTCAAACAGGCAACCTGCTGACCACAGCGCTGCTTTTCTTAATGCCTGCTTTACCACGTCATCGCGTCTGGCCAAGCTCCGGAAGGCCAAACGTGAAGCGTAGACGGGGGACGCGAGCCACATGTAACCTCTTAAAGCTGATCCCTGTCCTGTGTTGTTTCTCTGTGTGTAGGGAGATGTGCCCCCCCCCCCCCCAGGGCTCGGGGCTGCAGCATTATCTTTGCCTGAGGCGGAGCGGTTCCGCAGAAAGGATGTACTTGAGCGGCCAAATGAAATAAATCACAGGATATTGGCTTTGGCTTTACGGACGTGGCCGGGGCTGAGCACAAGTGCGTCTGTCCGAAAAAGGTCAATGGTGCAAATGCTATGGCGTGGGGGGGGGGGGGGGGGGGGGGCACGTTTCAGAGGTCTGCACAACTTGTCCTCCTACAGCTCTGACCGAGGCATCAAAAGGCCAATGGTTGCATCACAGTTTACTAGCACCGCATGGTGTGAGTATCTGTTAGTGTGTGTGTGTGAATAGATGAATGGGCATGCGTGTGTGTATGTGTGTGTGTCTGAGCTGTATTTCCAGCAGCGTGGGTGTAAACTAACAGTTCGAGACAGGAATTACAGAAGATTTCTTTCAGAAACGCGAGCCAGAACATGACAATGCAGAGGTGCAGAAAGATATGTGACAAACTGAACAAAAGGTGTATTGAGGAACCCCCTGAGAGGCAAAAGTGAGGCAAAAAAAAAGGGTAAAAGGTTTAGTTTCGTTCAGTCTGCAGGAAGAATTCACAAATCCTCAGTGAATCCGGATCAAGTGGATTTGCCCGAATTCTTTCTCAAATGTGTTCTTTTCTTAGAGGGTCAAAACTTTCTCCCAGTCTCCCAGTTAAAGAATTAGAAGCGAGTCTAACTCCTCCTGCGGGGAAAATTACAAACTCTTTACACCAGAACAGTGGCGGCCGCAGGCTAACTGCCGCACCATTTCTGTAACCTGACAAGCATGTGTCTGGATGGGGCGTTAAATGCAGAGGCCTGACATTTCAGAATATAAGTGAGTAGGAGCAAAATAAAAAACAATGGGCTTATTGTTTGGCCTGTGTTCATTACTTGTTCATTTCAAACCACAGTGTATTAACTGGGAAACAGTGAAGAAGACGGGAGGAAAGCTATTTGTCCAAATGAGAATCATAATCCCTTCTTTCTTTCGAGGGATTGTGATTTATGTCCGTCCTGTCTTTCCTTTCGCTGTGATGGAAATGATGATGTTTGGTTGTTAAGCTAAGGAAAACTTAACGACTCTTAGTTTTGGGTGATTCTCCGATTAAAACTTAGTTATAAATATTATATCCAATGTCTGCCAATAAACCTCAGTAAATGTTACACACTCAGAAAAGACTTTATTCAGTCCGCATCAACCCTCCAAGTCACACCCCAATCTAAAGTCGGGGAGGATTTCTGTTTAATTCGAGTTTCCATTCAGTCTCTTCTAGAGTTTATGGTAGAAATATAATTATCAAAGGTGCTAGGGACATTTCTGTATGGATGACCCTGTATTTGGCTTGTAATTATTCCCCAGATTGCTATCCAGGGGATCATGGCCAGAGTTCGTTGACGTAGCAAAATGAAAAAATATAGTCATTCCTTTTCAGCCATTTCGTCTCCAGTTATTCCAATTTAATACCCACACACACACACACACACACACACACACACACACACACACATCTGTTTCCTGTCTCGTCCACGGCTCACTTTGACGCTGACTTGACACACAAGATAAAGCAGAGGCGGAAAGCGAAACAGATATTGAAATTTAGTCTATTCCTTTAATCTTGTTTTCTAAAGTCTGTCCACATCTCAACCTGTTGGAAAACAGCCAGCTCTTATATCCCTCAAAAATGTCTGAACAAAGTCAATGGTCGCTTGCTCATCCACTCTCACCCTTTGATATTTTGGTTTTCTGGACCGTAATGCTGATTCCCACCATAGATCCGTTGGCCCTTCAGCATTAAGAGTCTTGGATTGTGGTTCCCTGAAGTGACACCAACATCCGCTTGTCCATCATCTCTACGTTCAGAAATGACCTCCAATCTGCCTTGATTGAATCCCCTCTCACATACAGGCGAATAGACTGGGGTGTATCTTTTGCTGTTTGCTGTCTCTATTTTTTATAGGTTAAAAAGTGCCAACGGTGATCAAATGCCGACATGCATTTACACACACACACGCACACACACACACATGCAAAAACAGCTGGAGTCACACACCCTCAGTCTGCAATTTCAGAAAATGAGAAACAACCTCCGGGTTTATCGAGCGTAAATGAATAAATTGAGAAGAAATTTAGTTTAAACACTTTGAAAAATCCCTAGATGCCCACCCAAAAAACAAATGTGTGAAATATCAGTAATGGGTGTTTAGTATGAGTACACTTTGTTATTTGAAGGATCACTAGAGAAGGATCCTAAAGATGTGATCATTAAGTATTTACTGACTTACAGATGAACAAGATGAACTTCTAAAAAGCTCAAAACAGGAACAAGAATCCCTTCTTCAAAGCCTGACCGCTGCAGAGCAGCACTCTAAAGACACGGAGGTGAGTGCGTTCACATTCTTGCCATTTTCACTGAAACTTGGCTCTCTCGTGCGTTATCTGCTTTGATTAAAAATGAGTCTCGTCCCTCAGAAAAATGGTGAAGCTATTGCTGCGATGCTGGCCCAAAGCAAAGAAGAATATGGACAGATGATTGAAAACAAAGACCTGAGCTTGCAGGAGCTCACTAGAGTTAAACACCAGCAAGCAGACAAGCTGGAGGAGATTCAGACAACCCTTCAGGAGCTCCAGAGTCCACAAGCAGCAGAGATACAGAGGTAGAAATAACTCGAGTCAATTCAGAGCATTTTACTGACCAAACAGTTTCTCCTCATACCACTTTGTTGCTGTCATGACCCACCTTAAAGGACCAAGGACCTGGAGGAGAATCTTACGGCAAGCAACAAAGAACTTGAGAGGAGAAACACTTTTAGGTAAGCCTCACTGAGGGAAGTGTGTAGATATTTTATTTGCTGCTCTTTCACGCTAATAAATACACTAATACTATATAAACATGTTTTCCTCAACAGGAGAGAGCCGAGAGCAGAGTGCAGACAAAGATGAGCAGATCAAAATCCTTGAAGATAAACTGGTAGGGTGGATTTTAGTTTGTTTCTCAACCAGTCGTCATAGCTGCAACACAAAGGACGAGAACTTGAAGGCACTCATCGTACGCTTTCCTTGTTCTTAGGAGAGAATCCAAATCCGTTGAGTCCATGAAGGCTACGAATGAAACCACTGAACTCAGAGAGGAGGAACTCACAGCTGAGCTGTCGAGGAGAACTGAAGAAGTCCAGCTCTTTAAGGTGATACACATAGATCGCTCATCTCAGAGGGAAAAGTTATGTTCAGTCTAATACAGAAACCCGAGGTATCATTTTTTGTCTGTAAAGGTTGAAGCAGAGATTGAGAACGCTGAACTGGATCGACTGAAGAAGACCTTAGAAGCTGCTGAAAACGCACAAGAGGATTTAAAGAAGAAGGCCACAGTGACAGAGGCTTTTATTTGGTTTACTTCTCATCATGTTTGTTTGTATGGAGGCGTGGCTTCAAATCTCACTTCTGACTGCCAGTGATTTTAATTCACTGCCGCTGTTATTCTATATACTGCCTCTGAACAGCAGATCAACCACTATACTAATTGAGTCACAATTGTATGTGTATATATATATATATGTGGGTGCCCCGGTTTCCCTGGTCCGGGCGAGGTGGCTGAAGTCCGTGGGCTACTTCTCATAAGGGTCGTTTTGAACCGCTCTTAGTCTGGGCTCTCCCCTGAAACCTGTTTGCCATGGGAGACCCTACCAGGGGCTAATGCCCCAGACAACATAGCTCCAGAGCACCAGAACAGAGTTGTTCTGCAGAGGTATCTGGTTAAACCTGCCTGATTGGCCATTCAAAACCAAACCGCACATCTAACAGGGTTTTGTGAGCATCTTTAACTTCTCACTGACATTTTAAAATGAAAGAAAGCTAAATTTATAGACACACAAATGATAAAAAATAACATTTGCAGTCCAATTGTAATCCATACAGGAATATTAGATTAGAGTCTTCATTGTGTAGAGGTAAAAAACAATCAGTCAGACATGTACATTTTACATATCCTTTATTATAACATAAGAACATACAGAAAAATAGGTGGGTGCTCCATGCTGTTTATTCGGGCTGAGCCCGACCGGGCCCCATGGGCGAAGGCCCGGCCACCAGACACTCGCCTACGAGCTCCCCTCCTGGGTCTGGCTCCGGGAGGGTGCCCCGGTTTCCCTGGTCCGGGCGAGGTGGCTGAAGTCCGTGGGCTACTTCTCATAAGGGTCGTTTTGAACCGCTCTTAGTCTGGGCTCTCCCCTGAAACCTGTTTGCCATGGGAGACCCTACCAGGGGCTAATGCCCCGGACAACATAGCTCCCAGGATCACTGAGCCACTCAAACTCCTCCACCACGTTAAGGTGGCGATTCACGGAGGAGGTGGATCAGTGTGTCAGTGTGTCTGTGTGTCTGTGTCAGTGTGTCTGTGTGCGTGTCTGTGTCAGTGTGTCTGTGTGCGTGTCAGTGTGTCTGTGTGCGTGTGTCTGTGTCTGTGTGTGTGTGTGTGTGTGTGTGTGTGCGGGGGGAGGGGGGATAGGGTAGAAGTGTGTGTGTGTGTGTGTGTGTGTGTGTATGTGCATCAGTGTTTTACTGTCTGTTTTGGCAGTAGGGAGCCGGGCATTAGAAGAATTTGAACCATTTTTTCTTCTTCTGCTTGTTCTTTATCTGGCTCTGAAGATCTTTTTCAGTGGCCTGAAGATCTTTGGTGGCCTGAAGGAGGGAAGACTTCTCCTGATGCCAAAGAAAACGTTCAGTTTCTGACAGATCTTCTGTCTTTTTCCGGGCTGCTTTGATCCGGTTTATCTCAGTTCTCTGTTCCTCCAGCTGGGCTTGGGACACCTGGTTTATTTTGACGATGGAAGATTTCTCCTCTTGCCACAGTAGGTGTCTGTTCTTCAGCTCATTCTCAGCCTTGTGAAAGGCTGCCTTGAGCTTACTATTGACATCCAACTGTTCGTCAACTGTAGCTTGACAGAGATTCTTAAGTGTCTCCATCTCCTCCTTGGTGGTAGTTTGAACGTGACGCTCAGTGTCCAGCAGGTCCTGTGTTACTTTCAGAGCTGCTGCGATCCTGTTAGTCTCCGCTCTCTGTTCTTCCATCTGGGCTTCATGGAAAGCCTGGGCTTTTTCCAGCGTCTGTTTTGCTGCTTGCTGGTCATGTGCTCGATAGGAAGTGATGAGACGCCCCTGTGATTGAAGATATTCACGGGCTTTTTGCTGGCGTGCTTTGAGGGAGGACCTCTCCTCTTGCCATTGTAGATTCCCATTTTTCAGCTCCCTTTCGGCCTTATGAAGAGCCTCCTTGAGCTTACTGCGGAAACATAACTGTTTATCAAGAGTAGCCTCACAGCGGTGCAGCTGCTCCTGGGTGGTAGTTTGAACACGACGCTCAATGTCCAGCAGGTACTGTGTTTCCTCCAGAGCTGCTGCGATCCTCTTTGTCTCCGCTCTCTGTTCATCTAGCTGGGCTTGATAGGAAGCCTTGGCTTGAGACAAAGCCTCAGCTTGATAGAGAGACTTCTCCTTTTGCCATGGTAGTTGACCATTTGTCAGCTCCTGCCTGGCCTTGTCAAGATCCTCTATGAGCTTACTGCTGACATCAAATTGTTCATCAAGAGTAGCCTGACAGAGGTACAGGTCCTCCTTGGTGGTAGTTTGAATGAGACACTCAGTCTCCAGCAGGTCCTGTGTTTTTTCCAGAGCTGCTGCGATCCTGCTTGTCTCCGCTCTCTGTTCGGCCATCTGGGCTTTATAGAAAGCCTTGGCTTGACAGAAAGCCTTGGCGTGATAGAGAGACTTCTCCTTTTGCCATTGTAGTTGACCATTTGTCAGCTCCTGCCTGGCCTTGTCAAGAGCCTCCTTGAGCTGAAATACCTCCATCTCCTCCTTGGTGGTAGTTTTAGGTGGTAGTTGGTGGTAGTTAGTGGCAGTTTTAGGCTGACGCTCAGACTCCAGCTTCTTATGATGATCCTTCACCAACTGTTTGTTTCTTCTCATTTGTTCCATTGCAATTGTCAAATTGTTTCTGAACCAACTTGATGAGTGCTGTGAAAACTGTGAGAGTGTGAGAGTTTTCAATGTAACTGTCAAGTGTGACTGTTAATGTCTGCTCTCAAATGTGTGAAGGTGTGTGAGGGACAAACTGGCATAACACCAAAGCCACAGAATATCGTGATGTGTATTCTGATGATGAATTCAGGAATTCAATGACATCACGAATTCTATCCATGGTATCCATAGTAACCATGCCATCGCCATGGCATGGTTACTATGGATACCAGATTGAATGTTTATCTTTGAATTTATGAATATAATGATTTCTCATGATCCTTAAAATATGGCAAAGAAATGAAACTATATGTAACCATATATATATATATAAAAAATAAAAAATATAAATCCTCTTAAAATACTGATATAAATGATCGTGTAATGTTTTATGTAGTGGGGCAGATAGTAGATTAATCGTGCAATTTATGATACAAGCATGAAATTTGGTGGAGTTGTTCTGCAGAGGTATCTGGTTAAACCTGCCTGATTGGCCATTAAAAAATCCAAGATGGCCGCTAATTGGGCCTCCCGAAAATTTGTTTTCTTAATAAAACTTTGTATTTCCCCGATTTGAATGATCTTGGTGTCTATTTGTAGGTAATACAAGATGCTTTAATAATTACCCACAACTATAACACTGGAATAATGAATGTGCTGATGTCATTGGACATTTAGTGGAAAAATTAACGAATATATGTGTCAATTAATAATTCAACTCTTTTATTAAAATCATTTCCTTCAACTATGTTCAAATTGAACATTGCACGAATATGATGTCAAACTGGACAAAACAAACTGTATGGCACTGGACACTTAATTCATCTAACAATAATACATTTGATATTAAAGATAAATGTGTAACTTATAGCACATTCCCAGACTAGTCTAGTCAGCATGGACGGTACAAAAGTTGTAACTCATTCAATAAATGAAACAACTGTACTTCACATTTTCAACATTGTAAAATATGTATATTCTGTAAAGACAAAACCCCTATAACTACACTCTACTCACAAAAGACCCGCCGCATCTCAGACGCAGTGAACCCCGGCAGCCTGTCACACAAAACGAGCTCACCTCTTCACCTTTGAGAGACCTGTACGGGTCGTTGTGATTCATTTGTTTATGCTTATTTGACTGCACTGAAAATGGATTTCATCACTCACCATGCATCTGAAAATACTCAAGCCTTTCATCATCATCAGTCATCCAAATACTGAAGCCAGCTAATTCAAACGGGTATCACTTCAATATTGTAGCTTATTCTCTGTTTTGAAGAAACATCCCTGTCACTGACAACACTGATCCTCAAATATCTCCACGTCAGCTTATGTTACAATATTAGCTTATTATAACCGGCTACATTCCTTACATTTTCTGCACAATGTCTGTTCTTAAGTACTACACTGATTTATGCATTTGATGTGCAAGAAATACTCGCTTTATTTTTTTAGTTACTGAAATTCAATTCGGCGGCCTATGGCTGTAAATACATCGAGCAATGATTGAGCTCTTTTGTCAGGACCTTACAAAGAGTGGCTGTAGAAGTGGAGTCTTCTGATTTCACAGTAAAATAAGTAGCTTGTTGGGGGAAAAACAATGTTACCTGTTGCTATGATCACAATTAGACGTGTTTCACAGTAATATTTTTAACTAATTTATCGTGAGTTTGGCTCTTTGGAAGGCGATGCCAATCGGTCCACTCGTTCCCCCACTCTGATCCAGACTAGCTCTACAACTATTGGATGGATTGCCATGAAAGACGGTGATCTTAGTGCAGCCTCACAGAGCAGCTTGCATGGCTCTCTTTTTACACAAAGAGGCTTCTGAATGAGTATGCGTGAATATGATACTGCTATAATGTATAATAGAATAACTAGATACTAAAGAGACAGTCGTCAAAGGACGAATAACACCTCGCGGACCCTGCCACTCTACCGTTGCTTTGAAATCAACTTCACCAAGCAAAATAAATTCAACATTTATGAAAACTAAAATGAAACCATGTCTTCAATACAACAAGACAAAAACAGGTGACAGCTTACACAGATCCTCCATTACGAACACAATACACAAAGGCACCAGAATATCTGCCGTCAATATTTGCCATCTGTTGAAGGAGGGTGGTCAATATTTGCTGAGCGTTGACATATTTTAAATTAAGAATACATAAGCATGAGTATACACACAGGCATGTTTGCACGGAAGCTGCAATGTCTGTGTGTGCACAAGATCATCAGTGCTTGTCCAGGTGAGAAGCCCTCACCAGTACAGTTGGAGAAATGTGTACAGGTAAGAACAATGTGTGTGTGTGTGGGTGTGGGTGTGTGGGTGTACATTAGCTGAAGGTCTGAATACCTTTAAAAAGAGAAGCATATTCAGAGTCACTACAGTAGAAATCAACTGTGGGATCTCACCATCGTTTTCTGGAGGGAGTTTCTCCTCATACCACTTTGTTGCTGTCATGACCCACCTTAAAGGACCAAGGACCTGGAGGAGAATCTTACGGCAAGCAACAAAGAACTTGAGAGGAGAAACACTTTTAGGTAAGCCTCACTGAGGGAAGTGTGTAGATATTTTATTTGCTGCTCTTTCACGCTAATAAATACACTAATACTATATAAACATGTTTTCCTCAACAGGAGAGAGCCGAGAGCAGAGTGCAGACAAAGATGAGCAGATCAAAATCCTTGAAGATAAACTGGTAGGGTGGATTTTAGTTTGTTTCTCAACCAGTCGTCATAGCTGCAACACAAAGGACGAGAACTTGAAGGCACTCATCGTACGCTTTCCTTGTTCTTAGGAGAGAATCCAAATCCGTTGAGTCCATGAAGGCTACGAATGAAACCACTGAACTCAGAGTGGAGGAACTCACAGCTGAGCTGTCGAGGAGAACTGAAGAAGTCCAGCTCTTTAAGGTGATACACATAGATCGCTCATCTCAGAGGGAAAAGTTATGTTCAGTCTAATACAGAAACCCGAGGTATCATTTTTTGTCTGTAAAGGTTGAAGCAGAGATTGAGAACGCTGAACTGGATCGACTGAAGAAGACCTTAGAAGCTGCTGAAAACGCACAAGAGGATTTAAAGAAGAAGGCCACAGTGACAGAGGCTTTTATTTGGTTTACTTCTCATCATGTTTGTTTGTATGGAGGCGTGGCTTCAAATCTCACTTCTGACTGCCAGTGATTTTAATTCACTGCCGCTGTTATTCTATATACTGCCTCTGAACAGCAGATCAACCACTATACTAATTGAGTCACAATTGTATGTGTATATATATATATATATGAGGGTGCCCCGGTTTCCCTGGTCCGGGCGAGGTGGCTGAAGTCCGTGGGCTACTTCTCATAAGGGTCGTTTTGAACCGCTCTTAGTCTGGGCTCTCCCCTGAAACCTGTTTGCCATGGGAGACCCTACCAGGGGCTAATGCCCCAGACAACATAGCTCCAGAGCACCAGAACAGAGTTGTTCTGCAGAGGTATCTGGTTAAACCTGCCTGATTGGCCATTCAAAACCAAACCGCACATCTAACAGGGTTTTGTGAGCATCTTTAACTTCTCACTGACATTTTAAAATGAAAGAAAGCTAAATTTATAGACACACAAATGATAAAAAATAACATTTGCAGTCCAATTGTAATCCATACAGGAATATTAGATTAGAGTGTTCATTGTGTAGAGGTAAAAAACAATCAGTCAGACATGTACATTTTACATATCCTTTATTATAACATAAGAACATACAGAAATAGGTGGGTGCTCCATGCTGTTTATTCGGGCTGAGCCCGACCGGGCCCCATGGGCGAAGGCCCGGCCACCAGACACTCGCCTACGAGCTCCCCTCCTGGGTCTGGCTCCGGGAGGGTGCCCCGGTTTCCCTGGTCCGGGCGAGGTGGCTGAAGTCCGTGGGCTACTTCTCATAAGGGTCGTTTTGAACCGCTCTTAGTCTGGGCTCTCCCCTGAAACCTGTTTGCCATGGGAGACCCTACCAGGGGCTAATGCCCCGGACAACATAGCTCCCAGGATCACTGAGCCACTCAAACTCCTCCACCACGTTAAGGTGGCGATTCACGGAGGAGGTGGATCAGTGTGTCAGTGTGTCTGTGTGTCTGTGTCAGTGTGTCTGTGTGCGTGTCTGTGTCAGTGTGTCTGTGTGCGTGTCAGTGTGTCTGTGTGCGTGTGTCTGTGTCTGTGTGTGTGTGTGTGTGTGTGTGTGTGCGGGGGGGAGGGGGGGGGGGGATAGGGTAGAAGTGTGTGTGTGTGTGTGTGTGTGTGTGTATGTGCATCAGTGTTTTACTGTCTGTTTTGACAGTAGGGAGCCGGGCATTAGAAGAATTTGAACCATTTTTTCTTCTTCTGCTTGTTCTTTATCTGGCTCTGAAGATCTTTTTCAGTGGCCTGAAGATCTTCGGTGGCCTGAAGGAGGGAAGACTTCTCCTGATGCCAAAGAAAACGTTCAGTTTCTGACAGATCTTCTGTCTTTTTCCGGGCTGCTTTGATCCGGTTTATCTCAGTTCTCTGTTCCTCCAGCTGGGCTTGGGACACCTGGTTTATTTTGACGATGGAAGATTTCTCCTCTTGCCACAGTAGGTGTCTGTTCTTCAGCTCATTCTCAGCCTTGTGAAAGGCTGCCTTGAGCTTACTATTGACATCCAACTGTTCGTCAACTGTAGCTTGACAGAGATTCTTAAGTGTCTCCATCTCCTCCTTGGTGGTAGTTTGAACGTGACGCTCAGTGTCCAGCAGGTCCTGTGTTACTTTCAGAGCTGCTGCGATCCTGTTAGTCTCCGCTCTCTGTTCTTCCATCTGGGCTTCATGGAAAGCCTGGGCTTTTTCCAGCGTCTGTTTTGCTGCTTGCTGGTCATGTGCTCGATAGGAAGTGATGAGACGCCCCTGTGATTGAAGATATTCACGGGCTTTTTGCTGGCGTGCTTTGAGGGAGGACCTCTCCTCTTGCCATTGTAGATTCCCATTTTTCAGCTCCCTTTCGGCCTTATGAAGAGCCTCCTTGAGCTTACTGCGGAAACATAACTGTTTATCAAGAGTAGCCTCACAGCGGTGCAGCTGCTCCTGGGTGGTAGTTTGAACACGACGCTCAATGTCCAGCAGGTACTGTGTTTCCTCCAGAGCTGCTGCGATCCTCTTTGTCTCCGCTCTCTGTTCATCTAGCTGGGCTTGATAGGAAGCCTTGGCTTGAGACAAAGCCTCAGCTTGATAGAGAGACTTCTCCTTTTGCCATGGTAGTTGACCATTTGTCAGCTCCTGCCTGGCCTTGTCAAGATCCTCTATGAGCTTACTGCTGACATCAAATTGTTCATCAAGAGTAGCCTGACAGAGGTACAGGTCCTCCTTGGTGGTAGTTTGAATGAGACACTCAGTCTCCAGCAGGTCCTGTGTTTTTTCCAGAGCTGCTGCGATCCTGCTTGTCTCCGCTCTCTGTTCGGCCATCTGGGCTTTATAGAAAGCCTTGGCTTGACAGAAAGCCTTGGCGTGATAGAGAGACTTCTCCTTTTGCCATTGTAGTTGACCATTTGTCAGCTCCTGCCTGGCCTTGTCAAGAGCCTCCTTGAGCTGAAATACCTCCATCTCCTCCTTGGTGGTAGTTTTAGGTGGTAGTTGGTGGTAGTTAGTGGCAGTTTTAGGCTGACGCTCAGACTCCAGCTTCTTATGATGATCCTTCACCAACTGTTTGTTTCTTCTCATTTGTTCCATTGCAATTGTCAAATTGTTTCTGAACCAACTTGATGAGTGCTGTGAAAACTGTGAGAGTGTGAGAGTTTTCAATGTAACTGTCAAGTGTGACTGTTAATGTCTGCTCTCAAATGTGTGAAGGTGTGTGAGGGACAAACTGGCATAACACCAAAGCCACAGAATATCGTGATGTGTATTCTGATGATGAATTCAGGAATTCAATGACATCACGAATTCTATCCATGGTATCCATAGTAACCATGCCATCGCCATGGCATGGTTACTATGGATACCAGATTGAATGTTTATCTTTGAATTTATGAATATAATGATTTCTCATGATCCTTAAAATATGGCAAAGAAATGAAACTATATGTAACCATATATATATATATAAAAAATAAAAAATATAAATCCTCTTAAAATACTGATATAAATGATCGTGTAATGTTTTATGTAGTGGGGCAGATAGTAGATTAATCGTGCAATTTATGATACAAGCATGAAATTTGGTGGAGTTGTTCTGCAGAGGTATCTGGTTAAACCTGCCTGATTGGCCATTAAAAAATCCAAGATGGCCGCTAATTGGGCCTCCCGAAAAAAAAATTTCTTAATAAAACTTTGTATTTCCCAGATTTGAATGATCTTGGTGTCTATTTGTAGGTAATACAAGATGCTTTAATAATTACCCACAACTATAACACTGGAATAATGAATGTGCTGATGTCATTGGACATTTAGTGGAAAAATTAACGAATATATGTGTCAATTAATAATTCAACTCTTTTATTAAAATCATTTCCTTCAACTATGTTCAAATTGAACATGACAAGAATATGATGTCAAACTGGACAAAACAAACTGTATGGCACTGGACACTTAATTCATCTAACAATAATACATTTGATATTAAAGATAAATGTGTAACTTATAGCACATTCCCAGACTAGTCTAGTCAGCATGGACGGTACAAAAGTTGTAACTCATTCAATAAATGAAACAACTGTACTTCACATTTTCAACATTGTAAAATATGTATATTCTGTAAAGACAAAACCCCTATAACTACACTCTACTCACAAAAGACCCGCCGCATCTCAGACGCAGTGAACCCCGGCAGCCTGTCACACAAAACGAGCTCACCTCTTCACCTTTGAGAGACCTGTACGGGTCGTTGTGATTCATTTGTTTATGCTTATTTGACTGCACTGAAAATGGATTTCATCACTCACCATGCATCTGAAAATACTCAAGCCTTTCATCATCATCAGTCATCCAAATACCGAAGCCAGCTAATTCAAACGGGTATCACTTCAATATTGTAGCTTATTCTCTGTTTTGAAGAAACATCCCTGTCACTGACAACACTGATCCTCAAATATCTCCACGTCAGCTTATGTTACAATATTAGCTTATTATAACCGGCTACATTCCTTACATTTTCTGCACAATGTCTGTTCTTAAGTACTACACTGATTTATGCATTTGATGTGCAAGAAATACTCGCTTTATTTTTTTAGTTACTGAAATTCAATTCGGCGGCCTATGGCTGTAAATACATCGAGCAATGATTGAGCTCTTTTGTCAGGACCTTACAAAGAGTGGCTGTAGAAGTGGAGTCTTCTGATTTCACAGTAAAATAAGTAGCTTGTTGGGGGAAAAACAATGTTACCTGTTGCTATGATCACAATTAGACGTGTTTCACAGTAATATTTTTAACTAATTTATCGTGAGTTTGGCTCTTTGGAAGGCGATGCCAATCGGTCCACTCGTTCCCCCACTCTGATCCAGACTAGCTCTACAACTATTGGATGGATTGCCATGAAAGACGGTGATCTTAGTGCAGCCTCACAGAGCAGCTTGCATGGCTCTCTTTTTACACAAAGAGGCTTCTGAATGAGTATGCGTGAATATGATACTGCTATAATGTATAATAGAATAACTAGATACTAAAGAGACAGTCGTCAAAGGACGAATAACACCTCGCGGACCCTGCCACTCTACCGTTGCTTTGAAATCAACTTCACCAAGCAAAATAAATTCAACATTTATGAAAACTAAAATGAAACCATGTCTTCAATACAACAAGACAAAAACAGGTGACAGCTTACACAGATCCTCCATTACGAACACAATACACAAAGGCACCAGAATATCTGCCGTCAATATTTGCCATCTGTTGAAGGAGGGTGGTCAATATTTGCTGAGCGTTGACATATTTTAAATTAAGAATACATAAGCATGAGTATACACACAGGCATGTTTGCACGGAAGCTGCAATGTCTGTGTGTGCACAAGATCATCAGTGCTTGTCCAGGTGAGAAGCCCTCACCAGTACAGTTGGAGAAATGTGTACAGGTAAGAACAATGTGTGTGTGTGTGGGTGTGGGTGTGTGGGTGTACATTAGCTGAAGGTCTGAATACCTTTAAAAAGAGAAGCATATTCAGAGTCACTACAGTAGAAATCAACTGTGGGATCTCACCATCGTTTTCTGGAGGGAGTTTCTCCTCATACCACTTTGTTGCTGTCATGACCCACCTTAAAGGACCAAGGACCTGGAGGAGAATCTTACGGCAAGCAACAAAGAACTTGAGAGGAGAAACACTTTTAGGTAAGCCTCACTGAGGGAAGTGTGTAGATATTTTATTTGCTGCTCTTTCACGCTAATAAATACACTAATACTATATAAACATGTTTTCCTCAACAGGAGAGAGCCGAGAGCAGAGTGCAGACAAAGATGAGCAGATCAAAATCCTTGAAGATAAACTGGTAGGGTGGATTTTAGTTTGTTTCTCAACCAGTCGTCATAGCTGCAACACAAAGGACGAGAACTTGAAGGCACTCATCGTACGCTTTCCTTGTTCTTAGGAGAGAATCCAAATCCGTTGAGTCCATGAAGGCTACGAATGAAACCACTGAACTCAGAGTGGAGGAACTCACAGCTGAGCTGTCGAGGAGAACTGAAGAAGTCCAGCTCTTTAAGGTGATACACATAGATCGCTCATCTCAGAGGGAAAAGTTATGTTCAGTCTAATACAGAAACCCGAGGTATCATTTTTTGTCTGTAAAGGTTGAAGCAGAGATTGAGAACGCTGAACTGGATCGACTGAAGAAGACCTTAGAAGCTGCTGAAAACGCACAAGAGGATTTAAAGAAGAAGGCCACAGTGACAGAGGCTTTTATTTGGTTTACTTCTCATCATGTTTGTTTGTATGGAGGCGTGGCTTCAAATCTCACTTCTGACTGCCAGTGATTTTAATTCACTGCCGCTGTTATTCTATATACTGCCTCTGAACAGCAGATCAACCACTATACTAATTGAGTCACAATTGTATGTGTATATATATATATATGTGGGTGCCCCGGTTTCCCTGGTCCGGGCGAGGTGGCTGAAGTCCGTGGGCTACTTCTCATAAGGGTCGTTTTGAACCGCTCTTAGTCTGGGCTCTCCCCTGAAACCTGTTTGCCATGGGAGACCCTACCAGGGGCTAATGCCCCAGACAACATAGCTCCAGAGCACCAGAACAGAGTTGTTCTGCAGAGGTATCTGGTTAAACCTGCCTGATTGGCCATTCAAAACCAAACCGCACATCTAACAGGGTTTTGTGAGCATCTTTAACTTCTCACTGACATTTTAAAATGAAAGAAAGCTAAATTTATAGACACACAAATGATAAAAAATAACATTTGCAGTCCAATTGTAATCCATACAGGAATATTAGATTAGAGTGTTCATTGTGTAGAGGTAAAAAACAATCAGTCAGACATGTACATTTTACATATCCTTTATTATAACATAAGAACATACAGAAAAATAGGTGGGTGCTCCATGCTGTTTATTCGGGCTGAGCCTGACCGGGCCCCATGGGCGAAGGCCCGGCCACCAGACACTCGCCTACGAGCTCCCCTCCTGGGTCTGGCTCCGGGAGGGTGCCCCGGTTTCCCTGGTCCGGGCGAGGTGGCTGAAGTCCGTGGGCTACTTCTCATAAGGGTCGTTTTGAACCGCTCTTAGTCTGGGCTCTCCCCTGAAACCTGTTTGCCATGGGAGACCCTACCAGGGGCTAATGCCCCGGACAACATAGCTCCCAGGATCACTGAGCCACGCAAACTCCTCCACCACGTTAAGGTGGCGATTCACGGAGGAGGTGGATCAGTGTGTCAGTGTGTCTGTGTGTCTGTGTCAGTGTGTCTGTGTGCGTGTCTGTGTCAGTGTGTCTGTGTGCGTGTCAGTGTGTCTGTGTGCGTGTGTCTGTGTCTGTGTGTGTGTGTGTGTGTGTGTGTGTGCGGGGGGGAGGGGGGGGGGGATAGGGTAGAAGTGTGTGTGTGTGTGTGTGTGTGTGTGTGTATGTGCATCAGTGTTTTACTGTCTGTTTTGACAGTAGGGAGCCGGGCATTAGAAGAATTTGAACCATTTTTTCTTCTTCTGCTTGTTCTTTATCTGGCTCTGAAGATCTTTTTCAGTGGCCTGAAGATCTTCGGTGGCCTGAAGGAGGGAAGACTTCTCCTGATGCCAAAGAAAACGTTCAGTTTCTGACAGATCTTCTGTCTTTTTCCGGGCTGCTTTGATCCGGTTTATCTCAGTTCTCTGTTCCTCCAGCTGGGCTTGGGACACCTGGTTTATTTTGACGATGGAAGATTTCTCCTCTTGCCACAGTAGGTGTCTGTTCTTCAGCTCATTCTCAGCCTTGTGAAAGGCTGCCTTGAGCTTACTATTGACATCCAACTGTTCGTCAACTGTAGCTTGACAGAGATTCTTAAGTGTCTCCATCTCCTCCTTGGTGGTAGTTTGAACGTGACGCTCAGTGTCCAGCAGGTCCTGTGTTACTTTCAGAGCTGCTGCGATCCTGTTAGTCTCCGCTCTCTGTTCTTCCATCTGGGCTTCATGGAAAGCCTGGGCTTTTTCCAGCGTCTGTTTTGCTGCTTGCTGGTCATGTGCTCGATAGGAAGTGATGAGACGCCCCTGTGATTGAAGATATTCACGGGCTTTTTGCTGGCGTGCTTTGAGGGAGGACCTCTCCTCTTGCCATTGTAGATTCCCATTTTTCAGCTCCCTTTCGGCCTTATGAAGAGCCTCCTTGAGCTTACTGCGGAAACATAACTGTTTATCAAGAGTAGCCTCACAGCGGTGCAGCTGCTCCTGGGTGGTAGTTTGAACACGACGCTCAATGTCCAGCAGGTACTGTGTTTCCTCCAGAGCTGCTGCGATCCTCTTTGTCTCCGCTCTCTGTTCATCTAGCTGGGCTTGATAGGAAGCCTTGGCTTGAGACAAAGCCTCAGCTTGATAGAGAGACTTCTCCTTTTGCCATGGTAGTTGACCATTTGTCAGCTCCTGCCTGGCCTTGTCAAGATCCTCTATGAGCTTACTGCTGACATCAAATTGTTCATCAAGAGTAGCCTGACAGAGGTACAGGTCCTCCTTGGTGGTAGTTTGAATGAGACACTCAGTCTCCAGCAGGTCCTGTGTTTTTTCCAGAGCTGCTGCGATCCTGCTTGTCTCCGCTCTCTGTTCGGCCATCTGGGCTTTATAGAAAGCCTTGGCTTGACAGAAAGCCTTGGCGTGATAGAGAGACTTCTCCTTTTGCCATTGTAGTTGACCATTTGTCAGCTCCTGCCTGGCCTTGTCAAGAGCCTCCTTGAGCTGAAATACCTCCATCTCCTCCTTGGTGGTAGTTTTAGGTGGTAGTTGGTGGTAGTTAGTGGCCGTTTTAGGCTGACGCTCAGACTCCAGCTTCTTATGATGATCCTTCACCAACTGTTTGTTTCTTCTCATTTGTTCCATTGCAATTGTCAAATTGTTTCTGAACCAACTTGATGAGTGCTGTGAAAACTGTGAGAGTGTGAGAGTTTTCAATGTAACTGTCAAGTGTGACTGTTAATGTCTGCTCTCAAATGTGTGAAGGTGTGTGAGGGACAAACTGGCATAACACCAAAGCCACAGAATATCGTGATGTGTATTCTGATGATGAATTCAGGAATTCAATGACATCACGAATTCTATCCATGGTATCCATAGTAACCATGCCATCTCCATGGCATGGTTACTATGGATACCAGATTGAATGTTTATCTTTGAATTTATGAATATAATGATTTCTCATGATCCTTAAAATATGGCAAAGAAATGAAACTATATGTAACCATATATATATATATAAAAAATAAAAAATATAAATCCTCTTAAAATACTGATATAAATGATCGTGTAATGTTTTATGTAGTGGGGCAGATAGTAGATTAATCGTGCAATTTATGATACAAGCATGAAATTTGGTGGAGTTGTTCTGCAGAGGTATCTGGTTAAACCTGCCTGATTGGCCATTAAAAAATCCAAGATGGCCGCTAATTGGGCCTCCCGAAAATTTGTTTTCTTAATAAAACTTTGTATTTCCCCGATTTGAATGATCTTGGTGTCTATTTGTAGGTAATACAAGATGCTTTAATAATTACCCACA
Organism: Melanostigma gelatinosum; assembly: GCF_949748355.1. NCBI lineage: Eukaryota > Metazoa > Chordata > Actinopteri > Perciformes > Zoarcidae > Melanostigma > Melanostigma gelatinosum. The sequence continues at coordinate 20,741,064 of NC_136636.1, read as the reverse complement.
ACTATAACACTGGAATAATGAATGTGCTGATGTCATTGGACATTTAGTGGAAAAATTAACGAATATATGTGTCAATTAATAATTCAACTCTTTTATTAAAATCATTTCCTTCAACTATGTTCAAATTGAACATTGCACGAATATGATGTCAAACTGGACAAAACAAACTGTATGGCACTGGACACTTAATTCATCTAACAATAATACATTTGATATTAAAGATAAATGTGTAACTTATAGCACATTCCCAGACTAGTCTAGTCAGCATGGACGGTACAAAAGTTGTAACTCATTCAATAAATGAAACAACTGTACTTCACATTTTCAACATTGTAAAATATGTATATTCTGTAAAGACAAAACCCCTATAACTACACTCTACTCACAAAAGACCCGCCGCATCTCAGACGCAGTGAACCCCGGCAGCCTGTCACACAAAACTACACTGATTTATGCATTTGATGTGCAAGAAATACTCGCTTTATTTTTTTAGTTACTGAAATTCAATTCGGCGGCCTATGGCTGTAAATACATCGAGCAATGATTGAGCTCTTTTGTCAGGACCTTACAAAGAGTGGCTGTAGAAGTGGAGTCTTCTGATTTCACAGTAAAATAAGTAGCTTGTTGGGGGAAAAACAATGTTACCTGTTGCTATGATCACAATTAGACGTGTTTCACAGTAATATTTTTAACTAATTTATCGTGAGTTTGGCTCTTTGGAAGGCGATGCCAATCGGTCCACTTGTTCCCCCACTCTGATCCAGACTAGCTCTACAACTATTGGATGGATTGCCATGAAAGACGGTGATCTTAGTGCAGCCTCACAGAGCAGCTTGCATGGCTCTCTTTTTACACAAAGAGGCTTCTGAATGAGTATGCGTGAATATGATACTGCTATAATGTATAATAGAATAACTAGATACTAAAGAGACAGTCGTCAAAGGACGAATAACACCTCGCGGACCCTGCCACTCTACTGTTGCTTTGAAATCAACTTCACCAAGCAAAATAAATTCAACATTTATGAAAACTAAAATGAAACCATGTCTTCAATACAACAAGACAAAAACAGGTGACAGCTTACACAGATCCTCCATTACGAACACAATACACAAAGGCACCAGAATATCTGCCGTCAATATTTGCCATCTGTTGAAGGAGGGTGGTCAATATTTGCTGAGCGTTGACATATTTTAAATTAAGAATACATAAGCATGAGTATACACACAGGCATGTTTGCACGGAAGCTGCAATGTCTGTGTGTGCACAAGATCATCAGTGCTTGTCCAGGTGAGAAGCCCTCACCAGTACAGTTGGAGAAATGTGTACAGGTAAGAACAATGTGTGTGTGTGTGGGTGTGGGTGTGTGGGTGTACATTAGCTGAAGGTCTGAATACCTTTAAAAAGAGAAGCATATTCAGAGTCACTACAGTAGAAATCAACTGTGGGATCTCACCATCGTTTTCTGGAGGGAGACACACACACACACATACACACACACACACACACACACACCATCTGGAGATATGCCTACAAGCAACCATTCATGCAGCAACAGTATCATGCATGGAAAGATTATTTAGAGTTTGTATAGTTAGATGTAAAACAGTTTTCTTCCTTTATGAATCTTTACCGTCTTGATGGACTGAAATCTTCACATCTATAACCATTTGACATGTTGTCTTACCTTTCCAGAGTGTTCTCAGCCAGACTAAAGATCTCATCACAAGCTTATTAGCCTCACCTCTTGGCTACCCCGCCGTCTCATTATCTTTATTTGAGAATAAAATTGCCTATTGAAACCAACAGACTTCTCCTTGGGGAGCCTTTTTAGCGAAGCTCATTTAAAGTTAAATGTCAATGACTGAATGTTGGATTGCAAATAGATGAAAAGTCCACTTACACCAGTAATAACAGCATTAAATTAGAGCAGGTATGGGAGAGATGTCATTTCGGGTTCACCTTTCTCACCCGTCCTTGCGTGACCCATCATCCCGTTAAGCGTAAAACCAGCCTCATTATTCGCTCTTCTTTTTTTTTTTTGAAAGAAAAGGATGAATTAAAATGAGAGCAGAGGACCAGTAAATATTCTCATAAATGAGATTTGATTTTGCTCTCCCCTCCTTCATTCTTCTCTGTTAATTAACATGAACTCCTTCTCCCCTTTCTTCCTCTTCCTATCTCTCAGTCTCAGTCTCCGTCTCCGTCTGGCCCGTGTGACACAAAAGGACACCATCAAAAGTCCAGAGTGTTCGCACCAGCGCGCCCAAAGATCATATCGGGCCGCGCCATGAAGAAAAAGCACCAGCACCCGGCTGTCGCTCTCGTAGCACCACAGCCCGATGCAATTATTAGTCAGCGGTGATAATAGAACTCATAGGGAGGTGTAATGGCTTTTAGATTTGCACCCCATCATCATCATCATCATCCCCAGCCACGGCTCCGGGCGAACCAACTATTACCATAAACCACAGTATGTATATATACTGTATACGCCCTGCTGTGAGAATGTTGTTTTTTATTTTCTTTGGCCTTTTTCGAGATAATCTTAGATTGCTTCTTTTTTTGTTTTTGACACACAGTTGTATTGCCATACATATAGAATAGTTGCAGCTAACTGTTTCACACACACACACACACACACATGAGCTAATTATACATCTCCTGTTCTCTAATCCATACTCCGAAGATATAATCACACAGTTTGAATGCGTAGGCTTCAGTGTGTTCGGCTGATAAATTCTGAAAACATGGGAGAATAAATTGCACTGTACGCGAGATGCTGTGGCTCACAAATCTGACCTCGGAGCAGTGTACGGAATTAACATAGTCTCACAATGGGCTTATTGTTTGGCCTGTGTTCATTACTTGTTCATTTCCAACCACAGTGTATTAACTGGGAAACAGTGAAGAAGACGGGAGGAAAGCTATTTGTCCAAATGAGAATCATAATCCCTTCTTTCTTTCGAGGGATTGTGATTTATGTCCGTCCTGTCTTTCCTTTCGCTGTGATGGAAATGATGATGTTTGGTTCCGCAAACAAACAACGCTTTCATGCTCGCCCGCAAAATAACCAAAGCAAACATGTGTTCATGGTGACTTTATATTACTGATATAAAACTTCACTGTCAATGAGCAATAAGTCAATATTTCCTCTCATTTCGTTTTGGTACACTCGTGCTAAAATGTAACACACCAGCACAATATAGACTGTTAGTCCAGTGAGAGGCAGCCACTGTGGGTTTGCAACAACGCAAAGAAGAACGAGAGAGGAAATAAAAGGGGAGAAAAATATCAAAAATAATGTGACAAACTAGAAAGTGCCATTTTCTGGAGGAATGCAGCGTGATTGCTGAGAGTGACTGCTTGAGCTGAAGGAGATTGAGGGACACATGTGTAAGAGTTACAAGACGGGTGGGAGAGGGACAGGAAAGAGAAAACAGTAACGAAGCAGGGATGTTGAGAGGGAGGAACAGTGGGAACGGTGAAGGGAAGAAGGAAAGGAGGGATGGCAGTAAGGAAGGAAGTAAAGAGAGGGAGTAGTAAGAGGGGAAGAATAGATTCAAGAAGTGACGCTTCATTCCTGGTGGTGCAGGAACAAAAGGTTAAAAACATTGGAAGATAATAAAAAAGGGCAGACAGAGAAAAGAATTGAGGCATAAAAGAAAGGAATGAATGAGGCAGGAAGGGAAGGAGATATAGAGCAGTTGTACATTGCTAATTAGGACCATCCAAAGGCATATAAAAGAGCTGTGGAGAAGCTAGGAGTTGTTAGTCGTTACAAACGGGTTTCATGCTGGTATTAAAGTAAGATCTGTCGCTGCTAAAAGGCAACATTATGTCGCCTTTTAGAAGTAGCATGTCTTGAAAACACAAACAGGTTTTTCTCAAAGTTTTTTCTCAAAGGTTTTTTCCCTTTAACAGACATGCCCACTTTATGGTAACCGCATGCAGTGTGGGGCCAAAACCGTGCAGTTTTTTGGCATGTTGTATAAATGTGTTATTTCCGCCGATTCTGAAAGTGGTGTGTTTGTTACTTCTGCATTCGAGGGTCCCGAAGCAGTCTTGGAATTGCATAAATCAGGAATAACTAGTGACCTATGGCATCCAGAGGATGAGGCTATTCTAGGGATATTGACGATAAGGGGGTTTGTGAGCAACAACTTATGTGACATAAGTGAGCATGGGAATGACCATCACTTACTTCCATCCGAATGTTCGAAGCCTTTTACAGTTTCGCAATTGATCTTAACGGATGAATGAATGATTTTTGTTTATATTTCTGACACACTGCTGAGCTGCATCTCAAAGTAATCTCCAGGTCCCCAGCTTTCAGTTTGACTCCGCAGCACATCAGTAGTGCTCAGGACCAAATTACACTGGCTTCAAGAGAGTCAGATTTTCATTTTTCTTTAAGTGTGACCGAAGATTTTCCATCACGCTGCGAAACATTAGGAGTCCCACACGCCCAGAACACAACCGGCAACAAATGAGTTTTTTTGTTATTTTTGATGTGAACTGACCCTGGAGTGGCCTGGCGTTATATATACAGCCATAAAGGAAGGGAGTGTGCTTCCACACGGGTTTGTGAAACAACCTGTTCTTTGTCTCCGTCATCTGGACAATAAAAATGAATAAAAAATTCAACATGTTGCTGGTTCTTGTAAGGACTTGTTGAAACAAGTCACAGAGCCTGAGAGTGTGTACAGCCGGTGCTGCAGCTGCATGATTAATAAATATCCAAACAGAGTAAGCCCCGGGTCATTTCTCATCTGGAGAGGCCGCATTCTAATTACAGGGACATGAGGTAAATCTGGTCCCGGGTGGCTAATGATGCGTGCCTTGAGGAGCAACCGAAGGAGCAGGCAACCCTGGAGGGAAGTCCGATGTTTTATTCCATGCGCAACTGTTTGTGGGTATGAACACTGTGGGATTACGTTACAGGCTTCACTGCCTTGCCTAGGCAGTCAATTAATAGATGTAAGTTGTGGGTTAAACCAAGTTTCACAGTCATATTTGCGAAGTTGTACGAACCATTTTAGGGGAAACACATATGGCTTAGGTCTTATTATTTCCAATGTTGTTGTTATTAAATATATCACATACTGTCACATCCCCCACACCCTTTCTAAATACACACACACACTGTAATGTGTTTGGCCGACAGCGTCTTTGAACTGACCTATTGGGAAACCTGTTTCCCTCAGCCAAGTGAGAGACAATAAGCTGTGGAGCACACCATGAACACTATTATTAGGATGGATGACTGCACTCTCCCGCCCCAGAAACTTCATTACCTGCTCAAACACAACACGATTAACAACAATGGTGGGAGAGGTTTCAATGACATGTAATACAAGCCACTTTTTCAAAGGCTGCAATTTGCCATCCATGTATATACCCACTGCGCAGCTGCCAGGGTTCAACACGGGGAAACAGAAACACGTCGCACGCTCCATTCCGGATAGCGTCAATTAGCGTCAATCCCTGTAAACGCTCCAGTCCTTCACATCAACCCAGTATGCGTCGACCAAATGAGCCGTTTAATTGCCCATTATGGTGTGTCTTTGCAGAGAAAGAGGGACTCATATTTACCCCGAGTGTATTGGGTGAAGTGCTATTGACGTGGGCGTTCGAGGTGCGAGAGTGCTGGATCCCGCTTTCAACTACCCGGCGCTCAATAGTTCCAGCAGACACGGGGATATTAATGACATCCAAGCGTGCCGTGCCGTCTATCGCTTGCTCTCCTCGGTCAGGACACTTCTGCGGTCTGTCTCAGTTTTCGGGCTTGTTTATCCGTTTGCAGAGTAATGAGAGGAAGTGTGGGAAGAAGGTTGAAGTTAAACCAAGTAGTTTAAAAGACAATTCCACTCAGAGCTGGTGTTTTTAAAGGCTCGTCTGGTGGGCAGCCAAAATCTTAATACGGAGAAACTAGTCTACTTCTACTTAAGTGTTGGAGCACAAATAAGGGAACACAATTCAATAAAGTCTGCGTATCAGCTGCAGCCAAAGAGAGAAATTCAATCACACTTCCCTCTGCTGTCTGACAGATCCATTCATTTTACCAACTTAGTCTACACTGCTTGGCGCTCACAAAACGCTACTAATTTTAGCTGGAGCAATAAACCAGAAAGAACAATATAAAGCTATTCATTTTAGTTTAATTTATTTCGTTAAGGTAAATCAATTTAGTTCAAATTAAATGTTTTATATGTTTATATTTTCACTTGTTTTTCCTACAATATCTAAGGCAGGTTTAATATTTTTTATGCGAATGTTTAGGCAACTCAGAGCACTTCTAGACAGAAACAGACAAAGTGCCCCATCACCTTTTAACGACGTGATCCTACTGGAACGAAAATGAGCTTCTGATGCGGCAATTGCTCATTTCCTCCCATGCAGTTTGTCACAGTGGGACAAGCGCTGCAGCGTCTGGCACACAAGGACCAAACACAAAGACGAGCAGGTTTGAATGATTTTGAAAACGTCTACGTCTACTTTTCTTGACACTGACCAAAAGGAGCACAGAGGGGTTTAAAGTACCTTAATTGCCTCCGTGAGCCGAGTATCACATCCACCGCTGTACCTCCAGCTGCTGCCAGCGATGAAGACAGAGCCCAATCAATGAGAAAACTACCAAAGAACCTAACTTCCTGCTGCATCCACAACACCTGACCCTTTCACTCCACCTCACGTCTCTCTGCCTGCGGCTTGCACTCACAATTTGAGTACCTCTGATGAATCTGCAGCACATCTCAAAAGACAAAGACATTGTGATCATATTGAGTTTTACAATACCTTTCCCTTATCACGTAGCCCTAACCATAACTGGGACATGGGACGCACACCCCAGATTTAGGACATCAAAGTAATTTGCTTCATCAACCCAGACAATTCTTCACTGGGTGAACGTAACCTGGACCGGGACAACATCTCTTAAACATATATTTCCACTATAAATGTGTATGTTTCTGGATTTCTGGTCACTTTTGACAGCACAACTACATCTCTATTCACACATCTTTCTCTCTCATTTCGCTATAGCTTCTCAGCAGCTTTGAATGTGTTTCTTATTCTTTGTTTCCCTCCCATGTGCCTTGTCAGATTTTGTGTCATCTCTTCAGAGGAGCAGCATCGTGCATCTCTGCCATTGTTTAGCTCTCTTCATCATGCTCTCTCTTCAAAGTCAGATCAAAGATGACCTGAAGTACACAGACATTATCGATCAAATAGAGTGGGAATGCCTGCATCGTTTTAACGGGTGTACGACAGCTGGCGCTCTAGCAGTAGCCAACTTGTGAAATGGGTCCATCACGCAGTATACATGACCACAGGGCAGGATAACTCTACCGCGTTGTTAAATGTTTTCTTAATGGCTTCCTGTCTTGTGTAAAGCCCTTTGAATTGACTTGTTAAAAGTGCTATAGACGTAAACTTGCTTTGAAGACTTTAGAAAGACTTTTTAGCGGCTGTAAATTCAATGAAATTAAATTTTTGAGACAAATCTTTCATGAGCACAGAAGCCCAAGGGAGGTTAAATTAAGATTTGACTCCCGCGCATGTCTTATGCCCAACTGTTCCACAGAGGATTGGGTATGCATCGCTCTCTGATTGTTAATACTTGTCAGCTATTTCACATTCATAATTAGAAGTTGATTGCTAATGATGTGCAGGATAACAGCGAGATTAAGGCTTGAGATGTCGAGTATACTCACTGCTGAGCTTCTCCTTACACTGAACACCAAGGACAAGACATTGATTTCGGCAACACTTGAATTTTCTTTCCTACATTGCTCAGAGGCACAGAGGTGATTAGATACTGACTATCATCCCTGTGTGAAGTGCCACAAGTGTATATATTTTACAAATGCATTACCACAAGCCCGTAACCAAATGTTGACAATAATTCTGGTTCTGTCTATTCCTACAATACTACATTTATCGAGCCTGGTAGCGCGCTGGTGGCTTTGTAAAACAGGCTTGATCATTGTCAGTGTCTCAGTCATGTGGACCAGAACACAATTCTTGCCTTGAACATAACAGGGCACTTTAATGATCGATGTAAGAGGCAGCAGTGCTCGTTTCACTTTCTTTCCTCTGTCTCTCTCTCTCTCTTCCGTCTCTAAACTTCAATCCACCTCATCCCCTGAATAATGCCTCCCAAAAAGCGTGGTTTACAGTATATAAACCACAGCAGTGCTAGTGGGATGACAAAGCTTCTCTTTCCTTCTGCTAATTGTGGCTAGTGAGGTAATGACTAACAGAGCCTGAAGCTGATGGATGCCCATAAATGATACATCCATCCAACAAATGTCACCATCAATTGTATTACGGTCGATGATGAGTCAGCTTAGTTCCACTGGTTTCCTAATGGCTTAAACCACTATACGGCCACAAGCACGCAAAGAGCGCCTATGTAGATGTATACGGTTGTTGGGGCCATGTGCTTGGCTTCGCCATGTGCTTTAAGACAAGGAATCAGGCCTTCCTATTTTGCTGAGCACAGTGGAGCCTAATTTGGGGTTAATGAGGGCCAAACCCCCAATAAAACAATTTCACACATCGCCGCTGCTCTCATTGGACGAGACCAGGGATGCCGAGCTGGGACTTCCGGTTTTACAGCCGGAAGCGTCTAGCTTACAAAACCACCGAGCGCGCCTGATAGCGTCGCTTATCCCTCTGACCCTGGTCGGACTAAGGAGGCACGCAATGTGTTTGAAAAGAAAATCCGAGTTCAGTTTTAGATTCGCTGGACGAATCTACTGGACTGTTTGTTTGTTTCGTTTATGTTTCGCTTCCTGGAAGAGGAAGTGGACAATTTTCCTGCAGAAGTGAAGAAACGGATTCTTCAGAGAGAGAGAAGCACATTTCTCCTCTCCACCCAAGCCGCCTTTGTTCCAGCCGTAAGGAAAGAAACATTCCCTTACTGAGCCGAGGGAAGTTTCATCACCGCGCAGCTTAAGTTCCGTCGGAGGACCGACTGATCAGACCACGGAATCTACTCAAGAGTCTATGGTGTTTCTTCTCTTGTTTGTGTTGCTTAGGTTACTGTGTCATTCTTATAACGTGGTGTGCAATCGCCGAGATTAACGACCGAGATCGTTGTTGTGTAGAAGTTAGTGTATTGCATACTGCTGTTGCTGCAATCGTGTTGAGATGGTTCACTGCTAGACGAGGCGGAAGGTTTTTCTCATCAGTTGAAAGGTCAGAACCGCGTCTGTGCGACTCAAAGATCGTCAGTCGTGTTTCTGTAGATGAGAGAACAATCTTTCCACCGCGGCGGGGAGGATCTCATTTTGTTTTGTTTGCTTTCTCTCTTCTTTTACTAACCCACACACACATACAGCTTCAAGCTAATGGAGCTCCGGGGTTGAGCTAACTGCTTCAGGCACATGTAGTTAGCGCGACCTCTCTTTTGTCTATCGCCATGTTAGAGTCCCGCGCCATTTTGTAGTAACGTGCAAACACTATTTTGGTAATTCCACGTGACGTATCTACGTTTAGATTACATCAGACGTTGTCTGAGCTGTTGTGTGGCCTCTCCCCCACACACACATGCACACACACACACAAACAATCTCCCTCTTACCACAGTTTTGTTTATTTTAGATAGCGCGCTCATGAATGTATAGTTTTGTTGGTAGTTTTAGGTATTAGTTGACGAGATCATTATTATTGGAGCTTAATAAACTGTTGTACTTTAAATAGCAGCTGTCTGTGATTACTTTGTGCATGTGTATTGTGATAATGTGATATGTGGCCTGTACTCGTACTCAACACCTTCACTTTCACTCTGAATGTGTAATAGTACTTTGACTATTGACATTGTGAGTGAATACTAATTATGAGACTTAGTTTATAGTTTGGTTATTGGTCCCACATGTTCACGGGGTGGTGCCCCGTTATTAATAATAATAATCTTACTGACATTAATAATTCTATTGATGTCAATAATTTAGTTTTTATATATGCTCATAACTCAAACACGCTCCTTTTCGTTCCCAACACAGTAATGCATTTGAACACTTAAGATGCACACAGGGAATAGCAAATAATGTACCGGGAGCTCCTTCATACTGGATTATGTGGTTCTTTACTTTTAGCAAGAGAAACGTAATACGCACATATCCTGCTCGTGGTCGCTCTATGCAATATTGATGTGAGAGAACAGCAGGAGGTCATAATATCAGGTATAATACCAGGAAATGGAGCATATTCCTAGTGACAGGAAAGGGCAGGATTTGATGACAAAGTGGACTCACCCGGCGCTGCCGGTTGCCGTGTTTGTCGTCCTCATGAACGGTTCATTAAGGCCTGTTTAACTGCAAGAAAGTATGCCTTTTATTTGGTATCCCACATTTTAAAGATATGGCACTAATGGGCAAGCAGATCCACTTGGACCAGAAGACATGCAGTAATTGCAATGCGGGTCCAGACTGTGAGGCTGCATAGTAATAGCTGTTTACTGCCGCTCTCCTCGCTCCTGCTAAATGTGTGAGATCTCGTCTCTTCATGAAAATCGGAGGCGTACTTCAGGTTAGAGTGCACTGGCCTGTAGCACTTCTTCTGAAAGCTTTTGGGATATGCATACGTGTAATCATGCACACACACATTGCACCTTCACCCTCTCACACTAAGATCAAGCAATGCACATTCAGGGAAGTCATGTCTGAAATCCATGTCTTCCAAGCAGGAGAGCAATTCCTGACATGGGCCACAACTTGTAATGCTATTCATTTGCTGTTTGTAGGATTTATTTGCATGTCATGAAACAGAAGAACTAAAGCTGTGTTTCACTCAGTTTGCACTATTTAAAATCAATCAAAGCCCTACAGTTCAGGATCAATGAGCATAATGCAAGTTGAAAAGAGAACAGAGACCAACAAAGGCCAAACTACTTTGTGAAAGAGAATTCCATATCACAAAGAGTAGTTTCACAAGGCTATGACATGAATGCAACATACTTCAATCTACTCGTTAAAGACGGGGCTGGATTATGTTTGAATAGTTGTTGATGCCAGCGTTATTTGAGTTTCACTACAGCTATACGTTTGTTGATACATTAATCAGCCAAAGAAACACATTTCTGGACATTTTTCACAAGTGCAAACGCCCTCCCTCTCGCTCTCAGGAGCTTTTTACATCAAAGTAAAATGTTGCATGCCTTTGTACATCACATCAGACTCATTAGGATTTAAAGCCTGTACGTGAGATTTGAAAATAATCAATTTTTGGGTTGCAAGCATCATGAGGGTAATGCCAGTAGCACGACTATCTGTGCGAGCGCAGCAGAGTGCTGCTGTGTCAGACTCGGAAAATCCATATCACCTCCGCACTGTATTACTAGTGTTGAATACGTTTTAGGGACCAACGCGTGACTGCCCTGCTAATGTTGTCAGAGGGGTTAGGAAAAGAACACCGAAGACATCAGCGAGCTCCAACCAAACTGCCTGCCGAGCTGCGTCTGTTCATTTATGTAACTTTTCCTAATTGACAATCTGACGTTCGTGCCCACTTTAAGCAGCGCTCGGCCGAGCGTGTCGAGGTCAGCGGGATTTGAACTTCGCTCTAAAGTTCCTCATTCTTTACACAACTATTTCGCTCATTCTTGAGTGTGCACATGAATACAAGGTTTGGAAAGTCTGCCCGTTATCTCCACATTTCAACAATGATTGCATCTCGCCCAGCTTTTTTTCCCAGCCTTTGAATATTGTTGTTCATAACTGCTACAAGCACATCACGCCTTCAGACGTGTTTGGACGACGCGCTGCATAAACTTGTCAATTTCAGATCCAACCACATTTTCAGGTGCTTCAGTACTCTATGATAAGCGGAAACTCCATATACAGTAAATACAATGAGAAAACAACCAGACGCATGTGCATTGTCCAGGTGATGGCACACTGACAGAATGTGCACAAGAAGAATGGAGAGAAGAAGAGACCCTCGCACACACACACACCCATGCAGGTGGAAAGACCGGCAACCGCTCTTCCCTTCGACACACCAACCCTCACAGTCGGTTGAGCATAATTTGCAGGATGAAGTCATGCACGGCAGCGTTAAGTGGAAGCTTTTTATTTCTTTGACACATGAAGCGAAGCTCTGCCCCCTGACTAAACTAGGCTTTGAACCAGGAAACTAAGGCCGTCTAAATTTCGTGTCTCGAGGAAAAGACACGGCGGCACCCAGACATGACAACAAGGAGGAATATCAAAACATAAATAACAAGTAAGTCCTCGCTCGATCGGCAGCAGCCATCCACTTCTTATAGCCTGCTGGACAAAGTGATGATTACAGCTCTGACTCGCAGTGCCTTGAAGTAGAAGATGGAGGCATTTGTGTCAGTGTAGTAAAGGCTAAGTGTTGAGACTAATGTCAATAGACAGGCTGGTTTTGAGAACTTTAGGCTGACAACTATCTCGTGAAATGTTGCACAAACAAAATGACCAGGGAATTGAAATGGTTTTACACCACTTACACTGATTTGGTAGAAATGTACCACCTTGTAGGTGATTAACGTATTATTGTACCAAAATAAAAGCTTCTCTTAAAATAAGCTTTGTTCTACTATTTTCTAACTGACACACGCAGACAAGTTGAATCATAATCCTGCGCAACCGGCAGCTTTGTTTGTGTCACTCAAGGGGTTAACAAGCACCCAGGGGCGCACAATAGGTTAACAGGGTCAAACATGAATCAAGTGGGAAACAAAGTGCATTGATCAGCCATGACAAATATTGCCAAACTACTATCTCTGTGTATCTATTTGGGACATGATTATGAGTAACATACTGGTTTGTTTTTACATAAAATCCAACTCTATTCTTCCATTATTGAAAGGAACGGTATTTTACATTAAAATCACTGCAGTGTGAAACTTAAAAGTGGAATAATCGAGCCAATATTTCACGTTTGCAGTGTTGCTGAAAATCAAACTGAGCTCAGGGTGTATCAGGAAACCCATTATAATTCATAATCCTAAATTTGAAAACATTATTTGGGTTATCTAAGCAGCACTCCATTTGTACATGTTCATTTTAAAATGTCAACACAAACCCTGGGGAATTTGTGTCTAATGATTATGATTTTCAATAATATTGTATTTTACGAGAGCCGCTTTGGCACTCAGCAGTGTGCTGTCTAAAAGTGTGCAACATCCAAACTGTCATAAGCTCAGTTCTTGATGTCACTATCCTGAGAGACCTCCACACACCACTGGCTGCATGTGTAACAACGTGCATCGCTTGTCTTCCACCTGGATCAACATCACGATGCAGAGAAGCAATGTGACCTTTTATTATGGTGGCATTATCCGGACATCCCGTAAATTACTTAAATTTAAATCTAAACAGCAAACACCGGATAAAAGTACTTTTTCAGGACACAGTCAGTGTGTGTGCAGTGCTCCTCTTGTTGGACTTTCATTTATCAAGGCAACGAATGAGAAAATGCTGTAAATGCTAAAAATGTCCGAGAATGGCTATAGTTGATGTGATCCAGGTGTTTAAGATGAAGCAATCAAACAAATATCTATGAGGTTAAGATGAGGTTAAGGCCATCACAGTTGGTTATTCTGCTGTTTACGGTTACGAAGACACAGGGTTCGATAAACTGGCATCAGACTCTCCGGTTGCGTGAGTGGATTGACACACTCGTCTCTGCTGTTTAGATAATGTATCAGCTTCAACCCTTCCCGCCTCCTTTCATAAACAATAATCTCAGTACTTATCGGCCCAGCTGTTGGCTCCTCTGGTAAACAAGAGCATAAACTCCGTGACAGAATATGGGGTGCGGCGGCTGCATTTTTTGCTGGGTCCGCTCTGCTGCCACCTCCCATCTACTGATTTGTAACCAAGGCCTGGCACATCCATTGGAACGGTCAGTCTGGCATTAGGACAAAATGACTTTCCCGTATTAAAAGAGAAATGCTGCAGTGGCCAAAAGTTGCAGCATTACATAGACGCCCTTTCTTTGCCTGCATGACAAATGCAAACTCAAGATTATTAGTTTATTAGGACATCATGTGTACGGATATATAATGCGAGATGTCAAACACAGATGATGCATGCTATACACAAACACAATCGCTAGGGAAACAGCAGGAGTTCCAGTTGAGTTTATTACAAGCGAAAAAAGCTGGAAACTTTTCTGATGTGCAGGCTAAAGGGATAAAAAATGGAGACCGTGAACTTTGCTTTTGGGAGGTTTAACCAACAGAGTTGCAGGTCAGCATGTTACTGAATAGCAGAAGCTCTTGCATCTGGATATTTAATTTGGAGCTTTTACTGAGTGTGCCCTGTTCACACATACACACACAAACACACACACACGCCCACGTAACCACATATTTGATACTGAATAGAGCCATAAATTAGATGGACTGCGTGCATATGCTGCCTGCACCGTTCTGAGGTCTGCACACAGTGAACTGGCGTGAACTGTACACTCAGCTGTCTGTAAATGATTGCTGATGCTTTTACAAATCCCTTCCCCAACCACCCGCTGCTGGCGTGATGTAGGTGAGGAGGGTTAGGAAAGGAAAATGTAGCATGTAGCACCAGTGGTGTTAAAGAGGTTAGAATCTTAGTAACTATGTGTCCCCAATTACACTATATTGTTAATCAAACATTCAAAAGTGACACTCAGAGAGCGCACGGATGAGGATGAGAAATAGAGCACCGCTCGAGACCCTGCAGGCAGATGCTGAATTGAAACACCGCTGGACACATCCGAGGGAGGAAATCACAGACGTATTCAACAAAAAGTGTAGAAACAATGCAAGATATAGACTCAGTGTGTGGACGCGCTTTTTCAATGTCAGTTGCTTGTAAAGAAAATCTTTGTTATACTCTTAAATGTGCCACTTGACTTTTTTAAGATATCTTGACCCAAGACACTTCCACATTCTGTGAGTCAAAGAGACAATCTGTGGATTAGCCTGCCTCCTGTTCCTCACCTGTAAGAGTCATGAGGGTGAGAAGAGTTAATTAAGTTAATAAAAAAACACCATCGCGGTTCAGGTGCTATGGCAACCACTTTTAGGAGTAATTCCAAGATTACCTCGACGTCAATAAAAGCTCAAGAATTAAGGAGATGCAGCATCGCCCCGGGCTACATGTAAGTACCTCCCTACGAGCTCAGACTCACGAGTGTGTTCGGAATACAAATCAGACTTTTGAAAATGAAACAAATCATGTTTTTCCAATCGTTTACAAGAATACAACCAACTGTTCATTTCTTACTTTGAAGCCCCATTGAATTGGGGAAAAAAAAAAGTCAAAAGGAAGTTGCCAGTTAAAGGTAGTGGATGTACCCGAGAGACAAAGGGAAAAAAAACCAATCAAGACCACAGCTGGTGAGAATAAAACACACCGGCCCCTGGGGACCTGGTGGTGTTCCAACTGCTCTTTTCGCTCCGTCAGACGCTGGAGCACAAGACGACAGCGCCGGTACCCTGTCGTCTGTGGAATGTCACTCACCTTCACATGTGTCATATTTAATAATACAGTTAAGGCAAAAAAAAGAGACATCATGCAATGTCTGGAAACAGCACATACTCTTCACACGTTCACCAATCAGCGGCTGCTATTATTATCAGAATCAACTTTTAAATGCCAAAACCATTAATCACATTTCCCAGTCGTTTATCTTTTATGAATTCAGCGGTGCTTATGAACTCGAGGGAAGAATGCAATTTACCAAATGTAATGTACCAAGGCAAATGTACCAGGTTTGCTATAAAATTACTACATTACAAAAATGATGGAAAGGGGAATAACAATTTTTTTTTTAAAGTCAGCTCAGCTAATGTGACTCTGGACGGTAATTAGCTGACTAATGCAGCACTGTGCCTCCTGCCAGTGCCGTGTGAATAATCACAAAGAGCGTCTGCAGAATGTGAACCATACATCCGTTGTCTGTCCGGTGTGGAGCGAGCTGAGGGCTTTACACACTATGTGCACGAGGGGAGGACCGTCGCACAGAGAGCTCAGAGCCTGCTTCTCATTCAGATCAGTGCCGCTGGTCTCCCTCGGGGGTCCATCAATCCCCACCTCTCTCCTCCTTCCTCCCGTTCCCACTGGCTGCCTGGCACCACCGGCCCAGAGAACAGACAGAGACCCCCCTGCTGGCACACACCGGCATTCTCCCATTTCACTCCACTTTCTCCTGCTCTCTCACGTTGCCTCTGATCTCTGCCATAGTGTTTATAATTGATTTTCCTTTTTTTAAAGGATGAAAGTTCTCTCCCTCTCTTTATTTCTCTCATCCCACCCCCATTTCGTTCCTTCCCCATCCAATGCATTGTTAAACATATTGTTTGGGTAAAGGAGCAGTGACAGTCTCCCGTGCAATAAATGGATTCTCAGATCTAAATTTGCCTTCATCTGCGTTTCCTCTCCTCTTTCCCCCCCTGCACATCGCACATCAGGAAACTATCTCTGCTTTTCCAAAAGCCCTGTCAGGTCTAAGCCTGATATCATTCCACCTTCCCTGGTGAAGAAAATAAATCGACATAAACTAGGTAATGAGGAGCAGAGTGCTGTCAAACCGCCCCCTGACTTCATAGTTCCAACACATGCCAATATAAAATGTTTATCATTGCCAGAATCATCACGACAACCAACGAAAATAATGTATCCTACAGTGTAAGAAAAAGAAAACATATGCTGTTTGTGTGTTTTTATCATTAAAAAAGTAATTTCAGGAAATGAAATTAGCTGTAAAATTTGGCCAATTATATAAATACACAGAAGCAAAATCACACACACACTAACATATGCATATGTGACAAACAGAAGTACAAGTTGGTGTGAGGCTGATCTTGAGCGCCCCTTTTACAATCACCAATAAACTACCAACAACAATTGATTGACCAACCTGAGTCAGCTTAACCTCATGTGTTGCGATTGAGAGTGAGTGCAAGCAGGAAAAGACGTTTTCAAGCTGAAAGTAGTGAACGATTAGCAGAAACATCCAAGTGCTAGTAGCATAAATGGACGCTAACCGAAACCGACTGGAAAAGAAACACTTATAGGCTATGTTTAATATATTTAGGACGCATCAACAAATTCTTATTACCTCACAGTTGAATATATGATGTGACAGATGATAGTTAGAGACAGGACTGTGTCAGAGTGAGCCACTGGCCTCGTCACACTCAAAGAGAAGGCATGTTTTTCATTAGGGATGCATCCATTACTCAGCAACAACCTAATTGATCCGCGTCTTTGAGTTATACAGCAACAGCAAATTGATTGATTTATCTTCCAGAGGGGAAGTGGTGGGAATTGTTCAGCCAAAAGGAACCATCGACAGACCGGAATAGCAATGAACAATAAAGGGTGGAACAAAGGTGAGCGGTGTCAAAAAATAGTTGATGAGGAAACGGATTTAATGGCGAATATAATTAAATTATATTACATCAGGAATTAAGATGAGATATCGCATGCCTCCAGCTGGCCCCAGCGCAGAGCCTACACTCGACTACCAGTATCCTTCCGCCGCGGCTCAGCAGCGAAATACAGTCCCTGCAAACATGGAGGAAAGACATCATCCTCCGTTGACAGGGAGACTAAACAGGCTAACGATGAACAGAATAAAAATGTTGTCTAATATGGCAACAATTTAAACTTAAACAAATATTACAAATATTTCCATCAAGCTATTTGCTAAACTGTATTGAAGCTAACATCAACACTATTGAAGTTTGTGTTCAAAGTCAGTTGAATCGATCTATGCTTTCTCAATTTAATGTTAAAGTTAAAGTTTAAAAGGTATAAAATGTCAACTTAAATGTATCTTCTGCAATTGCACTCTGATGTCCGCAAATCTCGCAAGGTTGCTACTTTCCTCAAATGGCTGTCAACGCATCATCCCTGTGAGTACAGCAGGACACATCACGCTGTTAACAAAGAAAGCAGAATATGAAAAGTAACTATTGGAGGAGACAAACAAGTGGACTCACCATCAGCAGGCACATGAAGAAAACTAAACTGCAATTGTAATGATCCTCCAAAGACAGGCTGAGATATTGTCCAAATACCACTATGACCTATACTATAATTATTCCCTCGAAACATTTGCATAGAAGCTGACATTTTATTTTTGAACAAAAAATATAAGAGTGGAAAGGAGAGACCTGTGGAGCTGCCATACTTCATTGTGTTTGGGAAAACAATTGGGCAGCTGGAGAAGGGCGATAGAGTCCCGCTCTGCATTCTCTGAGAGGGTAAATGAGAACAAACATGTGTGTCCACCGATAGTGCTGCTGCTGCTGCCACTATGACGGCTGCTGTTATGTGTCTTTGTGCCGCTGCAGCACTCAACCATTATGTTCGGTTTCTTAACGAGGACTTTGTTGTTACCTGGACATCTATCTGCCTCTTCTCATTTTCTCCTTCTCTCGCTCTCGCTCTCTCAGCCAACACCCTTAGCTTCAGTTTTGTGAAATGATCAGTCCGTCAGAGGTTTCCCTGGTGCCTGAAGTCAGACGTGGGTGTCTTGAGGTGTTCAAAATGAAATAACTCAACCTATTGTCTGCGTTTTTTTTTTTTTTTTACTGATTCTGTGATTTCTCCATGTGTCGACGTATGTGTTGCTTTAATTAAAAGCAAAAAAAAAACAAGTTATCCGCCTCGTATTTCACTCACTTTTTAGTGTTTTGTTATTATCTCGTCGAGCTACGGTTGAGACGCTGTAGGTCGCCTATCAATATTAATGGAGGGTAATATTTATTTCCCGCTGTTCTTTGGTATCAGCTGAGCTAAAAGAACAAGTCAAACCTTCTGCATTGCTAATTAGCAAAAGTCTTTCCCAAGGAGAAGAAGAGAGGAAGAGAGGAGGGTCGGAGATACACGAGTTGCTAATCTGTAACACTTCCAGCAGTAATGACTGAAGATTGGATATATGGCACTGCGTCCCACTGCGTCCCACTGGGTATTAGGGCAGTGACCGTTAATTGATAATAACGTTGGCCTCTGACAAGGACTGTCCCTCTGATCAGATAATGGTGGACTCAACACCTGAACGTGAACCTGGAAACAATGTGAAATCAATTCTATCCCACCACCTCCGTTCATCCATCAGAGCAGTAGACGGTGTTACATTGCGGATCGTCACCATCCCATCGGAGACTTTCTGCATTAGGCGTTACCAGCGCTGCGGTCTGAATGTTATATTCCATATTTATCAGAACATGACATATTCTACCTAAAAGGACCACTAAAGGTCACAGGGTGTAAGAATGGGACAGACTATTCTTGCCTTCTTTCGGACGCACTCTGCCTACAGTATGTTGTTCATCAAACTGGTTCGCTGGTCCGAAGGCGCAGTTTGCTTGTAATGTTACTCTCTTTCTTTCTTTCTTTACGTGCATTCACTGTTGTTATATTTGCGTGTAAATGTCTCAGCATCTAAAGAACCGATCCAGTAACTGTTATGGAAGTCTGTGTGGTGGGTCGGCCTGGGGGATCATTTAATACGAAAATGATAAATTTGTCACGTAATTAGTTCACACAAGAGTACACAAGCCGTGTGGTTATTTCATAAAGACAATGTTATAGGGTAATATATATATATATATCGTTATATAGATATAAAATGACCTGTATCCGGAGAGAAAGATTTTGGACATATTGCCGTGCCCTAGTGGTGTGCATCACCTTCTTTAAAACAGACAGGGAATACAGGGAGAACATCACTAAATGGTGTGCAGAGGAGCAGCGCCGAAGAAGCAAAAAGTAAATGCAAAGAGAAGATATTCAGTGATCTATGGGACATTTTATGAGACATTTACAAATGTGTATGAGGTCGCAATTACCATAGGATTCTCAGGAGACATCAACCTTATAAATACAGTGGCATCATCACTCGCCACCTGTTCTGGCACGAGCATCTGCTGGATAGCTGCTCCGTCTGGATCAGCGCCCTCTCCCACAGCAGGCTGCCACTGGTTGCAATGTGTGACATGTTATTGTGAGTCGCTTTTTTCCCCTTTGAACCTTGTTATGTAGAAAAGAAAAAAAGGGCGCTTACTCTTTTGGAATGAATTTTTGTCTCATATTCCAGCAGTCACTTTTAACCATTTCTATATTTTGGAGTCACCCTCGTCCATCTTAATGTTTTGCTGATCTTTTGCTTATCGATAATGAATTTGGCATTTTAATTGTTGAACTGGTTAAGAGCTTTACATTGCAGAAATGTCACTGCCACAACAAGAACCACAAGGGAAATGGAAAATGAGGAACCAAAAAATTATATTATGAAAGGGTCACTCAAGAAATATCAGCCAACTCTGCAGCATTACATTGCATTGTATCGTATTACGGCCCAAACATTTATTTTGTGGTTGAGTCACCGCACCGTTCTCAGCAAACAAGCTCCGATAAACAACCTGCTCGCTATTCCCAGAACCAAATCACAGACAAACACATTCAGATGGTGAAGAAAGCCAAAGATCCAGCAAATGAACAAGGAAGTTCCTCTTTTTTTCAATGTTTGTAAATGTTCTAAAAACAATACACATTAAAGCACCAACCAAGTGTGTTACCTACAACATAAGTCAATAATGCAGTCAGTGTCTCGATAAATATAACCAGGTGCTGCGGCTTCAGACACCTAAGTGTTTTTCACTGCCGCCGTGTCTGATTTAGAAGTCACACAGGTAATAACTGGATGTCTGTACAATCCGATAGACGAGAAAAACAAACACTCACAGAAAACCTCCCGAAGAGACAGGTTTCTTTTAGCTTCTTACTCATGAAGCAAGTGTTGTGACCCGGGGTTCAGCAAAACACCGTGGTTCAACCTTTTATGAGAGCATCGCTCAACCTTTCAGGGACTGTAGACCAGAAACAATAAGACCAGCCTGCGGGCCTTGCTGCCTCGCCGTGTGTATCTAAGATGTACACTCAGTGTGGCCCTCAGTCCCGTCCTGAGGGGGGGGGGGGGAGAGACAGGGACCTGGACTGATGAAGCCCCGCAGATCGAACTGACTGCGCAGATCACCGTCTTATATATCCTGACGTGTCATTTCCCCAAAAGCAAAACTCCAGCGACGATTGCTCAATTGAGTTCATATTATACAGGTGTTATAATAAACTTGAATCAATGCTGTAAACTTGTATTACAAACGTGGTCAGCTGAGGCCCGCCGTCTTGGCGGGCCTCAGTTGGCCCTGCGGAGGACGTTTAACCATCGGACGCGCCTGACTTACCACTTTGAAGTCTTCAGGGTTGCACTCCATGCCCCGGTAGTAGCAGGACAGCAGCATGTCCTTGATGTCGTGGCCCGTCCGGTCGTAGAATTCGCGCATGTTGAAGGGGCGAGGCTTGTAGTTGACGAAGTCGGCCCTCTCCTTCAGGACCTCCATGACGTTCTCCTCCACCATGTGTGGGTCCCGGATCTCATACCTGGACAAAACATAAGGAGGTGAGGAAGCAGATTCATGAATGGGGGGGGGAGGGATGGGAGTATTTTCTACAACACAATCATGTTAATCATTCTGCCAAATAATTAGGATTGACTGTGGTGGCAGAGCCTTTTCACTGAGTTAGCACAACAGTGTTCACAGTGCTGTATTTCAGATCCTGCGCACTCTGGAAAACACTACAGAGACTATTTAGCGTTTAGCAAAACACTTCACATGGCATCTGCTGCATTTTTTTTTCTGACTCTTGTTCTGTCTCCCTTTCCTTCACACCGACACGCATTAAAACACATGACAAAGTATGATTCATTTGTGTGGATCCACACGCATCAAGCTGAAACTCAACCACAAAGGCGTTCGGCCTACTCAGAGACAGAAAAACACCAGGAGAGTAATTTATGACATGCCTCTGCCTGACAAGCACCATCAACCTCCAGCACCTGCTCACAGTCACTCGAAGATATAAATTAACCTCAATTAACTAGCGTGGCCCCGCCTGGAGAAAGACGGCCCGTTGATGACCCCTGCTGTGCAAAGGGCCGTCGGCGGTACAAGCATTCCAAATTGTGAAATGCTCAGATTAAGCCCTAATGACAGACACTTATGGGAATAATTAGATGGGACACACAGTCTAGCAGAGTGAATGGATCTGTAAAAGACCGCGTGGTGGGTTTCCTTCTCTTAAATGAGCAACAAGATGGCCGTTCCTTCCACCTCTTCCAAATTAGAGTATTGCAAAGAAGTGAACTGGGGGGGTTTTGATATAAATGCCTGTATTTTTGTGCAATGTCAGAGCAGCTGCCAGCTTATAATAGGGTTCACTTTGTGGTATTCCAATAATGTTGGACAACTCAATTAACATTTGCAAATATAAACCAGCCAAAGCCGGAGTAGGAAACCATGCGAGACGGAGGGAGACAAAGGCATACCCTTCTCTCCTGACAATAACTCTGTGGATGACTTTGTGGATGCTGACAGCGGGGTTATTGCTCATGGATATGGGCACGATTTCAAACTGTAATTGGTGGTAAATCTTAATGGATTTTTTTTTAATTCCACAAGGTCAAGCTTTGTCGGGAGTAATGAAGACGATTTTGTCTCTTGATGATGGGAATAATTTAGGTTGATGCATGAATAAAAAATGAAATATAACATTCCTTCTGTTGTGAGCACTGTCCTAGTATTCGACTGGCGATATATCTTCCACTAGTGTCCCAACCAAATGACTAGAAATGTAATTTGTTCCACTGCAGCTACACTGTTGTTTACCTGCTGCAGAATGAAATAAAAGTATTCACTATAGGAGACATGTGCTGTAATATGAAAAGAGGACTGTTTGTCTCTGCTGCGCTCGTAACACTGAAGAGAGATGGGGATCCGCCATGCTTCACGTTGGAGTGGAGTTCACGGTTTTGCGATGGAGAAGATTGGGACTATTGTTCTGACCAAGAGTTGAATTAAATGCCACACAATGTTGTCATCAAACTCATCACTGCAACTTCAAAGATCAGGTGTAACATGGCACCTAAGACTGATCTAATGCTTGGAGAAAATGAGAGATGTATCACCGGTTAATTACTATGATAATTCATCTAATAACTCCTCCAATGAAAATATTCAACAGTAACCTGGTAAACAGTATCATCAGTGAGTCAAATATCAGTGTTGCCATGCAGTATTTAACTTTCTCGTATTTTACAATTCCTTCAGAGGTTACAGCCGTCTTCTTTTAATTTCTCCTATTAATAAAAACAATATCAGAAGACTATTTAAAGACAAGGACGCTTCGAGAACTATATCAAAGTAGCTGTAAATGTGTGATCTGGCTTGCTTTGGTGTTTTAATTAAATCGTTTTTAAAGAACTTCATTACCAAGAGAGATGCATAGGTTTAAGGTGAAGTGACAACAGCTCTGAATAGAGCTCAACATAATCCAACATTAACACAAATGGACTCGACTTTATCACAAATGATCTATATTTCATCAAAGGGAAAATTATTTTATGAATTAGAATTTGAAAACTTGGTTTTTGAATGTTACATTCAGTGCACTAAACGTTGAACGACTTTTATTTAAATCAGCTAGACACATCAAAATATGCAATAGTAATTGCAGTGAGTAAAGCACAATTTGACCCTTCGCCAAGCCCCGCCCCCGCTGCAACTTCGGCATGCTGTCAGAGCTACCATGGAGCTCACACTGCCACAAACTGCACTTCCTGCATTAATTATCTCATTTTTGGAAAAACAAAAAAAAGCGATTTCAGAGAGAAGCAGACTGAAGGACCCAGATGGAAGGACATATCCAGGATATCAAACTGATTCAGCAGTGAAAACAGGTTAAAAGATACAAATAGAAGCTAAAGCTACGGATCGCGGTGTAAAAGTGAACCGCCACATCAAAAGCAGAATTGTATACATTCAGTATACCTTCAGTAGCGAGCAAATGATGTGCTAAAGTACTCTGCTAAAGTTAGCTCCACACGCCTTTATGTAGAAACTCCTTCCAACTTCTTAGGCTAACATCACATGTGCCCCAATAACACTGTTTAATTAACCATGGCTAGCTCGAAATCCACGAAAACAGCCTGAAAATGTAGAAAATCTGAAGCGGTTTCCATACGGAGCCGAGCCTGATAGCTGTCGGACCATGGTCGGAGCTGGCCGATGCTACGCTATGATTGGCCAGTTTGCGTTCGAGGGGCGGGACTTAGCAAAGGGTCAATTGACCAGAGGCAGGAATGTTAGGGAACATGGCTCTGGAACATGCCAGGTCAAATCACACAGGCCAGGTAACGACGGAAAAACTTTGATCAAAAAAGCTAGTTGCGTGCTCTGTGCCCAGCTTGGACTGAATCACGACACTGTCATGCTTTGTTCCAATAAGAAGATACAGCCTGCTGTGGTGTATTCTGAACTTAATTGAATTGTCTCCTCAGCCTCTGTCTTATAAGCAACACAAATCTGCCAGGAGAGCACTTAAGACGCTGTGCTCAGATTCCCCGAGTCAGGAGGCTTTCGTCGAAGCGCATACAATCACAATAATATGGGTAGATTTTTTAATATTGCCCTGCCACTGCTCCCTAAAGCAATCACAGCAAACTCGCTACATAAGGGCGGGGATGACTCAATTAGATTATGGGCCACAAGCACTTTAATTTTCTTGCGGGAACTGAAACGAATGAAAGAGCATCTGCATCATTTTGCCACCTCACTCAGCGCACTGAGTACAACCGGTGACTTTCAGAGGGAACTTTTGACAGTGAGGCCGTGGTCACAGAAATAACTCCCTGAGGACTTCAAACACTCAGTTGGAAAAAAACAACTCAGTGTTAAAAATAACAATAAATTCTTCCACCACAGCAGTTCATTCTGGTATTACGTATTCGTGACACAACAATGAACACATCTTGATATAATCTCAGGTAATTATCCAATTAGCGCTAATTGAACTCACACACTATAGAGGATGGGATTGTTTGTGCAGCGTCCTTGAAAATCAATAACTGCCACGATTCCTGGTAGCAGAGTTTTGATAATCGCATCTTAACGACGGTGCACCTGTGACACAGCTATTACTTTGGGCGAGATCATGAAAATGCAAACTAGGGCCACGGAGAGGTGGAGTGGACCCAAAGAAATATCTGTTGTTTTCTTTTGATAAGCTAAATACAGCATATGCAATTTGTATAACAATGGATCAAATGAGCTTTTGAAAACCTTGACATACATACCACTAAATCGCCTACTTATGTCTCCCAAATGATAATCTTCTCTCTGATAAACAATCACAATATAAATGCAAATGAAGCAACATTTGAATAATCTGCTTGAGAAGAAACTTTTTGTATTTGCAGGCTGATCTGGCCTCCCCATGTCCCTTCACAAGCACGGTTTTTACACCAGTAACATCCTGCTCAGGGCCTGGGATCTTGCCGAGACAAATAAAGTTATCGAGCGTTGCATTGCATTTTGTGGGCACTTTTCACCCCACTTATGTGGATTTCGAGCATGTTTGCAAGCTCAGGAAACATGTGAAAGCTTGCGAACTGTGTAAGCAAAAGACTCGCTTCTCTGACTTTCATGAGCTGATCCAACACTTTTAATTAAGCAGCGTGCTTCTCTAAACTGCACCTTCTAAACTGCACCTTCTGTAAAACGTCCTTTCTTTTTTGTTAATTATCATATAATTGCCCTTGCAACTTAATAAAAACAAAAATTTAGCAATTTACTCGAAATGTTCTGCACTGCCGAGTGTGACTTCAACCTGCAAGAACACATTGAGAGAGCGATTATTAGAGAGCAGTGTCTACAGGAAACTTTGTCAATAAAAAGTTCTCAGTTAGATTCAAGTTGTTCCCAATGCCTTTGTTTTTTTCCTCAAAGGCCTTTATCACAGAGTCCCTTTTCTACCACATGCACACCTGCTAACAAAGCTGGCATTATCATCATTTAAGAAGACCCCACATGAAGTACCAATCTCTGAGTGGACAAAAAGTAAGGAGATGCCCCCCCCCCTCTCCGGGGCCAAATGGACCAGCAGTCGGGGCAAGAAACAGTGAGAGAGATGCGAGGGCGTTAATCAGCGGGACAACTCTGTAGCTTAACATACAGTACTAATTATACAAGGATAAGGACTTGTTCATCACACAGCTTACGAGACACAAGTTAATTGCCTCCGCTCGCCCCCCCTCCCCATCTCTCTCCGTCTAAAGTCATCTTGTTCCAAAGTCATTTGGAGCAAGTGCCACTGCTTTAATTTGTCTCGTTTCCTCTTTTCTCGTTCATTTCGTGTTTTCCGCCCCTTATTTCTTCAAATGCGTCCCACCTCTTGCAGGAAATCTGGCTGAAATATCAACCTGCACTGATGGATAAAAGAGGTGTAAGCTTATGTTGATATGTCAACGGTTTGCCATAACAGCTGACGGCACAGACACGGGGAAACAAATCCACGTAGGATGTAGGCAGGCTGGTTGAAATCTACACCCTAGAAAGCACTAGAACTGCAGCCCCGAGCAACGGAATCTATTGCTTTTAACCTGTAATATGAAAGCAGAGGTCACAGAGGAACAATATTCAGTATGAAAACAGGGAATGGGATTTATGTCATTCTATGCATGTACCACGGAGGTACTCTCCAACTGCGCCTTTGGCTGCGGAGCTGTGTGGATCGATACGCTAAAAATACACTGACTAATGTGTTCACGGCGGTATTTAGACATGCTTGTATGTAGTAGATCTTTCATCTTTGCAGCGGCCCGTATCCATGCTTTGTGTGAATTGAACTGCCATAGCTGTGAATACAGAGTGGACGGTTAACCACATAGTGCTGGTAGACGTGAGCAGAATAAGCTGGGTGGCCCAGAAAATGAAAAAGTGAAGAAACCTGAAGGCAAAGGTTTCAACAGTCAACGGTGAGCTTGACAAGGCTGCCGAAAAAGACTCAATGATCAAAGCAGAGCAGAAGGCAACAAGTGTAAAAGGGATGGGGAGGCAGTTGTGAATCACACACACACACACACACACACACACACGTCTCTCTTTGTCAGCGAGGGATTTAGAAATCTACTTGTCTACTTATCCAATATTGAGATAATCGTATCGCATGCACTGTAAAACAATGAGGCAAGGAATTGCACCGGCGGCATTTTCTCATTCATCATTTTATATTAACCACTTAGAATTAGGAACAGCTCATCCATTATCCGTTACCTGGGGGAGTCACATGAGATGTGATAAAAACGTGCTTTTTTAAAAATCAAATAGTGTATAAACATATCTCAACAGATTGATTTAAGGGGTATATTTCATGTTGTCGGGTACAGTTTTTAATACAACAGCTGATGTGCAGTGTGGATTTCAGCTGACATGATTTGTACGGTGACTACATTATTAAATAATCAACCATGATGCTGAGCCTTTTTAGAGAAAAGGAACCCTCATCTGTACCCTTTTTCTTCCCATTTTCCTCAGGCTGATGTCACTCCACTGAGAGCCTTAAAAGGGTTTGCATGCTCCGTCCATGTTGTTTGTACATCTCCTGGCGGCCTCACAGTGACGACCAGTGAGACAGCCAGGTGTTAAAACACTGCTTTGCACTTCTGTGTGACATGTAGGATTTCACCTGAGACAAATCAGACATCATAGTAAAACTAAGGTCACTTTCCAGCAGGCTACCGTAAACCGAGATTAAAAGAAGTTCAAGTGTCTCCTTGTATAATAGACTGCTGAGTTACGCCGTATTTAGTCGGTGGGTTCAGGGATTTTGTGATTTACTGGTTCTCATTTCAGTTTATTAGAATAAAGAACAGTTCACTTTCATAATAACTGCAGTAGAGTGTGTCCAATTAAAAATGTTTACTGTTTCATCCGAATGTTTGAATCTTGTGACTGTTGTCTTGTGTCGACACAATCGGTTGCTGAGTCAAGAACTCCTAAATCCTCACAGGTTTACCCTGAGGTAAAACCAAATCATCAGAGCAGCCTGTCTGCTCGCCTCCAGCTCATCTTTGACACCATGTATACCAACAGATAGAGCTACTGTGAGCTACAAGCAGCCCTTATCGCACAGGTAAAGCGCGCACACACACGCGCGCACACACACCTGCTGTTGAGCAAGGCGAGAAGCTCCCCTGCGTGGTACAGGTCGTTGCGCGTCACCCGGCTGAAGCGGAAGGAGTTGAGGTTGCAGAAGGTGACGGAGGGGAACACCATCATCGGAGTCGCCACCTCGTCCAGCTTGGTGACGTGCGGGTACTGGAAGTACAACTGCACGCGGTCCACGCACACCACCACCAGCACGCTCATGGAGCTCAGGAAGAACAAGATCCACAGGGTGCGCTTGATACACACCCGCTCATAAGTGAACATGTGCGAGATGCCGTGCAGCGTGGACCTGCTGGCGAAAACTTCGATGGGAACCGGCTGCTTGTAGTCCATGTCCTCCGTGTCCGCCTTGAGATCCATCGTGTCCCCGGGATGAGTTTAGAGGAACCAAGGGTGTTGCAAACGGGAGGAAAGTGGCTGTTATAGATAAGCGGATGCTTTTATCGATGTGAAGGAGGTTAGTGTCTGCAAGTGCACGCCCTTCTACGCATGTATCGCTCATGCAGTATGTGAGATGTCGCGTCAATGACAAGCCGGCAAAAATACCCCCACTACTGAAAGCATTTCCCCCCCAATATATATCCTCAAAATACCCCGTCCTCACATGGAAACACTTGTAGTGGGTGTAGTAGCTCGGTTGGGGGGGGGGGGTCACAGTTCGACAAGAAGCAGCGCGCGTGGAAAGATGCCAAACGCCGTCCTCTCCTCGCGCACTTCTGTGATATTACCGAGTTGATATTTGGCTCCCACGCATCAAAACAAAAAAAAAGCAAAAGGCAGGTCTGCAGATCACGGCTGAGGAGCAATAAAACAAACGGACAAATCACCTCTGCGAAGCAAACAAGGGAAAGCTTAGCAAATCAAAGCAGCGGTGACGTTATATTCTCTCTCTCTGTGCATGTGTGTGTGCGCGTGTGTGTGTGTGTGGCAGAGCTCGCTACATGCTTTCCCGGCTCTCGATCCCAACACGTGCAGATTAACAAATAGCCGCTGATTGCTCTCCCGTTAGCGTTGTAAAAAGCAGTCGTCGGGGTCTCCGGGGTTTTCTTCACAGCCAGCACAAACCGCTGCATCACAGAGGAGCGGGGTCCGTCGGAGAGCTGCCTCGGTGCGCCTCTGCTCGCTCGCTCGCATCCATTGCCTCCTGCCACAACAATGCAGCGATAATTACTCCGCTTTCGTTTGGATTCCCGCTGGTTTATCCGTGAATAAGAGTGTGCATACCTGGGCAAAACATAAAAATCCGCCTGATATGCTCCAGCGTTACGAATTCTGGAGAAAACCACCTCAGAGGTGATCGCAGGATAACCGGGATCAATTCAATTTGCCCCAAACAGGAGAGAGCACGGATAGGACGGCACCGGGTGACGAAGCCCGACGTCGGTGTCACTTGAGCAATGCGTGTGTTTAATGTAGACGAGAGGTAACGTTAGTGTTCGTGGTCAGAGCCGATGACGATACAGTATGACTCTAAAAAGAGTCGTCAACGAATTCCTTCACTGCCCTATCCCTCTCAACCTCTCTGGAAGTCCTCTGAGCTAACGTGAGCTAACGTTAGCTTACGTGAAGAAAAACTGGCTCTAGCATCAAGTTTTACTTTCGACAGCTGAAAGTTATTCTTTTCATTTTATAAAGCAAAATTGTGGCAACACATTAGCTTATCATTATTTTATATTATTTTACCTGTTGTTGTTTTTTTAAAGTAAGTTAGCTCAGCTGCTAGCATTAGCAAGGTTAAACGGCAAGTCAGCTTAGCTAGAGAAGAACTGATGAAGGCCAAGATGGAAAAGTAACTTTACAAAACACAACGTCAAAGAAAATGATTTACAAAACAGAAATCACAACATTTCACAAAACATACACGAGTAGGCTAAAATATGATTCACAAAAATGTTTAGCGTGTTACTCAACATTGTAATAAGATAAGTTTGACTTAAAAGAAACATCCTTCAGCTAAAAGCGTGTTGTGTTCAGGGCTAATGGTTAGACCAGGGTTATACAATTATAAGCATGTTCATGTGAATTCAAAACAGTAAACAGTGCGTCCTGATCCTTAATGGGCTTGAGGTGAAAGCCTCCCATTAGGGCACAAACATATTCTAGTTTCATTAAGGTTACAAAAAGGGGCACTTTAGCACTTATAGGTCCTCTTCCTGGAAGAACACACGGCTAACAGGAAGTGTAACAAAAATACAAAAAATAACCCATATAAAAAAGACGAGTAACGCATTAACTGTATTGAAACTCACATTCACTATTTCTATACAAATGCACATATAGTACTGTACACATAAACTCTGCACCACTGTACATTTCCTCAAGTAGTCAAACACACATGCAAACTTAGCGTAGACACACGAATTTGACATGCTGCACACACCACACATACACATTCACGCATGTTTGTGGTTGCACGCATAGACACAGTTGTACGTACACAGGCTCACACAAATCCCTGAGCAAATCTATTTTCTCTCCTGACCAATTCTCTGTAGTTGACTGAATGGAACATCCAAATATGTCCGAGCGAGCGAGTGAGACAAACACAGGCAATAAGGCAGATGTGTCGCAAGACTGCCATTGCCAAATCCGTCATAGAAACCGTATTGCCAAGAGGCGAGGGCAGCTCACCCATGAAATTGTTAATAATGCGTCCATAATTGCAATTTGCCATAGTATTGACTGTGACAATGTGGCCATCTATACAGCCGGCATCTTGTATTGATCAGCGGTGCTGGGAAGATGAGCCATGCTCCGTTCCAGTGAGGTGACGTGAATTCTGGGTAGGCATTGTGCGGCACACACATGGGTTTGAAACTACAGCAGGTGTTAAATTACTGATGTACATTTTGATATTAGGTGCTGGGATGTATGCTTACCCAAATCTAGCTTTTATCATGTTGTTCGTTAGTGCCACACTGATGCTGGCGTGACTCACTGAGAGGATACTTACAGCCATTTACATTATTCTTAAGAATATGATAGTGTGATGATCCTCAGAGATACCTGGATGAATAGTCCTCTCTGTCAAAGTCCTTTTTCAGTGCAGCTTTCTCTGCAGCCGGCTCTTTGGTTCAGCTTTGCCTAGACTTGCCTGCTGTCTAGGCCTGCTAATACATATATTTCCACCCATTCGGAAAAGTGACGCTTTACTTTACAAAGGACATTTAAGAGCTCTAAAAGTTGACAAAAGAAGTCACATGTATTGGCAGCATGTCTGACTGTTTCCTGAATTAATAATTACTCAATTATACAAAGACATTCTCAAGTACAAGGTTGTGTAAAAAATGAAATGCTGTTCATGCACAATCACTCTGTAACGTAGTTTTCTTGGTGTATCTCTGCAGTGCATATTTTATCAGTCATCGAGTATTTTATTTCTAAGGTGCATTATTTGCTTGTTTAAATGTACAATGCATGATTGAAATGTCAAGAGAGCACTACCAAACTGATTACATGGCCTACATTTCAAATCCTTACTTTCTTATCAGTAAATATTTGCTAAATGTTAAATAATGGAAACTGTTTCAACACGGATCAGTGTATTACGCACACACTGTACACACAGGAGAATAATAGAGCACATGTATGGACAATTGGTTCACATTAGGGCAACAAGAGGTTCATCTCCTTAACGCTTTGTGAGGTTGAGTCTCCTTTAATATTTCATTTAGATTCCACAAGTGGTGAGGTTTACACACATGGGAAGATTATACAATCGCTCCTCTCTCTTGTGTCCTCCTTTCCTCTCAACTCACTCCATGCAGATTGGCTTTTACTTTGGCCAAGGCTACGTAGTGTGCCACCAACTCAGTGGGAGCTGGCAGTGAATATTAATACACTCAGGGGTCTCATTGACAAGTCTCTTTAGCTATCATTGGGCAAGCAGGACACAGGGGGAGCAAGAGGCTCTTGACCCTGATGATGTGAGTCCGTCTCCAGCCCACACCTAGAACCAGCTTCCAGGCAACTGTTGTCTTGGCGCCGCTCCAGAGGATGACATCATCAGGAGGTGACAGACAA
Source organism: Melanostigma gelatinosum (assembly GCF_949748355.1). Taxonomy (NCBI): domain Eukaryota; kingdom Metazoa; phylum Chordata; class Actinopteri; order Perciformes; family Zoarcidae; genus Melanostigma; species Melanostigma gelatinosum. The sequence goes on along the minus strand of NC_136636.1, from coordinate 20,709,005 downwards.
GGTCTTCATGGACAGATGGTCATTAGATCTAATGATCACAATATGCAGGTTCCAGGTCAGACAAATGCGTGCTACCCTAGTGGGCAATAATCATTATCAGTCAAGGACACCTTTATCGACATCAGTCGAATCTATCAACAGAAAGCCTCAATAAACCCCCAATTGCATCAATTGTGACGCATCTCACCAGGGTGCTTTGATGTTGTACGTGCGATGAGCAACTTTGGAAGGGCAATATTTCTCTCAACTTCCCTGGCCCTGTAAACTGTTATTATGCTGCTGAGGGAATCCAAGAGCAAACAATGCTAGGCTAAAGCTCAGCAGGAAGTTCATGGCGACAAGTCAGGCTGTTGAAGGAGCGGCCTGCAGAATATTTTAGACCAATAGTTAGTTTGGTAAAAAAAAGAAAAGAGAAAAAAGGCCATTCTTTCTTTGATCCTCAAGTTTGACAAGCGCCGGTTCGGTGACGAAATCTAAAGGGGGAATTTGGAGCTGTTGCTAAAAGGCTGAGCCATTATATCTAAAGCCACTTTGATATCAGCGTCTCGCTGGCACAGATGAAGGACGTGGTGGAATGCAATTTGTGGGCGAGCAGGTAGTTGCATGTCCCCTCCCCTTGCTATTTGTACCCCTCTTAGAGTGGTTGATTGTGTCTGAACATGGGTTATTTATCTGTGTCTCCAATTCAATACAGCATCAGGTCTCTCTCCGCCTGGGAAATTGATTCCCTGCCGCTGGAAGAAAAGTTGGAATCGTCATCCAAAAACTTTGTGAACTAACAGCCTCGGGCTCGATCCATGATGAGGGCCATGAGATATTTGGAGAGCTGGTAATGCAAGACCTTTACGCATATTTTTACACTTACTGTGTTGACATTTTAATAAATCGAGGCGGCGGGAAAAAACAACATTGAAAAAAAACAATTAAATGTTTCAGTTAATGCGTTGTTGGGAGTATTTTGGCTCTCAGGGCAGATCCTCTTTCACCACTGACGTCTGCAACAACACAGCTACTTTTACATTTTAGATTTTTGAAGGTATAGCCAATGATGGCACCACTTCTTTATATTTTTCACGAGTAAAACATGCTGCTCAGAAATGCTGCTAATTGCGTATTTGGTGTTGACTTGTGAGCTCATTACTGCTAAGCGGTTTTGAGTGATTAGCTATTGTCCACAGCTGAAGCCCCATTTTGGGACAGCATGGGAACTCCACCTCCGTCTCCTGTACAGACTTCGACTCTCATGATGAGTGCAAAAGAACATTTAAATTAGCCTTAAGGAGGATTTAATCCTTATGACTTCTTTTCATTAACAACTAATTCAATATTCACATGCCGGCCCCCCCCCCCCTTCTTTGTCTCTGTACTTGAGAGGAAGGCAAATGTAAATTGCATTATGCCACTGCATGTATGAGATATGGGCTTAGCAAAATGGGCACCTCGTCTATAATATGAAATGGAAGGAATTTGTTTTCATTGAAGAGATAATTGAAAATGAAATCACCAACAATTGTATTTCATAGCTGACCACTAAGAGTGCTTATAGGGATACGTATTGTGAATCGTTATTGAAACTGCACATGTGAATATGCCAAGGAACTTTTTTAATAAAATGAATCGGGAAGCCAAAGATAGAGACATAGGGAATATTCTTGATAAAGACATTTTGAGATTCCCTTTTTTATGATTTACCAGGCAGCTGGCTTGCCACATGGGGCCCAATCAATAGCTTTAACTCATATTGTTAGCTCTGTAGGACAGAATGAAATACAGAGGCAAGAGCTGAGTAAAGCCCTCTACTGCTCTTAAGAATGGAGGCTGGGAAATATCTGAGTGTGAGTGTGCCAGTTATTAAGGAGAGCAGGAGAAGAAAAACAAAGTTGAAGCACAGTTCATCAAAGGTCAGCCTCACAGCAGCTATTTCATATCATAATACAAGCCTTTTAAATACAAAGGTCTCAAAATGAAATGCTTTTTCAATCATGAAGGTGGTGACCATGTCTTTTGAGTTTGTACATTATTTACAGGTGCAAGAAAAACATTGTCCATACACTCACCATTCTAACTTCCTCTCCTTTCACTATTCAAAGTTATTAGAGGTCCAAGTTAATTGTCTCCTCTCTAACTTCCGCGAGTAGCGTAGACAGTAGCCATGCATGACAGTAATATTGCACAGACCAGTGAAGCAGTGAGGCTGCACTCTCTTTCTCTCTGTGCTTCCAATTGGCAGTGGTAAGAAAGTGACTGACAGAACACACAATAGATTAAGAAATCACAGGTTTGTTTGATGTTAGAACTGCTGTTAAACGTCAGGCATCAAATAGCTCAATTTCACCCCATTAAACCCTCACTCTGACGCGCCTGACTCACATGGTACCTTATTATGTTGTGAAGAAAAAACTCATTGGTAGTCGCACAGAATTTCACAAATCGTTAAGAGACACATTAGGCTTGAAATTAAAAAGTTACTGTTTTCACAGAACACTCATTGAAACTGACTGACACTCTCTGTTAAACGGTGTTAATTGACACATAGTCATTTTATTTCCCTCGGGGAATAATTATGTTGACAGCCACCGACAGGTATAAATGTGCAGTGCAATAAAAACATGCTTTACAAAGCTCACATCACTGCTGTACTGTGTGGTTGTTTTAATTAGTTTAACATCACCATACATGCTGCTGTTTACCACTTTATAAATATTTCACACGCAGTTCATACTAAAGCTTATTTCATCTTTTTTGTTTCTTGTTAGAGGAAGTGATTTATTCTGGTTTTCTTTAATTGGGAGTATTTTAGGATTTTCCAGTTGAAGTCTTATCTGATCCTGAAGGCCCTCTAAGCCAAACCCCCCCCCCCCCCCCCCCCCCACCCCGTCCACGGATGAAGCAACATGGTACGTCTTTTTTTTAATCACCTTCCTCTTCCCTCTATCACTCAGCGAGGGAAGTGCTCGGAGCAGCAGCCTCCTTTTGCACTCCAGTAGACCCCATCACTGCTGCAACTGAGGGGCAGGACCCAGCAGCATGGCGGCAGCTGAGACCGGGGCAGAGAGCGAACAGGCAAGCGGCTAGAGGTGAAAGCAAGCAGCAGCCGCAGGAGGACGGAGATGGATGAACAGTACTCCATGGGATCAATCAGGTTCTCCTAGCCACAGCAGATAATCTAACGTGCACCAACTCGCCACATCAACCACATAAACCACATCAACCCACAGCCTAAATGGCATCTTTTTGTACCAGGTAAATAGAGAGAAGCAGTCCGAGAAACAAAAAAAAATGGACGACGTAGGAAACACGATAGGGAAACTGAGCTGGTGAGGAAGCAATTTAGAGAGAGAAGGGGGGGATGGAGGGGGGGGGGGGGGGTTGTAGGAAGATTTATTGATTGTTTTCACTGGGGTATAATTGCAATTAAGGGTTACAAACAGCCCAGTGGATCAGTTTCGCTGCTGTCACCCAGCAGGACACATGGCAACGCTGATGCAGCCTCACACATTTTCCTCGGACAGCAGCGAAAAGTGTTAATGCACTGTCTGTCCCTGTGGACTGAGTGTAGATTAGTGACATGGTGTGCAGTCATTTAGCGCTGACACGTCTCACACACTGCATATACACAACACATTTTTCTGACAAATTACACCACTGGCAGAGAGTACTTTTTGCGATTTGAGATGAGCTACAGATTAAGAAAAGTGCTTTTCGAGAGATTCTTGCCCTCATGTTAACCTCCAAATGTTCTGATTAAACTTTTGTTCTTGTCATCTTTCTCTGATGTTGAATTCGCTGAAAGCTGAATTACACAACCTTGCCTCATATTTATTGTCTGCAGACATTCCGTCTCTGTGGGTTCATTTGGTGAACAGTTCAAATGTTCATCAAGTCCAAGAGAAGGCAGAGGACAAAATGATTTAGTTTCACAATTTAGGTTGTTTTCTTACAAAATATACGACTCTTCGAAAGCGACCGAAATAACAATGCAGAGGTCTTGTTAGAAACAGCTGGCTTCATCAAAATGTCCACTTTGTTGAACTAAGGCCATTGTTTTAAAGCCTTTAGAATTATCACTCTACAAATCAAAAACGTGTGTAGCTTACAGATATCGAATAAGCGATGTGTTGACCGCTTGTTCTGCTGCCCCCAAATGGTCAAATAAATAAATAAACGAACACTGCTTTTTTTAAGGTGCACTCACTTGCCTCACAGCATCACTTACAGCGGAATAAATTACTTTACTAAAAGCAATGGTGGTTTCTAACCTAATGGGGTTCAAATCTTTTAGCTTCATGGCAGTTTGAGCTTTTCAAATAGCGTCACATTGGCATAATCAACAGTTACTCTCTGATAACCTTGCCTGACTTCCTATCACAGAACCAATCAGTGCATCCCATTCATTTTTTTTTGGAACCTCAATTTCCTGCCCTTGTGCATGAGACATCTTTATGGGAACCAAATCGACAATTCATTAACGAGGGGAAGCTGTATCAAGAGCAAACATCTTTAATTAACACATCCCCAGCACTTCCTGTCTTTGATCTCCCCCCTATTTGATTTATGCCTCTGCAAGAAGAAGGTTGGGGTGGTGGAGGGGTGCTCGAGGAGTTCGGAGGGGAACAAGACGCTCTATGAGAAAATAAAAAGCTAAATCGTGGAGCCCCTGTTGATCAGGAAGTGTTGCTGCATTAGGACCTTTTCCCTGTGTGTCATGGGGCCAGCTCAATTACCAGTCAGCGTGGCTATCTCTTTAATAGCATGATAAGGCAATAATCCAAAATCCATACAGTTTTAATGACTTTCTGTCCAATTAAGGACTGTTTTGCAAAAGACGGACACATCAGAGGCCTTCTCATTGTCAAGAAACCTATTGTTGGAAATATCAGCATGACTAGTAAATGAGTTTTAAAAAGTATTAATATATATAGTTTAGCGACTTACTGTGCATAAATCATCAAGTAATCCATCTACGATACAATTGTTCAATGTCAAAGAGGTTAGAGCAAAGTAGAGGAGAGAAATCCTCTTCGACTCAGTTCTCACACTGGATTTACACGAGTCCTGTTGGGAATGTAGATTTTGGCTGTTTAGTATTACACCAAAATCTGTATTTACAATGGAATATGAAGATTTGGGTGTTGAATCCCAGGACTACGTGTCGTCTGTCTGTCTGCTGTGAAATAGAGGCGATTATGTGTTTCTAACCCTATGACCAAGTAGAGATCCAGTGTGTATGTTAGTCTTTAGCCCCATCTAGTGTTTAGACACTTGTCAGAGTCCTCATGTACAGTCAAAATGATCGAAGACATGTCTGTAATCACACACTGCTCTATAGTTTATAAATAAATGGGAAAGGACGTTGTTTCCGTGATGTGGTCAGGCATCATGGTTAGATTTAGACATTATGTTATTATTAGGACCTTGATAAACACTACACTAATAGACAAAAACATCTACAGTAATCAGCTGAAGTCACTGAATGACGCAAGAAAAATGTGTAATTTAACAAGACCCCCCCCCCCCCATTTTACATTTATTGTGTGCTATTACAAATTGCTTGTAGTGTAGAATTTACTATTTTTATTTATTCCCTCTCAGACAGCCACTTGGGAGAGAAAGAGAAAGCCCGAAAACATGTTTCCCCATACTTCATAATTCATGCTGGTTCAAAAAGGGGTATGTGTGTGATGTAAATATTCTCAAGACAATTCATTTTAACGTTTCATATTGGAAATTGGCCAAAATGAACTTTTTCAGTTTTGTGTATATCATTTGAAATACATTGAAAGTCTACTTCTATAACTTTGAGTGAGAATACAAAGGTAGCACACAATATTTTCTCAGAAGAAATTGTGATGTTTGCCTTTATATCAGTTATGTCGGTTCATGCAACCATAAGGTCAGCCAGTCATCACTACACTTCTCCCCTTTAGGCTAAATTTCTGACAAAAAAATATCTATTTTCTTTTCCCGTAAAAAGTGTCCAAAAGTAGATGTGGTGGACTTCATCAAACATGACGAATAGGGTACACACTTCTAAGTCTTTGAATCACTCTGACTCATGTCATCCAGTGATACACTTGTGAGCCCATGTGTCACTCTTTTCTACTGGTCAATCGAGGAGGTGTGTGGTTATCGACTGTGATAACAGCATGTGAGACCGACCACAGCTGCGTACCTGTTTTTTCTCCAGTGTTTGTGGAAGGAACAACCCCACTTTTCTCGACCAACTGAAGGTCGAGCCGGGGTATAAAACACAGAGGATCATCCGTTCCCTGAGAAAACGTCCTGACTCACTGCAGACATGCTGAGGCTTCTGGTGTTGACAACTATCGCAGCCCTGGGTAAGAAAATGACAGCACACACCGACTGGGCTGTACAAAACTAAAATAATAATTCATGGTTTTTCATTATTGATCTCTTTCTGTCTCATTCACTCTCTTAATCTGTCAGTCAGTCACAGTCTCTGTCATTCATCCAGTCAGTCACTTCTTTCTTTTTAGCTTATAGCTCCACCAGTACTTGCACTCTTGCTGCCCTCATTTATCCTTTCCTCATAGGTGGAAAGCAAACTGTATGATGAGGCTTCCTGGAAACCATGAATATTGTGCGCCGTATCAATCGTGCCCTCTGTTTTTATGTTTTTAACCAGCGCTGGCTGACCTGGAGCCCGAGCCCAGGTATCTGGAGGACAGCTTTGAAAGAGTCGTGGGAGGTGAGGTGGCCAGACCCAACTCCTGGCCCTGGCAGGTGATATACACTTCAACACAAAATGAAAAACGAAATGCGCGGTAATATGTGAAATGAAATTGTTTTGGGGACTCACCATTACAGAGCCACCATACCAGATTCACAAATTACACGTATTAATGTGTTCACACCTACATAACACCGGCCTGTTTTCTCCCCCTTTAGATCTCTCTTCAGTACAAATCTGGCAGCAGGTACTACCACACATGCGGAGGAACCCTGATTGAGAGAGGCTGGGTTATGACCGCTGCTCATTGCGTGGATAGGTAACATAATGATTAACTCACGCACGCATACACTTTGTATTCTTTGGCTGCATGAGTTTTAGTTGCATTTGTGCGCATTTTGTGTTTACTGTGACTTCCACAGCCTACTCTTATCACTGTGCCGGGGGTTGATTTATTTCAGTGTTTCTAAATGTCACCAGCATGAGGGAGTTTCTTACAGCCTTATTTATAACTGTCACATACCAACGGGATTCATTAATTTTAATAGAAAGAAAGAAAAGGAATCAAAAAATAAACAAAACCAGGAGTGATTAAATGGCATGTTGTGACCTTTACTTTTTACTTCGGTTTACTGTAATAAGTACTCATTAGGCTATATGCTGACTTGCAATTAGTCATTTGAGTGACTTCTATATCTAACAATTGAATGTTAATAATATTGTGTTTCTCTTTGTTTCCCTTTTTTTATATATTGCAGTCCTAGGACGTGGCGTGTCATTATCGGTGAACATGACTTCAACATCAACAGCGGCAGAGAGCAGATCATGACTGTCAGCCAGGTTTACATCCACCCCCGCTGGGACGCCAGCAGACTGTCTCAAGGGTGAGGATTGTATTCTTTCTTACGCTCACTCATTTTTGGGATTGTCAACTTCAACGTTTTTGTTTATTTTATTTTAATAAAAAATAAAATAAAAATGTCATTGAAGAAAGTTATAATGTTTTGAAGGTAAATAAATATCTTTAAATAAATTGTTCTGAGAATGTCACCTCAAGGAAGTGGTGGTCTACCCCCCCCCCCCCCCGATAAAATATCCTCCTCAGAAATAAATATATATATATATCATGATATATATATATATAAATAAATATAGATATAACACCTTTATTTTACTAGGAAGTCACATTGAGATTAAAACCTTTTTTAAAAAGTGAGACCTACCCAAGGCAGGTTCAAATAGCAGCATATATAGCAACAATAGATATGACAGAATTCATTACATCATCAACAAGGCAGCATTGTGGTCATGCGTGAGCAGGGACCACTTCCATTATTCCAAGTTTAAAACAATTTAAAGAGATAAGGGTCTCAAGTTTATGCTCGGCCTGCAGATTGTTCCAGGACCTAAGACGGTACAGAAAGAAACTTGTTTTGCCAGCTTCTGCACTGATAGGAGGCACTTAAAACTGAAGCCATTTGTGCGACTGAGGAATTCGACTACTTTGCAAAAATAAAAACCTCCAGTAGAAACAAATTTGAAAAGTTTGCCTGAGATGATCATAAGGAGTGTAGTGTCTTTGCAAAAGTCTTTTTGGTTCCGCCTGTTTGACCCATGGATCCCCACCTCAGGTTCGACATTGCCCTGCTGCGTTTGACCTCTGAGGCGACCCTGAACTCCTACGTCCAGCTGGGCTCTCTGCCTCCCACGGGCCAGATTCTGCCCCACAACAACCTTTGCTACGTCACCGGATGGGGTCGCACCTCCAGTGAGTTGATATTGATTGATAACGTAATCCCGTCAGTGTCGATGCTTTGTCTGTAAAGCTCCGTGTATCTTACCTTTCCAATTTCACCTCGGTCAGCCGGCGGCAGCCTCCCCGCTCAGCTGCAGCAGGCCTACCTTCCTGTCGTCGACCACAAGACATGCACCAGCTCTGGCTGGTGGGGCAGCACTGTCAAGACTAACATGGTGTGCGGTGGTGGTGGTGCCGAGGCTGGATGCAATGTGAGTCTCTTCCTGAGTGGACTAGAAATTAGGAAAAGTTCTACACTCAGCAACTGGAAATATTACTGTCAAGTCTTATGATAGAGTACTTTTTTTGACTCGTGGAGTGATTTAATAACACAAAGAAGAGGAAGAAATGCTGCACAATTGAAACCTCCTATGAAATAACTCTACTGTATAATCTATATTTTATATCGACCACTGAATCGTTATGCCCACAAGATTTGAGATGCTCTGTCTGAACTCGTTCCTATCAGGGTGACTCTGGTGGCCCTCTGAACTGCCTTGTTGATGAAAAATACTACGTCCACGGTATTGCCAGCTTTGTGTCCAGTTTGGGATGCAACGCGCCCAAGAAGCCCACCGTCTTCACCCGTGTCTCCGCCTACATCGACTGGATGGACTCCGTCAGTATTAGGGATATGAATATCGATCATATTTAGTGGAATAAGCTATAAAAATAATTCAGGAATGCTTGCATGGGTTTTATGCAATTTAATATGATGTGTGACCGTTATTTGCTTCTTCTCTTTTCCAGACCATGATGTAAACAGACGAGTCGCCCATGTTGCAGCACACAAAGCCAGAGCATGCATTCGACCATGTTTTCATCTGCTGTGCGTCCTCATTTGTCTGCTCTCGTTCTACAAAACAATAAAGTTCATTCAACTTTGAGTAATGGCTCATTTCTCATCAGACAGTTTACGCAACCACAGTTATGTGTGTCATTGTGAAGATTATTGTTTTATGCTTTATGCATCAAACTATCCTCCTAGCCTGCAACAAAACGTGTATCAAGGAACACCTAACTATACAAATTCAAGAATATATTTTACGTTGCATACAAATTCTTAATCAAAGTTTGGCCACAGACTGACAATAAATGTTCAGCACCGGAGGTTCGTAGAAAACACGTTCTATGTTTCAGTAAATCATGTGTGGCGCAACACGCCATTACACACTATCACTGACTGTGATAAAGTCTGAGACGGACCACAGGTGTGTTTCTGACCACTGCCAAGAACAGCAGAGGGTGCACATCAACTGAAGGTCTGCTATATTATATTATTTTTATTTATTATTATTTATTATATTTCTTGCGGAGAGTAAGAAGAGGAGATTGATTCCACCCTTTCTGTCCATTAAATATGAAACTGCAGCCAGCAGCTGGTTATTTAATTTGAGCACAAAGACTAACAACAGCTTGAGGAGCTCCATCGGACGGTCACAAAATCCACCATCTTAGCACTTCCATACTTTGGTTTTGGAAAAGAATAAACAAGGAGATCTATCAAATGTAAAGTATTAATACGTGAGCTTTGGGTTTTTTAAAGTTTTTTAGATGCTGGCAATGGCTGTTTCACGCCTTTATGCTAAGCTAAGCCAGCTGGCTGCTGGCTGTAGATAAGATATGATAACTAACTCTCAGCAAGAAGAGTATTTCCCAAAATGTCTAATTATTGCTAAAATATTTAAAAATAATTGAAAAGGTGATACGTTATTGCTGGTATATTTCCTCACTACTATTTACCAAAAAAAGATTTCATGCATCTTAAAATGCATCCGTTACAATAACGTTTCAGTGCAATAAGTGTTAGAGCAGCGTAAAGATACTGCAGGAACAGAACTGTCCTTTAATGTTGTCAAGGTTGGAAGAAGTAACATTATGTGCATCTTACTCCAGGTTTCTCTCCAGCACTACTCTGATGGTTCATCATTTCTGTGGGGGAACACTGATCAGGACAGGACGGGTCATGACCACGGCTCACTGTGTGCACATAACAGATAAACCTTCTATCATTCTGATATAAGTGTTACAGTATGCCGAGACTTCCATAATGTTTTTGAGATTCTGGTTTTGTCTCGCTGCACAGCACCTGCACAAATATGTATTTTTTTAGTTTCCTCCACTGTCTCCGTTTCTCACATCTCTTATATTGTTTTAACTGTGGGAACAAATAATGTAACTCAAGCTAAAACAGTTCCAGCTCTTTGCGTGTGGTCCTCTGTGATCTCGTCCTGCACTACAGCCATAACGCAGAGCAATACAGGAGTGTCATCGATGTCAATGAACAATGACAGCATGTCCCCTGGGTGGGTCCATCTGTTATTGCACTCTACACGCAGATAAATAATGTTTAAAAGGCTGTGTGGTTCAACAAACAACCATTACTACTAAAGAACCGTGAGTTATTGGATGGTGGGGGATGGTATAAATTTGCAAAAAAACAAAAGAATTGCTCGCACACTCACAAGCGAAGGAAGGACCCCTTGTTTGTTCCGTGAGTTGAGACAAAGGAAGAACACTTTTTACATTCACAAAAATATTTGATTTGTCATCCAGTTTATTTACTTTACATCCTCACAAGTACATTTTCTGTTAAATTACGAATCCGATGGTGTTTTGAGATCTTTGGTTCGATGAAAAGTATGCGTTATAGTCAGTATAATAGAAAAATCAAGGCTTCTATACTCCTGTGTTTACTGCATTGGTTTTCATTGGTTTTCAATGTAGTCAGGTCGAGAGCGAAATTCAATTCTCTGTAAAAGCAACACACCAGTCGAACACGCTGCCTGAAGGTATGAAGAGCTGCAGTTATATTAGCACTTTTAAATCCAACTTAAAAAGTCCTTTAAAAGCTGCACAACACTGCACACACTGACCTCAATTCTTGTGTTCTTTTCTGACTTGATTTTATTGACAAACACCAATTTTTGATGTGCTATTTGTGTGTAGCGTTGTATTTGGTGTCTTGTATGTTCTTTATGGTATATCTTTGTATTATGTCTTTTCCTTTCACTGTGTTATTGTTTTGTCCTTGTTGACCTGCCAAGGGACTGCAGATGCATATTAGCTTAATCTGGTACAGTGGTAAATGGTGACATTTATGTTTAAACTGTACATGGTCCCTTTTAAATAAATAAATAAATCAAAGCAGATTTCAGTCCTGTGTTTTGAATTTTAGTTGTGGTTACCTTTTCTTTACATTTGGACTACATACTCATTCATAAGGATAATGCTCTCAAAACAATAGACAGATATTCTGACTTGTTACCTTTTCTATTTGTGTTTCAAAAGGCTGAGCCCTTTCCTCACACCTTTATCTCGTCACATATAGTTCTTTGCTGCTTTATTAATGCTCTGAATGTTGTACACTGTTAAGTATGTTTTACAGCGGGGGGCTCTAAAACCGCCAACAGAGGTAATGGGTCACTTTCTGAAAATCATGTCGATAAAAAATGTTCAGAGAAAGGTCATAAAGTTTGAAGGTGTTAAACTGTTAGCACCGTTAGCTATGAGCTTGCGGCTCGATGCCGCCATGTTGAGAGCCGTTGAGAGGCAATCAAAAAGCTCCCAATCTTGGATCTTGAACCTTTGATTGAAGAGTCTATGTGCATTTGGACAAGTGCTTTAGGCAGGTGGCAGATTGAATGAATGACTTGGCCGTGTGCACTGCCAAAAATAAATATATATATAATTATTGAAATTAATGCCCTGGAATTAATGAAAGTGTGGGAAGGATTTAATTAAACTGAGACCACGAACAAACTTGTTGCGCACAAATGAATAGCTTGTGTCCACAAATGAATCAAAATGCGAAATATTTAATTCAATTAGTGGAACAAACGATATCTTGTGCACACAAATTGGTAAATCGTGGCCACAATATATATTTATTTTCTCTTTATGGCCATTCCCTGGCTCTGTTCTGACCACAGTTTCTAAATAAATAGCACAATCATATGGCCTTACAGTTTCATGCTGTTTGAATCCAGCCTATTGTGTGAAAATGCACATTCTACTCAAACATAAACACACTTTCAAGCAATTAAAGTGGTCTTTGCACCTTAAATGCTTGGTCACACTCAGAGACCGTGGGGGTGATCTATCGTGGAATACCTGACAGCTGTGGCCCATACAAGTGGAAAACAATGTATGCAGTCGCTGAGTCAGTGATTCCACTTATGAATCCCCCTCCCCCCGTCCCCACTGTGGTGATAAGTGTGAGACGGACACAGGTGTACATGTGTTTGTATTGAACACACACACACATGCACTATCAGCACACGGGGCCTGGGGGTATAAAAGAGTGGTGGGCAGAAGTCTCCAGTGCAGAAAGTTTCAGCAGACTACAGACATGCTCAAGTTTCTTGTGTTTACCTCTCTCGCAGCCCTTGGTAAGCGCCGTCTGATTCTTCTCTGACATTCTGCACACCCTTGAACTCTTGATGTAATGCTTCCTTTGTTTGTGCTCGGCTTAGTGCTGGCTGAGCTGACTCCCGAGCCCAGGTACCTGGAGGATGACAGTGTCGAGGAGAGAGTTGTGGGAGGAGGGGTGGCCAGACCCAACTCCTGGCCCTGGCAGGTACAGGATGCTTTGTTTGACTCTAACATTGGTGGTACAAAAGTGCTCAGACTCTTTACTTATGCGAAGGGAGCAATAACACAATGTGAAAATACACCTGCGTTGCGTAAAAGTGCTAATTATACAACTCCAACAGGAATTTGTCTAATCAGCCACATAACTGAAAACATCTGTTTTGGAATCCAAGGCCTTCAATCTACAGTAATGCTTCATATTTATTAAGTTGGTCACATGTCTTACGTGTAAAATCAAGGAAAATATCAACTGCAGATGTTAAGTAAATGCAGTAAAAATGATTTTAAAAAGCGCATTATGTATCTAGAAAGTGTGGTGGGGTAGAAGTTTAAAGTGGTATAAATTGGAAATACTCAAGTAAAGTACAAGTGGTTCATTATTGTACATAGACCTTGAGTAAATCTATTTAGTTCATTACATCACTGCTCTATAGCAACCTTTCAAATGTAAAATAGGTCAGCACAACATATGTCCTGCATACACACGTCCAGCGACATCAGGTGCATTTAGGACTTTTGCTCGTAATGCTTTTAAGCATGTTTCAGTGTCAGGAACGCTGCCAATAAGCATTTTGCAATAATGTGAACGCATCAGCATCTTGTAATGCTCTCTGTTGTTGTTTTGTTAGATCTCTCTTCAGTACAAATCCGGCAGCAGCTTCCGCCACACTTGTGGAGGAAGTCTGATCAGGAGAGGATGGGTCATGACCGCCGCTCACTGTGTGGACAGGTGAGAGTTTCATGCGTCATAGAGCAGATGCTGAGGCTAAAACTAATTATTGAAGTAGCATGATAATGTGTTCTGGACATTTATAGACATTTATTGTATTAAATTTCCTTAAGTGCGTTGCCCAGGCATTTAAGGTTGAAAATACAAATTTCTTTTTGTACGTCCATAGTTCCAGGACTTGGCGTGTTGTTCTTGGAGATCACGACATCTACAGTAACGAGGGCAGAGAGCAGTACATGAGCGTGAGCCGCGTCTACGTCCACCCCAACTGGAACTCCAACAGCGTTGCTGGAGGGTTCGTGGCTGCTGCTTGTTTTAGACCCACTTCTGCATACAAAAATAGCACATACTGATATATGTACATCACATATGATAGAAACGTAATAAATTCAGTTACTTGTAAACGCACGAAAGCAACCAAAAATGTCAAATGGCTTTTTTGATTCAACATCCACATTATGTGGATATTACATTATTTTACTATAAATATTCACAAGATTAAAAATGTTTGACTAACAAGTCTTTACTACACTTATTTACTCCAGATTGCAAAAACACACACCATCATAAAACATAACTGGAGCTGAGAGAGAAAATGTATCTGCTGCTCTTTTGATAATCCATCCAATCTGATGACATTTCTCTTTTTTAAAACATTGTGAATTAACTGTTTTGGGGTTTTTTTGCGTGTCACAATGTCAGAAAAAGTAAGTGAATCAAAGACATCACCTTGAGCTTTAGGAAGCTGATTAACCAAGCATATAATAATAAAATACAATAATCTAGAGAATAATCTAGAGAATAATCTTCAGTTTAATTGGTAAGGAATATGATTGTTAGTGGCAGCCCTAAAACTCTTACAATGAGTCTTTATACAGGCAAAAGGTGTATTACTCACTGACTTGAGTACATGGGTCTCATCCTCAGGTGGGACATCGCTCTGCTGCGTCTGTCCTCTGATGCTTCTCTCAACAACTACGTCCAGCTCGCCGCTCTGCCCCCCACCGGTCAGGTCCTGCCCCACAACAACAACTGCTACATCTCTGGCTGGGGTCGCACCCAGAGTGAGTCTGACATAATGACACAATTAGCATGTTCTGTTCAGGATCTACATACAGTGAGAAAGTAAATCAGGAAATAAGATTACATGGCAGTGTATGATAAATGCTATTATAGGCTCTTGTCACAGTTGTATGTGTTTCTCCTCAGCTGGAGGTCAGCTGTCTGCCCAGCTGAAGCAGGCATACCTGCCCGTCGTTGACCATAAGACCTGCACCAGCTATGGATGGTGGGGCAGCACTGTGAAGGACTCCATGGTCTGTGCTGGTGGTGGCAGGGAATCAGGTTGCCAGGTGAGCCTATGAAGACTTAGACACCACTGTGTATATAACCGCACATTCAGTATTTCTTTTGTACACCACCAATTTAGCATTGCACTCCTATAATATTGTCAAACTCAGGATGGACATTTATAAAAACACATTGTCTTTTTTTCTACACTCATTCTTGCTGCCGGCATTACCCAATCGACCGTCGACAAGTCAGTCACGCTTTCAGGTTTCCAATAGTCGCGGCTAATGTAACCTTGAGTCAAATTTTTTTAATTTTCTAACTTGCAGTTTATTATTTTGCTCAGCTCGTTCTGGCTTAATACTGCTTTTTCATATAAGACCTGTGAACAGGCTTTGATGTGTACAATTTGTAGTTCCCCTTTAATTGAGGGAGAACATTTGGCCAGCATCCCTGGAGCTTGCCAACGATTTCAGGGTGTTGCTTTCTTTCTTTATATTGGGTTTATCTGCTGCAACTAATTGCTTTGTTAATATTAAATACATTATTTACCAAAGCTTTATTATGCAGTTATAAGCCATTGATAAGAAATCATTTTTGAGTTGCTCTGGACCAAGATCCATTTATTGACAACTTGTGTAATTTTCACAAGGGCTAACTAATATTGTTAACAGCTTTATTACAAAATGGAAAGGATAAACACTGAGCTAAGCAATTAGTCTCATCCTGACAACCCAAATGTTGTTACTGGCTTATAACAGATCTATAACACATTAGAAAGTGATTCATGAAACATTCATAAAGCCAAGAGTTACAACTTTATAAACAGTGCCTATTTGTGGAGTGCAGATTCTTTCCAGCTCAGATTTTGACCCCATTGTCTCCAGTTGTCTCCAAACCGCCTTGTCACTCTGATTAGGACAGCAGGCAAGATGTTTGGGTACAAGCAGACTGGGAGAAACACTGAGTCAGAATTCAGTCCCATTCCTTCATGACAAAGTGGAACTCCACGTCCCCCACTGACCTGACGCCTGAGCCCTTCCTGTCAAGGAAGATATTTTGGAGGACATGTGGGATTACTTGCTGCATCAGCAGCGGCATAAGTCCGTAACAGTGATCCAGGCCAGTGCTTGAGCTGCACAAAGTGTCAAACTATTGCAAGTTCATGTTCTGCACAAACGTGGCTTGAAGCTGTGGTGGAAATTATTACACCCGCTAAACCGTGAGTCTCTTAGGGTGCTGAAACAAAGAATACTATGAAACAGAACTTGTCTTTGTGAATTTTATTCTCCTCGCAGAGAAGGTTCAATTATCAGAGTAGTACAGAGTACAGTTATTACAAGATGAGTTATATATTTAAGCACACACACAAACAGGGGGGCTGAGGGAACTTCCCCTTTACACTTCCCTTTGACATCGGGGTTACATCGAGGTTCGATGGTTAAGCATCGGTTAAGAGGAGGTCATCTTACATAATCTTACACCTGCAGAAGCGTCTGATACACTTCCTTTGCAAAAGGTGCTTCAAATAGACAAGTGGCTTTGGCGTGGACAAAGGTCACTGCACGCTCAGCTTCTTGGAAATTTAGCATAGGCGACAAAGGGGTCTGACCACCGACACTGTCAAGCAGTATCACACAACTATAAAACCGTTATTATGAACATTTAATAAGTATAAACATTTGATGAGTATAATGGACATTTTTCCCGTTACAAAGCTGGCTGAAATCAGAAGGGGATATGAGAAGCAAGCGGCAATGAGTTACTGTAAATGTATTTTTTTTTTTTTTAAAGGGCATTTGCTCGTAACTCTGCTAAAGGGCTGTACATTTTTGACTCCGAGGTTTTGCTGTGATGTGTTTTCTCTTAATCCAGGGTGACTCCGGTGGCCCCCTGAACTGCAGTGTCAACGGAAAGTGGGTTGTCCACGGTGTGACCAGCTTTGTGTCTTCCTCCGGCTGCAACGCCAACCAGAGGCCCACCGTCTTCACCCGCGTCTCTGCCTACATCGGCTGGATGAACGGCGTCAGTATTACACACTAACCTATATAGGAATCAAAGAGCGTTGAATGCTTAAAAACAAACACGTAAAACAGCACAATGAAGCATGATTCATTTCAGTCACAGTAGTGTATTCAGAAATCCCACCGCATGCAGTAACTGTGGAGGGTTTCGTGATCTTTGTCATACGTTCTTTCTTCCTTACAAATACATGCCTAATTGTGCATCATGGGTTAATCGAGGATGATTACATAATGATTCATTTGTCCTTGCTTTGCCAGATCATGGGTTGAGAAGAAAAATCATCTCCATGGAGACGGGAGCTCACTCTGGATTCTTCTCAGTTTCTGCATTGACTCCGAATAAAATGTCCCTGTGCTTTATACTCGCTTCATGTTTGTGTGTTGTATTTTGTGTCGGGGGACAACAGGCAGTGGGCATCTTCAGAATGATAAAAGCATAAGTAAGTGTAATTTGCAGTCGATCTGTTCACACAGCAGTGATGTAACATGTGAGATGACCTTTAGAGACCAAATTGATTTTAAAACTAAAACCCTAACTGTCACAAATTAAATCATTAAATGCGGCTTTCATTGAAGAGGTGGACATTCTATGAAACCGTTTTCATTGCAAAGGGTAAACAAAAAGGTGTTATTAGAGTGGGACAAATTCCCACTTTGAAATAAGCTGACTTCAAGTGATGAAAGGAGGCTCTAAAATGGTGAATACACATTACCCTGTTAACAACTAAGTGCAAATAATAGCATTCACAGTCAAAATACAATCTAATTAAAAGCCAAAATTGTACATGAATGTATGGAAGAAATCTTAGCAAACTCTATAATACATTTGTATTATAATTGCATATAAATAATTAATCACTGCACAAATATGTTTCGGAATATAAGCTGAACGATGAACAATATCTGCATACCCAGGTGTTTCAAACAATATTCAGGGTTAACTCAATTATACTAGTGAATAAATTACTGAGAATCAGAAACAGTGTCTCTAAATGACATTAATATTTCATGCTTACTGCATGCAAATATACACAGCATTATTCCCTCAGAGGGTCATGGGTAGAGACATTTCCATTCACATGTTCAACCCTCATGCAGTGAGTTGTTATGAGTGTGCTTTATTGTTATTGTTCAAGGATCACGGGGCACTGGAGTCCATCCCTCTATGGAGTCCCTGCAGGAAACTCACAGAAAAACAAACAAGACTTTTAGAATTCATAACAAAAAATATACTTTCAATGTATGAAAGTTTGTCAAATCATCTTTGGATCAAAAGCTATAAAAACCCCTTGGCTGCCTAAAAAATGATTTAAAGTCAATCTGAAGTTATGAAATATATCAAACTGCAGCAGTCACAGAGGGAGAAAATATCTGTCAGAAGAGATGAACTGGATATCAGATGAAAAACAAACATCAAGCGTGAAGAGAAGCACAATATGTCTCAGGATAAAATGAAATATAATATAGAGTGTATATATATATATATATATATATATATATATATATATATATATATATATATATATATATATATATATATATATATGACAGAATGTTGTTGTGTCTGCAGCAGCGTGGCCATATGGGGGTGACGATGGCTTTACATCCTGCAGCAAATGCCCGTCATACTGTCATGCTGTCACTCAGACATCTGGTGGAAGTGTTTAGTGGAACACCAACTGCATGTCTAACGAGTGAGAGGAGCATGAAACCGGTTTTATGCTCGGAGGGAAACGCTCACTCACTCAAGTGTCCAAGGGGAAACAAAGTTGTAACTATTATTATTGACATTAAGAAGCATGTAAGAAGCATTTTCATGTTTGACCTGGTTTGGGTTGGAGGTATTTTTTCAGTACTTTTTAAACTGTTTGGTTCTGTTCTGTAAAGTAGCAGGAAATACTCAAGTAAAGTCTTAGTATTGTACCTCAAAGTTGTACTTAAAGTACATCAGTAAATGTTTTTCCTCACAACTGACTACAATAAGAAAACATAGAGAAGTGAGATATTTAGAGTTGGACTGTGTAGAATAGCCACACGCTGTATTTTGGATACAATATTTTCAAGGTTAATTGTTGCTTATGTGCTGACAAAAATTCATTTTGAAAGTATACTTTTGACGTACACTTTGAAAGGTAATTAGAAAATGCATTTCCTGCTGAAAATGCATTGGAATGCTGAAATTTGAAATGAATTGCAAAAACATTGCTGAAAATACAAAGCAAAATTTAACATTGGACTCTATGGAGCAGAAAGTTGGTTTTCCTCTCAATTAACGGCTTCTGTGTCAAATGTGGAAATCTGTGGGATTCCACAGTCATTTTTCTGCGACAAGGACAAGATTAGCTACTTCTACATCCAGAAATTATGCATGAAGAGTGAAGATTGTGGACACAGTGGCAAAATACAAATGTTTTTTTCACAAGAATCTCAAGCTGCTCTTCACTCTAGTGGTGACATCACGCACTCTAAGCTGCGCAATACACACCCATTATAAAGTCAGAAAAGGGCTGAAAAATCATAAAATTTAAATTGCTGCAGTTCAAAAAGTTTAAAAGATATCGGAAAGCTGAATTATGCGGCAATAGTTCAGGGTTTTCTCAACATTTGAAATTTGAAATTGTGTCTTTAGCTGAAAGTATGAGGAAGTTGAAGGATTTGAAAGTTGAAGAAGTTTAAGAGGATTTGAAAATATTCTCCATAGAGATCCCATTGAAAATAAAAATTGCAAAAAGCTTAACAGCATTCCATCAATAAGGAAACAGGATAACAATGCTTAACAGCATTCCAACAACTAATGATTTAATAATCTCAGCACATCACTTTGAGAGTGCAAACCTCATTACTGTTTATTACATGAGTTAATCAGCACAAAATGGAATGGCTAACAACATTTTTTACCACTTTCTCAGTTGATGGAACTAAACCAAAAGGTCAATGTATCGGGAATATCTCCGAGAGGACGTTATGTACCAGACTTTAATGAGAAACACCTAATTGCAACACATCCATTATTTTATTTCTGCTTGATTAATCATATTCTTGTGATGAAAAATGTTCCCGTTTCAATTTAACACACTGTCAGGGGGTAGGCTGTCGTGAATATAAATTCTGCCTAATGTTCTGGTACATTAAGTTTAGGTATTTGCTGTCTGACTCATGGGTCTCCACAGGTTTCTCCACTGAAGCCACCCGTAACTCCGACCACATCTCGTCCCACAACAACCTCCAGTAAATCACTGTACACACCTCCAGTTAGCCAAATAAATCACCACGACTGTCAGGGTGGGGATTTACGAGGAACTAGAAGACAAAACAACAGCAAGGTTTGGGCTGTGTGGTGGGTACTGTGCTGGTTGATTACCTGCCACTTTGGAAGAAAATTGGAGGTTTTCAAATCTGTGGGAAATCACAGTGTCTTTGGAAATTATTCATGTCAAAATAGTTAAACAATTTCATTACCAGCACATTATCCATTCCAGGAAGACAGTGCTCCACTATATCTTTACGTAGCAAATTGTTGCTCGCTGCTATAATAATGCTCTGAATGTTGACTAGAGAACCTTTAAGGGGACAGCTCACCCCAAAATAAAGAAAATGTTTCCTCTTACTCGTAGTGCTATTCATCAATCTAGTTTTGGAGATCTCGGCCATAGAGATGTGTGCCTTCTCTCCATTATAATAGTACAATATGGCTTGTAGTGCTCCAGCACCAAAAAAATACATTTGAAAAACTCAAAAGCAATGTCTCTCTCCAGGAATCTAGTTCCTATGAGAAACTGCTCACATCAAGGTCTGTGGATTATCTAGAGAGACGTTGCTGTTGAGTTTTTTTTATTCTTTTTTGGGCACTTTGAGCAACACAAGCCGAGTGGCGTCTGGTGGCCTTATATTGGAGAGAAGGCAGACGTCCCTACAGCCGATATCTCCAGAACTAAGCAACTCACACCAAAACAATCTCGATCGATAAATAGCACCACAGGTAAGAGGAAAATATGTATTTTTGATTCTTGTCCATTCATTCCGACTCTCAATTTCATTCCAAATCCAGCTCATTGAGGTCATCTTTTATTGTTGTGGTTTTCATTTAACCTCCCCGATACCAGCCAGATTAAATCCTCCACAATCTTACACCAGTCTGCCATGGTGATAAAGAGGCCCACTTTAGTTTCTCCAGGAAGAGTACTGGACCCCAAGCTTCCACTAGATATTGATGACACGACTTTATTGAAAACAGAGAGCACCATACACACTATTCCACTGTCATCAGCAGCGGGACATTGAAAACATAACAAAATGCTGGAGGGCTACATTTTGTGCCATCCTGCTCCTGACCCAGTTCAACGCAGGCCTTTCGCATGACAAACCAGAGAAGCCTAAACAATGACATTTGAACTGAACACAAGGTGAGAGCCGTTTCTCTTTCCTTAGCTGGTGGCATCTTGTCTTTCCACCTAGCAGTCTGTCTGGATGTCAGGTCAGTCCTATATCAGCTCTTTCCTGCTCTGCATGGATCTGAGACACTCTGTTCGGTCTACACCACCGATGGTGTGGGTTTACAGAAAGTCCCTCTGATGGGAACACAGTGCCATCTGGCGGAAGCTATAGGAAAACATCAGCTACCGTCAGTCTGTCAACACTGATTAACTCTACTGCCTATAAAGAAAGAAGAGGGAAAGCCGGTTAAATGAGCTGGCCATGACTCAGCATACATTAGTTGTATCACTTTATAGTCACTGTCTAGCTGTTTCTGGGAAAATGTAATTATTCAAAACACACACATTGTGCTAATGGCATTTAAAACAGTCGAGTACTGACCCCCTCCTGACTACGCCACACCTCTCCTGCTGCTTCCCCATCTTCTTCCTGCATTCAGCTGATTTTGTAAGTTGCTAACAACAGATTACTCACTGCATGAAGCGTTGACTACCTTGATAAAATCGAATCGAAAGGAAATGAAATAATGGGTGGCAGATAAAAAATATTTAATGGATGTTTTTCAATGTCAAATGATTTCACGTAAATTACTGTTTTGGAATTTCTTGTTTATGAAGAGATACAAAGTGCATAGATGTTATGACACGGTGTACAATAATGTATTATCAGGAATCCAGTGCACTTATTTACAGCTGAAGAACATAATAAAAAACAATATATCCTACATTATGTTTATTGGGATCATGTACAATTCCTTCCCCTGTCTTCCTTTTACAAAAACTTCAAATTCGAGTTTTTACATCCAAACATGTCAATTCGTTTTTACAAATTCAAATGTTTCAACGAGACACAATAGAATAGTACATAATAAAAAACAGGAAAAATGTACTGCAATAGGTAGCATTGCAAGTATAAATATTTAACAATACTGAGACCCTCTGCTGCATATAACCCGACATAAATATTGTGTTCAGGTTGATGGTGTGTTCCAGCATTACCAATTTCAAATGAGGCTCAGTCCGGTTGCAGCATATGTTATTGTTTACACAAACCCACAAAGGGCTGTATTCTATTGTTGTGTTCTTTTTTCTCTGCCTACTGTTTGCATTGCATTTTGGTGTCAAGTTGATATTCCATTTCCCTTTTCACTCACTCGTTTTTTCCTACACGGCAGTTTGCACAGTTCATTTCAGTCATATTCCGGTCTTTTTTATTTGAAACTCATTTTGTGTGCTACAAATGGGCCGACACATTTAAAAACTTGACAGATTGCACAAACATCCCGGACGTGTTATACGGTTTGGGGAATACGTCACACCATGCCCTCGATTGTGTCCAGCGTCGGGGAACGCTCGGCCTGAGTGTGCTGCGCCTCCTGTTGCCTGCAGACCTGCTGGTATTCTTTCAGCACCTTCACCACCTCTTCATGGCCGAACTGGATGGCGTCATCGATTGGCAGGTTACCCCACCTGCACAGCAATGAGTCAAAAAGACGAAGAGAGGAATGAGCAGATAAGTTATGGAGCATTTTCAGCAGTGCACAATAATTCAAGTTACCAATGTGGTAAAGACAAGTTCAAATGTTCACTCTGAGGATGGAATAATTAATTCAAAGCCTTGGTTTTTATCTGTTACTAAAGGAAAAGTCTGCCATTATGGCAAATGGATCTAGATCCAGGTTACCCTAACCATTGTTTCTTTTACTAGAGATGTAGTACCAAATGAGACTAAATAGTTTGTGCCAGCAAGTTCCTGAATTGCAAGAATAGAATGACAAGATGCACACCGTGCAGTTTTCATCAACTACTTCTGGTCTATTGTCACATTAGCCACATTTTTGAGAAATTCACCAGGTTGAAATATACTGGAATTACCCTTTTAGTTACTTTAAGTGCCTCTGCAGTTGTGGTTGTTTCATCAATATTTGTAGACGTTCAGTTCATGGTAATTATCAATTACTTTCATTGTCTCTGCCAGGCGTAAACCCGGGGAGAGGTTTTGTGTTCGGTCATGTGTGACTGTGTGAGTCCGTGCGTCCGTGACTGAGTGAGTGTGCACCTCTGTGTCTGTCCACGCTTAATCTCACATTCTGCTGCAGCAAACTATTATGGCTGCATGCCTAAAGGACCTCTCGTGGTTGTGGGGATTCATACTTTCTCAAAACATCTGTTATTACCCGTTTTATACTCCCATTGACTCACTTACTCATTTATCACCCTTAACCACTCCGTTTTTTATAAACTTGTTTTTGAGATTGAGTGAAGTCTGTTGGACAAAGCTTTACAGCTTCATTATTCATTTAATCACACAATGCAGCAGTGGTCGTTGCAGACCGGGCGGATATCTGCACTCTACTGATTGCACCTAGTTCAAACCCACTAAGATTAGAAACCACATTCACGACAGACAAATGGGAAGAAGCATCTAAAGATGGGTAATTCTCAGCTAAGTACGTCATTGATTCTGTCTGAAAACAAGATAAAACAGACTAGAAATTGAAATATTTGATCATGATAAAAGGCCAAACATATGTAGCAGTGAAGAAGATCAAAGCTAAAGGATAAAAACACAGAAGTTATATATGATGCTCTCACCTGTCTTCTACAGATGGATCAACTTTGCAGATTTCAGTGAGGAACTTCACCACATCTATATGACCTGAGGATGAACACAAGAGACGACAGTTTATAGTTTCCCATCTGGGAGAATTACAATAGATAGAGACAATCTTTCTCTGATTAGACAGAAAACACTGTTTTCACATTGGTGTCAAAAACGAATGCCAGCGCAACACGCTCGATAAAAAGCTGCTAAAAATACAAACTACATGGAAAAAAACAAGACGTATGACTCTTCCCTCCAGTCACAATCCAACTATGAATCAGATTTAGGAGCGCAAAGCTCTGCCTTTTTCATTTGCAAGAAAACAGTTTTTACTTCCATTTTTATCTTGTAGACAAATGACTTGCTTACCAGGCTCTTTTTGAAAAATGTCACTGCTGAACACGCTGCAGCAGAGCATTAAATCTGTGCTGTGAATAAACCTAGAGCACAACAGATAATAAATAATCGACCATATGGTGCCCTGAGAGGGTCTGTGAGCTGATTCGTTGTTGGGTGTGTATAATGTGAGCCGAAGGTACTGGGCCTCCCTAGTTAATCAAATAAAGTGAAAACTAATTTAGCACTAATCACAGCTGTGAACACACAATGCAAGTAAAACACAATTATCCTCGAAGCTTAATTGTTTGAATGATAAAGGTGATCTTGGGTTGTTGTTTTAACCAATCCTCATTAAAAAAATGAAGTATTTTAAAGCTGAACTCTTTAAACTTTCTATAAGCTGCCGTCTTAGAACCACAGTGAGCAGATCGTCGTTGTATTGTCTCACCTCGTGGTTGTTGTGACCTGACATGCCGGCCAACATTTACCAGCAGAGGTTACAGAGTCTCCAACCAGAGAAAATGTGCAAATATATATATATATATATATATATATATATATATATGCAGCAAACTACAGGTATTCTTCCCACCTCAACAGGTGCAACAAAACCAAAAGGAGCGTCATAGATATGTACACGCCCACATAATGCTCTAATCAGGCAGAATAAGTGAAAACCCCTGTGTTGGTTTATCACGGGCACACAGGGCTGAGCCGGATATTTAAGTGATTTATTCATGTTTCATTCATGATTTATTGGAGTTCATCATTTTCTGCTTTTCAATGCAGACCTTTGAGAGCTGAGGAAGTCTTATTTTTGCCAAGTGGTCAAACAGTTTTGCTGGCTGACTGCTTTATAGTTTGCCCGTGGGAGTGATTTCGTGCTGCTCAGTCACTAAATAACAGGACCCCCCAGATGAACAGATCATGTGGAGCTCACCCTCTGCTGCAGAGATATGTAGCGCTGTTCGGGAATAGTAGTCTTTCAGGTCCATGTCCATGGATGAGAGAGAAAACCTGAACAGATAAAAGCACAGTTCACCAATACTTTCTTTGATACATAGAATGAAAAAACGAGATGAAAACGTAATTTTTCCACATAGTAATATAAATATAGAACCACAAATACATACTTTAGATTTGTGTTAATCAACATACAAGTACCAATATGATTTATGTAAACAAACGTTACAGTTATGAGATGCATTATAACAAAATAAATACACAAAATGACCCTTTACATCTGGAAAATCTATTCCAAGCAGCATTGAAGCAGTTCACTACACTTTACCAAAGACACTTTATGTTTGATATTTATTACATTTGTGACCCATCTGAGAGTTTTTTGGGCACCTGTGCCTGGTGTTAACGTTATGAAGGCCATCTGTGATACGGGACAAACAATACTCATGGTGTGGTACCTTCTCATGGCAGACACATCCCCACTGTAGGCGGCGAACATCAAATTAAAAATAGACTTGTTCTGCAAATACAGGGAAAAAACATAAACACAGAGACACAAAACACATTAAACACACAAGCAAGAAGAAGCTGACAAAGCAACAAACCCTGTCATCTCCGTCCGGTCTGCGAGGATCCTGCTTCTTTACAAAGTGCCTCAGGTTGTCATAATTGTGGAAATTGAAGAGCGAAACGAGCTCCTGAGGGTGATAAGATACAGTAGAATGGTTACAGGACGTCGGTATTATTTTATTCTTTCAGACAAAAAAAACTATCATGCAAAACAAAACAAGCTGTTTATCGGAACAAGGCGCACAAATATTGAACAGAAAAACCAAACCTCTGAGGCTGCTGGAATGATTTCATGTCATCGTGCTCTCGTAATCAGTACCAGCGCCGTTCACAGTTTGTTTTCTTTAAGGCAGCAATAGAGTTTACATCTTGATGCTATTGATTGTTTGATCTAAACTTTTAGGATTCTGGTTTTGGCAGAACAAACTGTAATTGGTTTGTCTGACGAAGCAAGTTAAAACCACTTTGAGTAAGATTTAAAAACGTTGGCTCACTCGAATGGAAATATACAGAAACAGCAGCACTGCAGCACACAGTAAGAACTAAAAAGCCACCAAAAATGATTTGATGCGATAATCCCATAAACACTCTGCACATAGTGGCCTTATTTAAGCATCCTCTCCGTTGCCAGGAAGAGTCCAAACGCAAAACTTTTGTCCAACCTGACAGAAGTGAATTCCCCGGACGCTGTTTCCAACTCTGTCCAGAGGAGGAGACCAACACATCACTCCCATGACGTTGGGGATCACCAGCAGTATGGCACCGGACACCCCGGATTTTGCCGGCAAGCCCACCTGGGAGATGAGAGACGTGGGATTTGTTTCAGGTGAACCAATGAACAAGCGTTTCCTCCACATACCGATTGATCTTTTTTTCATTTCTGTTGGTACACTCACTTCCTGCTGTTACTCACATGAAAAGCCATCTGGCCAGAGAAGTCATACATGCCACATGAGTGCATGAGACTCAAAGTGTTTCGCACCGCCTCGGCACTCAGGACACACTCGCCCGTGATTGGACAGATCCCTCCGTTGGCCAGAGTGGCAGCCATGATGCTTCCTGATTCACAGGTCACCTCGATGGAGCAAAGCTGAGACCAAAAGGGGAAGAAGCAGTTCATGGGCAACACCGTTGAATCTTTTTTTCATGACAGCGAAATCAATATAAAGCTCCACAAGATTATAGATGTAATGATTCTTCGTGAAAAGCTCCACTCACAGCAGAGCGTGTTTACCTGGAAGTAGAAGTCCAGGGAATCGATCATATCTGCTCCCGGCGGAAAACACTGGTGAATGAAATATGATCATTGTGACTCGATGAAGTATGCCGGCCTAGCAATGTGCAGATGTAGTATGATCAGAAATATCTTGGTCGAGTCATAAAGTTTTATTTTAGTCTGTCTCCTCAAATAGGGTCAATAGGTCTTGACTAATGCCTCTAACGTGATAAAGCGGATGCACAAGAAGGAATCTTGGTTAGCCTCAAAGATCGTTTGTCTAGGAAATTGATGATGGAAGCAAACATGGATAAATGGACGGGAGGAACAGTTTTTGTAATAAAAAAATGAAAAAAACATAAACATATTGCATTCTATGGCTACAGATAACAGAAATATGAGGCTAACGAAAGCCTTTCAAACTAAAAGAAAATGAAACAAAAACAATATCTTGGTCAAGTCTGCTCTAGTCACGACTGCGAGGTCGATCAGGTCGTCACCCACCACATCCTCGTCCTGTGCTGGGAGGATCTGCTGGTGAATAACCTTGACTGGAAAGTACATCCCAGTAGAAAATGTGTTTTTTACCAGACAACAACGACGATGTCTGCCTTTTCAAAATAGTAGCTAATCCTCTACATGTAGAGCTGAAACAAATAATGAATCGATTTGTCTTTCCTCTACAACATTTTTGGTATTCAGCTTTTCCAATGAGTGGATTTGCTCGTTTTCTTCTGTTAGTAATCGGTAAATTAATCTGCAATGAAAATAGATGATTTAAATAGTGTCTCTGAAACATGTCATGCACGTGTCAAAACACTCAGTTGGACACAGAGTTGGTATGCAAACACTGAGCTTCATCTCGAACAGATGCAACGGCAAACAGAAAGCCTTTCTAATCCCACATATTTCAGCATTCTGTAACTGACCTTCTTCTCTTTCATGTAGTATCCGATGGCAAAATTTCTGTTGCCCGTTTCTTTTTCTGACTGGAACCTGAGACCGAGAAGCAGACAGGTCAATACAGAAACATCAATAATGCAACAGAGCAGCGGACAGGCAATTTGCCCAACGCCGTCTTTCAACTTAGGTGTGCTGAACGAAGATATATTAACTTCAGAACGCCTCAAATTTATTCGACAGTGCACTCACATGGCATTGCTGAATCCCACATACTCCTGGCCGGCCATCTTTTTCACAAACTCCATAACCTGGGCCGAACAAAGACAACGTTTTACGTGCACTGCAGCATCTCTGACCGCCGCCACGATCAACCGTCAGCTTCATATTCATGGCGTCAGCAGAGCAGAGGCGCACTACTTACATAGTCAAACTTCTCTGCCTTATTTGAACGAGGCTGAAACACAAAGCGAGAGGCATTTGCATGTGTTGATTGTAATTGTCACATTCATGAACACTGAACGTGACTGATGACTTCAGTACTACGGTACTCATAACACCGTGGTGTGGAACAATACATGGATGCATCACTGATTGCATAATTTAGTACTATTAGTATTATCAGCGGGGAAAGTAAACCACAGAGCTCATGTAGAGTTCAGGGACTATTTCACAAAACAGGACTACAGACAACTGTAGAAAAAATAAAACTGTTTTTTTCAGATTTTAATCTGCAAGACACACTTTGAATCTGGTAATGAAAAACAGTCATATGCTGTCAATAAGATAGGAGTTCTCAAAATAGGATTACAAAAAATTAAGATATATTAATAGCTTATTACAGTACAGCTGCTTCATGACCCCCCCCCCCCCCCCCCCCCAGCTAACATCATACTCATCAACAGACTCACTCAGCAGCCTGCAGGCTTTATTATTAAACTACAACACTCATTTAAAATAAGTCATTTTCTACGAAACAAAATCAAGATGAACATTTTCAGTCTGAATACAGCGCTATAGTTCAAAAAAATACTTCAATGTTATGAGAGATGTCTCAATAAAATTGAGAGAAAATTATAAAAAATGTAAATTTTTTGCTGACTTTCATGTGTGGAGTGAATCAAACTTTAATGATATTCCATGAACTTCATGTCCAGTGGAACTCCTGTCATTTTGTGAAAATGAAAAAAAGTGGAAACAGTTGCAAAATCTACCGCTTGTGTGACTCCAAAGCACAAGTAACAGTTTGTAAAATGTCCTGTGAACTGTCACACAGCAGGCCGCACGCGTCCATCGGTTTACCTCGATAAGAGAGCTGATCACAATGGCTCCAGCGTTCACCATGGGGTTGTGGGGCTTATCTAGAGAGGACGACGAGATAAGACACAATGTTAATGAGGGCCTTTAAACTAAATACATGACGTGTCATTGTGAAGTTTAATATTTACTGAGAGCATAGACTGTACATAAGAAGTGGACGGAGTCACCGTGACGTCACTTATTTGTGGACTACGGTTTTGTCATTTTGTTTTTGCAACCAGACGCGACACAAGAGGCTGGAGTTAAATACATCCCACACGCTGATTAACCAAAACCTTAAAATGAACTTTCATGAACTGAAAACACACTGTGAAAGGGTTAAAGCTGTAAGACTAACTCCCAAACCGCGTGGTAGCGACCTGTCAATAACAAGGTAGCCACGCCCAAAAGCACACCCTGCTTTATTGTGTAATTTATTCCAAATGGGACCATCATTTACAGAATGAACATCATGCTGTATTGAAGAAAACTTGAAACTAACGATTGAGATCATATACACATGTTTACAATGTTTACTGAGGAAATAAATCAAGTGAGAAGTAGGCTCATTTTGAGACCTGGATGTTGCCACCTGGCTGAGAGCCAACGAGGCATTGATGTAAGCTTTTACAATCCAACAGGACAGTGACGAGGCCTGACAAACCTTCATCATCAAGTGAGAGCATGTTGAACTTGAATCCACTGGGCTCCATGCCGACGTAACGGTGAACACTCTCTGTCCCCATCTCATGGACGGCGATGGCGTACTGCAGGGGCTTCACACAGGACTGCAGGCAGAACGGCAGCTTGGTGTCGCCTACTGAGTGCCTGGAGGAAGAAGAAGACAGCATGTTTCAACTCTCACTGAACATTAAAACAGATCCGCTTTGACAATCACTAAAAACTGTCATGATTGACAATAACATTGTTGTAAAAGATTTGCATCAATATCACAAAACACCAGCAAGTTAATTCGTTGACTCAACAAATCTGCTGAGATTGAAAGTCCATTCTTAACTCTTCACTTTAAAAACAAACTTATTTAAACATACTCTTAGTTTGTTTGTTTTCCATATTCTATTGTAAAGTTTCATGTTTTAAATGATGTGCTATACTATTGCACTGTGTTTATTGTGATGCACAATCACCAAGTCACATTCCTTGTATGTGCAAACATACTTGGCAATAAAACGTTTCTGATTCTTTATCGTGGAAACAGTACAATCTCACCTAAAGGTCCACTGAGCAGTTGTTCTGGAGCTTTCGATCATATCACATGGTCGTCCTCAGCATCAGTCAAATCAATCTAAACTTTTAAGCCAATAAGGATGAGAAGTGCTCAGGAAGTCATTTCTAGAATTGAATGACGACCGTTAAAACTCTGCCTGTCGATGAAGATCATGTGATGTAACACAAGCTAACAAGCGCCACAAAGGCTACTAAATGGACCTTGTGGTGTCAACAACAAATCTGTGTTTCGTACCTCTGGCCATCCACCGTACACAAAGACACACCCCACAGTTCAGGACTAAACTTAGCGAGTTGGGGGATGTAGTCTGCCACCTAAAGCCAGAAAACATAAGAGAAGCACAGTAACAGGTTAAATCACACAGTTTAAGATTCGGAATAAAGTGTCAAAACAAATATGTTGCTTGAGCAGAAAGTTGGAGTGAGGGAAAAGTCAATGAAATGAGACCATTCCAACAGCTTTTTCTGTCTCGTGCAGTAATTCCACTCATCTTCAGTATTGATTTTCATGCGAGCAAATATTGAGACGGCAGTATGAATTTTAAAGGAAGCTATGTTAATATTTAACTGAAGATTGTTCTTCACTACACCATACACAGCACCGCTACTATCACAACAGGTAAAATGATCCGTAACAACACCTGTTCAAGGCTTAAACAACATTCTACACTCCTTGTGTTCGTCACTAAAAGACTCCACAATAACTCATTACCGGTAATCATAAAATTCATTTTCCATTTATTCACAATGAGGAACAAACAAACAACAGACGCATACCCTCCCATCACTTTGGCTTTGAACTCTGTTGTAGATTTTATTTATTTTTTGAGCAAACACGTCAAACTCCGGGATGATAAATTTCTTTCTGAAGGCCTGGATCAGCAGGACGATGCTTCCACCGACACACCTGAAGGAAAAAAACACATAACGCAGAGGCACTCAGAAGCACTCACTGGAAATGCAATAGATACTTTTGGAATTAGTGTAACATAGTACGCATGTGTGTGTGTGTGTGTGTGTGTGTGCGTGTGTGTGTGTGTGTGTGTGTGTGTGTGCATTCTCTGGTGTGAGAGCAGCAGCTGCCGGCTATCAGTCTAAGCAACATGCTTTTGCTTTGACCAACATGTCGGTAAATAAAGCTGACATATCCTGACACACACTAACTACATACACTGTCACACCTCCAGGTTTTAGTTTATTGAAGCTAAAGGAACATTTCACCACATAGAACTATTCCAGACTGTCTATATGCAAACACATGTTAGCTTTAAGTTTACACAGAGGTTGACTGACCTGCTTTGGCTAGCTATATGTGAATCAACAGAGGAGACGGGGCTAAGAAAACATGTTTCGGCTCGCTATTATCGTCTTTTTGGTAAATACCGGAGATTGATTGCAGGTACAAGAAATCCCTCCAAACAAATTATCTGAAATATTAGATTTCAATGACATGACTCGGGTGAAATGATTTAATTTGTATCCAAAACATAAAAATCTTAAGGAATTGCTGTATTGACCTGCATTATATTATACAACCTATGTTCGTCGAAGTTTGTCTTTAAAGTATTTATTCTCTGGCCAGAGAAGGCTTTCACCATCATACTGACTGCAGTTCAGTCTGCAAATGAATCAGCCAAGAATCCAGTGTTTCAAGCTCCCCATTGACCCCTCCAGTCATCCCCTTCCTCTTCTGAGCCTTGTCACATGAAGACATGTGTCTTTATTACCTTTGATTATCTCTGGGAATCTTCACATTCAACATTCTCTGGTTAAACTGCAACTCCCATTTGGTTACTTCCCCTTATCAAAGCAAAGGCAGAGATAACCCATATGGTCCTGTTACCACTCTCCTAGTTTACAATCATATGTCACATATATAGTTGTGTTCGTGAGTAAGGCACATCAACTAAGTCACAGTAGAAATGTACTAGCACGGGGAACATTCTCTATCACAGTACTTCCAAATAAAATGGGAGAGTTTGTTTGTAAAGATGATCGTCTTTGTGGAGAGTCGTGTCCTCCCTCTGCATAGGTGAGCGCACTTCAGCTGCTCTCAATGAAACAACAAGGTCTGTGGTGGATTATCATTTTGAACGATGTCATTCTGATTAGAAATGTATTTTTGGTGCCTTGAACACCACAATTTAAAAACACAGCTCCACTTCATTGGAGCGGGTAGAGCCAGTAAAGCTTCAGCGAACCACAACATGGTGTATTGTGCCTCTGGGTTGAACTACTCCTTTAGATCTGCATCTGCATACTTTACGTTTACTGCCGTTGAAGTGAGTCGTCTAATGGTTTTGATCATTTGATTGAGTAGCAACATGTCTTACCTGTGGAAAAGGTCTCTGTCCATCATCACCTCACCAACAGAGTCCTTCTCAACCCGTCGAAGCTCCTCCATGCAGTCCTTCAGACGAGGGTCTGACGGGTGAAGGCCGGTTTTCTTCAGGGCCTGCAAAACCGACAGTGGACCAGATGAATATACAGAGAGACAGGTGGATGCTTGGTCGGTGAGGCTGGCGAGTCTTTATGCTACTTACTGAGACAAAGTATGAAACGGGGACTTGTTCTTTCCCCTCTGTGATGGTGTAGAAAAGCAGGTCTTCCACTCCCAAGCTGGGGGACTTTGAATGAACGTTCCTGATGAAGTGAAGATTAAACTCTCAAAAACAGAAAGCAAACATTGTTGCTTTTGACATGACATAGCAGGGTCAACACAATGATCATTGTACTAATGTGTCACAGCCAGTCCAGTGAACCAGCATGCACGATACCAGCACCCTGGCCCACCCAAAGGAAACAGGGTGATAGTTAATGTTATTAATGGCACCTGTGTTTACCCTGTAATTACATATCGAAAAGGCTGACAACGAAATATCACAATATAACGACACACGGCTACAAGAAGACACAGCTAAGACAATGATTTCTTCTAAAATTGCTGCTTATTTTCATTAAAACGTTCAATCATGTAAAAATAAAGAAAGAAGCTAATGAAGCTAATGTCATGAGCAGGTGACCGATACAAGAAACAAGAACTTTAGATGCATTCACATATTCAGTGTAAGAAGAAATATTGCACTCACTTTCTATATGTGTTATGATGTTCTATGATTTTGACTGTATTAAATACAGGATTTTTCTTTCTGTTTTTTTTTTATGTGCACCTGCAGTTTGCATGCAGGAGATTTGCTCTCTTTGAAACTCTGTTGTGTGCCCCATGTTGCTTTAAGTTTAAACACTCTAATATCAAAGAGCTGATTCTATAATTTATAGCTGACACATGGTGAGAACTGACACTTGACCTGATATGACCACCTGCGTAGCTACTGCTCATATGCAGTGTTTCTATATTTTTTTTAATACTTCTTAATACTACTATAACAACAGGCCTGGGTGAAGCTGACTCCACTCTAGTGTTGACACTGAACTGTTGTTCTTCACCCGGAGACACTTACGTTTTGAGATGGAAGTGATCCAAGTGTGTAGGCGGTGGTTTCTGGGCCGTCGTTGTTGAGTTGGTGGTCAGGCAACATGCTGGCTGGATGATGAAAACCTTCTTGGCCGCATCTGTGTGTTTGACGATCAGTTGTACGGAGCTGGACAGACGCAGCGCTCTCAGGCACTGCATGGCTCCCACAGAGCCGCTGTGACAGCAGGTAACACTGACCGCTGGTTGTTGAGAGCAGTTTCCAAGCGGCTCCTGTCAGGTCACTGACTTTCATATGGCAAGCTGAAGTTGTGTTGCCTTCAGGTGTCGTCGGGAATTTTGTTCTTTTGACTCCTGAACTTTTTTTTTTTTTTGCCAGGTACAAAGGTTCACTTTTTGTACTTCAAGTATATTTTTAGTTCAGCTATACTTTTACTAAAGTACAATTTGGAATGCAGTCTTGTATCAGAGTATTTCTGTACTGTGGTATTGCTACTGTAACTGTAGAATATCTGAATACTTCTTTCATAACTGGTTAAAATAATCATTAATTTGCCTGATACTTAGCACATCTATGCACTTCAATGTACAAAAAGTAGTTCTGGAACACTTGACTTTAGAAAAAATAAAACTTTCGGCATCACACCCATAAGTTAATACTCACAATAATACGAATACGAATACGAATATGCGCTAAACAGTTTTTTACGAGGTGCACTAGAAGGCATCAGGGGGTTTAAAACGTAAAAAAACAAAACAAACCCCCTCGTGTGACAGCTGTCGCTTGACTGACAGATGAAGTGGCCCAATCAGGGGTAGAAATGTATTTTGGTGAGCAGAGGTCTGCCACGAGGACTGCATGGTGTCAGTCAGGATGCGTTTAACGTTTTGTTACCATACAATTCAGTATTATGAATGAAACAGACCAACAGTATCAGGGTGCCAAGAGCTGTGATGGAATCAAAACATAACCTCACACCTGTCACTAATTAAGTCAGGGATATGCCTTTGACCTGTTGTGTAACAACACATGGTCAGCTAACAAGCCTCTTGGTTCATTATGATAACCACCAGCTGAACCTGTTCAACGTGGCTTAACTGATAACTAACTGAACTGATAGCTTAAATACTGTCTCAGCAACAACACATGTTATCAAGGCAAATACAGGTGAATTAAATGTGAGTGAACTTGAAAGTATACTACACGAACATGTATCATGTATTATGTATGCACTATATCAGAAACATGTAGGTGTAATGTCATTGTGGGATGAATCATCATTTCCCAAGTTTTCCCTTGTTTTCTTTTGATAGACAAACACTAAAATATTATGTATATTGGAGAGTAATGCATAATAGTGACAACAAAATGCCTTCTTGTGTGTCGCGCAGCCTGATACGAATTTCCAAAACGCTGGTAAAGCTTTGCGTGTTCACATGGTACTGACTTTCAATGTGAGCCGAGAATAAAAACAAAATGTGTCATGTCATCATTTTTTGGCATTGAAGGCTTGTTGCTCTTTCTTTTATTTGTGTATACAATACGCTGATCATTGCATTCTGAGAGTTTCTTGATTAAATCCATCCATATCAAGGAACATAAATAACAGTGACGAAAGGCACAGCATTGTGTTAACAAACAAAACAATTATTAAACAGTAAATTACACAATACAGTTTCATTCTGTTCTCTCACATTGTCTAAAGTTCTGAAAACCAAATACTTTTACATGCCAGATTACAGGCAAATAAAGAAAATAGGAGCAACATCAAGTCGCTGCATGGCCAATGTAGATAAGGAATATGGGTATTTTGAAAGGCAAACGATTCATTGCTTGAAGTCAACCTCTGCACTGCATCAAAATGACACAAAATGACATAACTTTGAAGACACTTCATCAAAGTGATCATGAGTTACACGCTCTTTGACGGGCGAGGCAGCACCAGCTTCAGCCCAATGTCAACTACACAGGAAGGCATGTAAGAGAGGGGGATCCAGATAAGCTTAGCATCCCAGCCGGGGCTGTATCTGGTGCGTGGGTGAGCAGCAGTCAGAGCGTGCTCCATGCAGCCGGTCACCTTGGAGAGGTCCGTGTCGCAGATAGCATTCATGATCAAACGCTGGACCTTGATGTCTGAAAATGAAAATATATAGAACATATATATTTTGTACTTCCCCCTTGAAATGTATATTTATCGTATATTAAGTGAGATTCATGATACTTTTTAAAGGTATATTTTGTAGGATTTGGTGGCATCTAGCGGTGGGGTTGCGCATTGCAACCAACTGAAACTTCCCCCGTGTGCCGATCGTGGAGGAGAACTAAGGTGGCCGACACAAAGTCGCAGAAATGCAAATGGCCCTGTCTAGAGCCAGTGTTTTGCTTGTTCGGTTGGAGGCTATACTGTAGAAACATGGCAGCCAGCTCCGTGAGGAGTATCCGTATCCAAAAGGCTCATTCTAAGCTGACGAAAACGCAACGATTCCTATTTTAGTGATTAAGCACTACAGAAAACATTCATCCTTTTACATTATATTCTATTTCTGCCAATTGATGCGCCTAAATGCTACACAATGGACCCTTGACATCGTTAAAAAGTATTTTTGATTGGAATTTCTATGTTGTCTTCAGGAAACAAATTCAATGGGACTTTTAACTTCCATGATCACTTCACAGGTTTATTTGAAATGTGACAGGATTACTTTTTAAAAATCTGTATCTGTATCTGATCACAATCAAAAGACAGTGATGCTTACTCATAGTTTCAAATAACGTTTATCAGTACATTTATCGAGGTACTTGTCTCCGTAGCTGGCTTGTACTTCGGGGCTGAGCTGGTTCCACAGGCGATGCAGCTCCCTCTCGAGGGGTTCCAGGCTCGTCATTGCGGTCTTGAAAAACCCCGGCTCAATGATGCACACATTGATTCCAAAGTAGTTAATATCTCTCCTAACAACAGAAACGTCACGTAGAGTAACATAAAACATGACATGCTCATAGATTTATATAGACAACAGAGATTTAACACCGGCCTCAACCTTTTGATCGAGCGTAACAAATAAAAACCCAATAGTCTATTAAATAGACACAGTAAAACTGCCTGGTCTCATGAGCCAATATTTGTCTGCCTGGAATATGCAGAGGCAGTTTGTTTTGTGTATTACTGCAATTTGATGAATGGGAGGTGCTTTATTGTTCAAAATGTGTGTTGTTGTTCATCTTTTATTAAAAAAAAGAGCATATCTAATATGAAAATCTGTCTGCAAACCCAATATCCCTCATGGGACATTGACGATGTGAAGATTGCAACTTGAATGCCTATTTGTTCTTATAATTAGAAGGTAGGGTTTTCTAAAAGTTAAGGATAACTGGCTCCACAAAATACTTTCTTTGTGTTTAATGAAGCACGCCGGTTGTTACAGTACGCTCTTCTTACCTGAGGCAGTCCGAGAAAGACTCCACTGCAAACTTGGAGACGCAGTATCCACCACCGTTTGCAGCCACCCTGCCCAGCACCGACGCTACGTTTACAATACGGCCGCGAGCCTTTTTGATGAGGGGCAGGAAGGTCATCGTCATGGCAATCACTCCATTCATGTTGACTTTCAGTACGCTGTGGAAATCCTCCACTTTCATCCACTCTGAAGGACCCATGGGCAGTGAGCGTCCAGCGTTGTTCACAACACCCCAGAGTCCTGTGAAGAAAACGAAAGACAGAAAGGGGACGTATATGTAACTTGTGTTGCAGATCGGCCTTGTGGAATTTGATCGAGTCAGTCATCCCTTTAATCAAACAATGCAGCATCATCTCTCACCCTTATCGCCGACCTCCTTCTTGGTCCACTCCATGGCTGTCTGGACGCTGTCCTGACAGGTCACATCCAGAAGGACAGTCTTCAAATAAGGGCCCGCCGCCCTCTTCAGGTCATCAGCTCCCTTTTCTGTGAGACAGCCAGCGAGCACGTGGAAACCTTTTCGATCGAGCTTCTTGCACAGCAGGTTTCCAAAGCCCGAGTCGCAGCCGGTCACAAAGACATACTTCTCAGTGATGTCCTCGATCTCCAGGCTGTCTCGGTACAGCCACACGAGAATCCACGACACCACAAAGGTGCCACTGATGTATGACCAAGCATGTTCCCTGAAAGAGAACGGAGAGGAGACGAAGACAAGGATTTGACTTTGAGAAAATATTCTAGAGGTGTAAAAGCCTGGAGGTTCAACGGTTTGGTGACAGCAGCCAAATTACTGCACTAAATCTAGTGTAGCATCATGAATTCTTACCCTAAAACGTCATAGAGAAACTGCATATCCAGGATTAGAAGTGAGTCCTTGGTCACCAGGAGGACTTAGTGCTTACTAAAAAAGTCGAGCAAATGTTATTGACATTTAGATTAGATTGTTCAGGATTGGAAATACTTCAGACGACTTATTTCAGGAATCCCCATGACCAAATCCCTACTCTATTTCATCATATTTTAGGGTGGAACTTCTCTGATGACTAAGGGAAACAATGAGTTCGTTCACAGAGGGCCTTGAAATGTTGAACTGCTCTGGGCACATGAGAAATATTAGGATAATACTCTTATGGGATAAAGAAAGGTATTTGGGAGGGAGGGGGACCCGAGGAGGGAGGGCACATTGTTTTGAAGCATAAATGTACTGCCCGTGACCTCGCTGCTTATGCTGCTCATTAGCTGAAAACCAATTAGTTCCCCATCTTATTAGTGGTTAAAAGATACTTCTATGGCCTATTTTATCCATGAAATCAAATTTGCCTGCAGACTTAAGTAAGTTTTAATGAATAATTAGTTGATATGTTGTTGATGTTAGCTTGAGAACATTGGGTAAAACACAACTGACCCTATAAAATGAGGGAAATTTAATTTAGTGTCTCAACACAGTTAATATATTCTGAAAAATAGAACAGAATACCTCAAAAATATATCGTGTATCAATATAATTTGCAGGTAAAACTACTCAAACTCAAACCCCAATTAGTGCTTGCTGTAAGCTTCTTTTTATTAACTTGTAAACTAATTGTTTCATGGATTAAATATGAGACATTCGCAACAGGAAATTGGGATCATTGTCAATATTACAGAGTTTAATGAGCAGAAAAACAAATCAGAGCACACAAGAATGAGAAAGTACTTTGTTTTAATTCAACAGTGAGAGAGTTAATTTCATAAAAACTATATTATCCTACCTTTTCCTCTTTTTGAGAAGTGATGGATCTCCACAAGTTATCCGTCCTCTTCCCTTTCAGGTTACTCTTCTGTGTTAACTCAGAGAGGCTGGTCAGAGAGAGGCTTTATCCCTTTGGTTTATCCTTTAAGACAAGTCCGCAATTGGTAATCCCCAATCCGTAACCACTGGGTCTGTGTGTGTGAGTTTAATAAAGAAAGAGTGGTGGCAATTACAGCAAACATCACAACTGTCTGAACACAATGTGAACTCAGACATCATATAACTTTGTTGGGTAACTGCTCGCAGTACATGATCTACTTTTCATGACATCAGGTTCTTTGAAGAAGTCGACATGAAATCTTGCTCGTTCCTTTTATTAGACCCTGGTGGTTCTCAGGGAATACAGAATAAGTACTTTATGTTTTAAGAGTGTTAAAACAAACTTAGAATAAGCCTGCATGTCAAAGCCTCGTGCACCCTTAAAAAGTGTGTTTAATCTCATTGGCCTCCCTTGTTCACTGACCTATTATATCAGTCTTAACAACAAACAATATGTGCAGTATACTCTGTAACTGCACTCTGTGATGCACGTTTTGAGACCGGTCAGCTGGTACTGCAGAGATGTTGAACGTTAACAAGAAGTGGCCATTGTATTGCGGCTTATCAATCCTCCATAATAAAACTACCTTTAGACTTGCCGGAAGGACGTTTGTCAAAATGTTGTCTTGAACAAAGATATATACTTTATATATACAGCGAATATGAGCGTGAAGCAAGACTCAAACTGAAGGATCATGTGTGACAAACTGCATCTTGACTCTGGTTTTCTATTGTTTTATTGTGCAATGAATTACCAAATACTTCTGCAATTACATGAGTGAACTTAACAGTCAGCCACGTGTGTCACAACACACATTCCACTAATAGTCCAATCACCATAGCCAAGCTATTTATCCAGTTATAATAGTTAGTGGATTATCAGTAGTTTTATTACAATACTTTTAAACCGTAAATGTATGTTACTACTTTGACATTTGACCTCCTGTTTTCATAAAGGTCACCATTAAACCATCACCCAAACTCCAATCCTTGACCCGGAAGCCCTTAAGAACTGTAAAGCATCAAACATGTGTTGAAGTCTGAGAGTCCCAACTCAAATGTAAATGCTCATCAGCGCTCTCACAGCTCTGGGACACTTTTCCTGGTCACTACTGACACAGATTGTGGCTTTTTAACATCCAGACCAGAGGATATTTTTTGAAGTAGCCTGCTCAAACTTCCCTTCATGCTAATGTGTCTTTTCATAGCACAGCTGTTGTGAACATTTTTATTCATACACACTTAAAGTGGTGGATTAAATGTATTACACCAGTGTACTGTTTTATTTTATTTAAAAAAAACTTTTCATCGTTAAACGGGAACAAAAGTTCGTGAAGTTGTCCGACAAGAACAGTAAATCACATATAATACATTAAAATAGACACAATTTAAGTATCAGGTGGTGAAAAGAAGCCTTCCTATAAAACGCTTTTAGGCGATACGACAGACAAGTATCTCCTAACATCACTGTGGTCGATAATCATACGCTTGAAAGAATTTAATGACTCGCTGTTATTGTACAAGGTGCGACAGTGAACACTGCCCTAAAACACAGAAGCCATTGGTTAAACATGGCCGTACTCTGATCAGAGCTCGGGCTCGTGATCGCTCACAGAGGCAGAATATTGATGCTGGAGAATGTGTACATGTATACAAAAAAGCAATTTGTCTGTGGCCCCTTGAGCATATTTATATTTTTTTCAATTACCAAGACACAAAAACTGGTACTTGTCATAATTATTGAAACCGCTGACTCATGTAGCCAATATATTGACCAGGTATGCTAAATCATCAGCACATTTTCTGCTTTGCACTAAGCTTAGAAAACTGTTTTTGCAAATAGCTGAACACGGATATCTACATTAAACACATCTTTCAAAAACTAAAAGCCTTTGTGGGTTGTTTGCTAAACACTGCAATTGAAATACCACACATTTAATTATCAAGCCACCTGCCACAGAATGCACCTGTATACATATATATATATATATATATATATATATATATATATATATATAGATATATATATATATAGATATATATATATATATAGAATTTTGCTTACAATTAGTTATGTTCAATAAAATTGTGTCCGATACCGTTATAAAAATGTCAAAGGCTTCAGATAATAGTGTTTTGTACTGCAGTTGGCATGTGGAAAGACATGTTTAAATGTTGTGAAATGTTGTTTTGAGTGAAGTCTTTGCTATTGTAAGAGATATATATATATATATATATACATATATATACATATACACACACACACACAATCTTGTATGTTGTGAATGTTTTCTGTTTGGTTAGTTTTAACAGAGTGGGCCTTAGTTTCAGAAATTGTGTTTTAGCAACTGCAAAAAATTGTGACAAGCAGGTGAACCTAGATTTTATATGAGACGCCTTCAAAAATCCATACTGACATAGCACATCGTTCAATAACAGATTGCCTGAATGTTTT
Organism: Melanostigma gelatinosum; assembly: GCF_949748355.1. Classification (NCBI taxonomy): domain Eukaryota; kingdom Metazoa; phylum Chordata; class Actinopteri; order Perciformes; family Zoarcidae; genus Melanostigma; species Melanostigma gelatinosum. The sequence goes on along the minus strand of NC_136636.1, from coordinate 20,667,134 downwards.
TGATGAATTGAAGTCACCACTAAATAGATGTTAGACCTATTTCAAACTTTCAGCATTTCACTGAACAAAGTGACCGTCAGCATTACTACACTCTGCGGACGAGCCAAGTCATCGCTGCTTGCATCTTTGCCGATACTAGCTCTTCATTCCAGTGTGTTTAGGTTCAGCTGTGAACGTCCCAGCATGAAGTTTATGAGGAAGCAGACTGCAGTGGACCCTTGTGTACGTACTCCAGAGCTGTGGCAATGGTCCTCATGTCCATCTCAATACTGCGGGCCCAGTTCTCCACATCCCCAATTTCCTGTTCAAATGAGAGTACAGAAACAGAAGTAGCAGCATTAGTGTATGTCGATCAGTCTTGCCTATTATCAGGACCGGCAACATGCATCATTCCCAGACACGCTGTTTCCCCTGTGAGGATGACATAAGCTGGGTAATTGCAGAGGGAGTGGAAACTCATTCATGAATTGCTTTTAGCAGCTGTCGAATCCGCTCAGATCTAGGACCTGTGTCGGGGCCCTTCAATTAAACTAAACTGCTATTCGTCAAATATAAACATGAGGAACAAAACAACAAGTTTGCAACAAGACCATGTTTGTGGTATTATTTATATTTGAACAAGGTGCACAGTGGGCTAAGACAGTATATATGGTTTTGTCTGCATTAAGCAATACTTAGTGATATTAACACTGAGTCTTAATACTCAGTATAATGTAAGACGGTCACTCACACAGAGTGCTGAAGCAACTCATAATACACCAAACATTGAACTTAATTAAATGTGATGCTGACTGCAGGTGCTTCTATCAGGTATATGATACATCTTCTTTCTTCTTCTTCTATTTGGAATCTCATATTGTTTACAGAAAACAACTTTTCATATTGCCATAAAAAGTAAGGGCACTTATTGATTTGACAGCTGTAGACTTAAAACCGTAAAAAGGTTATAAGCAGATCACGTGACAGAAAAGCCTCATGGACAGTGTATCCTACCTTTAGGGCCTGATTGAAACCCTCCACCATACTGATCCACTGAGCAGTTTGTTTGGAGAACTGGCTCGCCTGCACTTGGAGAGTCTTCACCTCATGGTCGAGCTTACGCTGGTTTACGTATGCCTGCGCAACTCTAAAGTTAAACAGGAAAAGATTTTTTTTAAATGAAGCGCTACAGTATCACTTATTGATGAAAATATAGCATTATGTATAAATATGTTGTTGCATGTGGGGGCGGATTTGTATTTGACAGTGCAAAGTCTAAATCATATCAATTTCTCCATTCAAACAGAAAACATACTGTGTTATTCAAACTAGACTACATCTTACCAAATCACAAAGGGATTTTAGTACATAATCGTTTTCATAAAATACCGCATCCCACTCTTGTTCTTTAAACTTTCACAATGTCAACAATCTCAATGTACTATTTCTTAGTGGTTGTGTCACACACTGCCAAGAATGTATGGCTTTATTTTACTGGCTCAGACAGAGGTGTTGGTGGGTCAGCTTGGCAGTAATCTGTTAGGGAACCATGGGACCCAGAACATCTACACCTGTGACTTCAGGGAACGCGTTTATGACGCAGCAGCAGCAGAATATATACCTAGTTTTAGGAGCAGGGGTACAGTATTCATCCACCGTTACTGGACCAACACAAAGAATTTGCTTTAAACTCCGTATAATTTAATATTCAGTAGCAACCTTAATTGTCTATCACCACGACAAATACGGTGGTGCCGAAAATCATTAGTTAATAAAAAAATAATCTTAAACATTTGCTGTTCCATCTTCTCAAAAGTGATGATTTCCTTTATTTTCTGTTTATCATTTTGACTTGAATATCTTTAGGTTTTAAAGCAAAAAAAAAATCATTGGAACAAATCAGTGGATTTGGTATTTTTCATTATTGTCTGACATTTTATTGACTACACTTAGAATTGTAGTAATCTACGGATAAATCAATAACAAAAATATTTGCTAGAACAGCCTCAATATCATTACAGCTGACATGAGTTAATCAACAGAAAATGATTTGCCAACTATTTGAATTATTGATTCATCATTCCAAATGTAATTTCCCCAAGCAAAAATACCAAACATTTGTGTTTTGTATAATTGTTAACTGAATATCTTTGGGTTTTGGAATGTTTGTCAGACAAAGCAAGACATCACATGGGGCTTCAGGAAATTGCAACAGGAATTTATTTAAAGTATTCTGACATTTTGAGTAATAGAGAACATAATTGGCAGATTAATCGAGAATAAAATAATCGTAGTTCAAGTTTACGACAACATAATTCAAGTTAACTGTACAAACTAGTGCAGATGATTTACAGCAACAGGTTAAACGAAATATAAGTGACACCTTCTGTTGGGTGTGTTTGTGAATCAGGTGGCAACAATCTGTAAAATCAAGAATTTGACAGAATGATGTGCAGTATACCTTTTACTGGGAGGTATCTCACTACTTAGTGAGGGTGCCATGATGTCAATACATCTCATATCCTACCACTACCACTACCTCTCCACAACTATTAAATAAATCAGCAGGATGTCTGCCAAACCTCAGGAGACAAACACAAACAGCAGGAATGTAGGAGCAGGATTTACATACCCAACATTGAGGTGGTCTACCAGAGCTTCTGTCAGACAGGTGGCTGCAGAGATAGCTTCACGTCTGCGTCTCTCTGTGCAAGTAAAAAGATCAACACAGACAACTAATTAGTCAGCACTATTGTGTACCAACGGGACCGTCTGAGACACTCTATCGGCTTTGTTTTTAGCATATGTTAGCACGATAGCTAACCAGCTAGCCAGTCACTCACTCACCCTGCTGCTCCTTCCGCTCATTCTGCTTCGCCTGGTGCTCCTTCAGCAGACGAGACAACATCTTTAGTGGTTGTGGAGATGAATTTTCAATTTATTTATTTTATCTTTTAACGAACGTTAATTGAGTAACATGGCTATATAAACAGAGACGTTGGAGATGCTATAAGCTGTCTTGTAATGTTACAACCGCTATCACGGGACCTAGCTCGAGGACGACAGGAGTGGGCGTGCCAATAAAATGGCGTCTCGCATGCCGCCATTTATCATAATCAATGCAATGTTATTACATTTGTGTTATTACTAACGCAAGACTCAGTGTAGGGATCAGACCAGCTAACGTTAGTAAACTGAATGGTAGCTCCAGAATTAAAAAATGCATGTAATCACTCTTTATTATATAATTTAGTTAGGAAGATATGTTTTATGGTGACGTCAATATCAGTTGCAACGTCATATCGTTTTAACCTTCAAAATAAAAGTGTAAATAACACTATTATTGCTACAACTACAACTACAACTCCTACTGCTACTAATACGTTTAATGATAACTAAAAATAATAATAGCAATGGTTATAGCTAAATTGTGAAGTAAAATAACATAATTACACAACACATCCAATGGGCAAGAGACATGATTGAAAGGGGAAAAGGTTAGCAACACACATTTCTTCTGGCAGGCTTTGGTCATTATTGGTGTTATGACCGAGTACAGTCCATTAATCATTAATGTAAGTAATTCAAGAGAAAATAGTATTCTCAATTTTACAGTATAACAATTGCAACCTGAGGTTCAATAGCTTCTCCAGAGGGTTCAATGTTTCACGGTCCTCAGAGTGCCATGAATACACTCCATAATAGCTACTGAGGTTGCAAATCAGATCAGGCAACATTTTATTGTGAAAAACGTGTAGCGGAAAACCTGATCATGTTCTGGCTAGCGGAACATAAGGCTATGGTGATGGCAGGCTGTCAACGTAGGCATAGCCGAAATTGAATTCTGCTTGGCTCTTTATCGTCTGCTTCTTTCAGGTATGCTCATCCAGTGTTCGTCTTTCACCGAAGAGAAGGATATATTCTTGGCTGAACGATCGAAGCTGCGCGAGGAGCCGTGTGGTGTTAGCATTACTAACGTTACTTAATGCACGGTTAGCTTATGCGTTGCTGTTCAGGACGTCGGAGAACAAAGTTGCCCCAGGTGGTGGAACTTCTCGGTTTCTCTCAGTTATTCACAAAAAACACCAACGTTAGATTACAACCCATAATACACCTTAGCAATACCACGGTCTAAACTGTTGTTCTTCTAATGGGTCGTGTTTGAAGTTGTCTTGACAACAAATCTCCTGGCTAACCCCCTGCTAACATGACAGATAACGCTACTAAGCTATTGTAACGTAACTGCCTTCATGTTACAGATAGCAGGGCGCACATCGCCTCTTTTACAACTTTATGTTACTGTCTGATATCTACTTAATATGTGTCTGTTAAACTGTAACCTATCCCTGTTGTCTAGTATTTAAAATAAGTTAACTTATTGTCCTGCCAAAGGATATTGTCTAAGATTAGCAAAGACGGTTTAGTGAGTTAAGCCAAGTTAAGGATGGGATTTTCCGTTATGGTTACGTATGGTGGTTTCTTGAAATAGCTACGCTAACTATGTCAGTGGGGAACATGCATTTTAGTGGTCTGGACATTAGAATGATCTTAAATCCACATAGAGTGTATACAATAACACTGTACACGGTGACTTAGACAATGCCAGGCAATAATAAGGTTAAATAAAAATGTCATTGCCTTTCAGTGTGATTATACAGTTACAATTATGTAAAAACGTGCCCACAGTTTAGTTTAAATACATATTAAAAATCAAATTCACATGACATGTTTTGCTTAGATTTTATTGTGAAGATCAAAAGTTAGGTCATATATTTGCATATATTTGCATATATTTTAGCATCACCACAATGAAACTCTTTTAATGTCTCCAGATATCTAAACCAGTCGTACACGCCCCTTTGTTCGGTTAGTCTCATCAATCCATACTGCTATCACATGTAAAGCCAGGCTATATTTTCCAGTGACAGTAGCAACCCAATAGCCTAATCACGCTGTAAGGTTACCTGCACAGAGTGTCCCATGTTTACATCTGGTGTCACTGGTTGCATTTGTTGCAGATCCTTTCGGTGTAGCCAAACCAGGCTTCAGTGTTATGGATGAACCATGAAGGCCCAATTACAAGTCACAGGTAACTTATCAGTTGTCATTGCAATATTTGTAAGCTCGCTTATCAACTAAAACTAGACACAGATTTGACGAATTGATACAGTTGTAGAGTTCAGTATTGTCTGACTTTGGCTATAGGAAGCTAAAGGCTATGGGATGTTTAAGTTCCTGTCGTTAAAAAAACGTTTTTGGAGCTGTCGCTGACTGTTGTTTTCGGTACAGCGAAGCTACAGGAAGTGGTGGTTTGTATTTATGTTCATGGTATTAGCAAGTTGTTGCATCTTTACCAAATGCAACTTCTGATCCATTGTGATCAGATCTACGGAAAGTTATACTACCTACAATTTCACCGTGGTGTTTTATCCTCTCTAGTGCTTTCAGCAAAGCTGAAGGAAAACAGAAAGAACTGGTTTGGTCCCAGCCCTTATGTCGAGGTAACCGTGGATGGCCAGTCAAAGAGGACTGAGAAGTGCAACAACACACACAGTCCCAAGTGGAAACAGGCTGTCACAGTGTGAGTACGACTACTGTTACTGTCATAGGAGAGAAATCAGGTTATTAAGTATCAGATGATGGAATACAAATATGATTTGAACTGAATTTCAACTACATACAACATTCTGGGGTTATTAGCATTTCAGTTTCAGGTCTGTTTCTTTTGTAATGTTACTGAGCTGGGACTTTGGTGATTGTGTCAATGAGGGCAGTCAAAATACTTGGAGGGCTGAATGAATATTTGATGTATCTGAATGAAAACAGCCCCCCCAACACTTTAAACCGTATTGTGGTTTCTGTGCCATGGAGATAGGGCCCAGTGTGTACAGATAAGTAAGTAACTGGTGAAACTAATACACTACCTCAGAGGCATTTTATTTGTAAATCTCTGTGGCACTGTACCTCAAATCTTTAAATGTGTCTGTGTTTGCCACCCTAAAGCCTTGAAGGGACGTCTTACAGTTGTCTTCTATAGAACTGCAGTGATGTCAAACAAACGACTATGAATCCTTTCAGCATTAGTGCCAACCATCTTTTTCTCTGGTGGTGACTATCTTGTCATTTTCTTGCTTATCTACAGAATTGTTACTCCGGTCAGCAAGCTGATATTTCGTGTTTGGAGCCACCAGACACTGAAAGCAGACATCCTGTTGGGAGTGGGCCTACTGGAGATCAGTGAGAGCCTTAAGGCTAACGACCTGAAACGTGAGTTCACACGACTCTCCTGGCTAATCTTGCGTTTCCTTAAGTCGAACCAACAACGTTGTGTTATCAATCTTGTTTTAGCACAAGGCTATTTGGTAGTTTGGACGCGAATACCTGTCTAGCCTCTTCGGGTTGAGTCCCACGGAGTATTAAGAGACATTCAGGACAAAGTTCCCACCACATGACTTCTTTATTTCAGGGTAATGAAAAGTGAATCCCTTGTAATCTCACTTTCAGTATTCATTTTGTGTTTACGTCTGTCAGCCACGTAATGTGTTTGACAGAGGTTGCACACATTGTAGACTCTGCACACTTGTGTAAGAGTACATATCTGCCTGTGTTTGTCATGATACTGCTTTATTGGGCTTTGATGAGTTTAAAAACCAACATGCACAGTAACCACTAGGTTCTCCTTTCCCTGGGATTCAGACCTCACCTTATGACCTTCCACTTGCTTGGACTGTGTTTACAGCATAATACAATGGCTCACCTTGGCATACGCAAAGCAGGTTACATAAAAGGCTGGTCCCTGCTCTATGTAGCTGCTTCCTTTTCATTTGCAGAGAGTAAAAAAAGATTCGAAGAAACCTTGCCAGTAGCCCCTGGAGGCCATGCTGCTTGTTACACCCCATGTGACCAAAGTGGTTTGAGCTGACAAGAGTGACATACGCTGCCATAGAGCCCCATACTCTCAACACCCAGAGAAAGAGGCGATTACAAAATGATTTATTGTTTTATTGGGAAAAGTATGTACATTTAGTGGTAATTTCTACGACCTCAGCGCAGCCTCAGCATCATCTGTTTTCATTTTGTTGTGATGAAGCGTGATGTCAGTCTTGCAAAATTACAAGCACCTGTTTAACACTGTGTTCTGTACCCTCTGCAGTTTGTGAGGTAGTGCAGACGCTGCAGCTGTGCTCTGACAGAGACCCTCGGGATGTTGTCGGCGACCTGTCGGTCTGTCTCGACGGCATGCAGGTAGACCCGGAAACCTTTGCCTCGGCAGAGAGAGAACATGGTAAAGAACCACACAAAGCCACCATACTAGGTCGACCACTGGAACAATTTGAACACATGAACAAAAAAAAAAATCTATTGATTTAGCTGCTATTAAGAGACTTCCATCATTGCCCTTCTAAGTTTGTCTGATCGTCATCAGTATTTGTAAAAAACAAAAAAAATGCTTTAACCATTTCTTTTATTACCAACTTAACTCATCACAGATGTATGGAGACTGGCGTATATGTCATACTTTAGTTTTTCACTATGAAATGTGCCTCTCTGTACATATCTTTCTCACAATTCTTAAATAACCAGCAGTAACATCCCAAATTGATGATGTCACTTGTCTTTTTCTCATTCTAGCTACTCTTCCAAATGGAATTGCAAAAAGAAATGGAGACACTGGCAACAGGTGCAGTAAACCTTTATTTATAGGCATACATATACGTGCTTCTTTGTACAAATCTTGGGTCAAATCTCTTTTTGTGTGTTTACTTAAAGAAAGCACTCCTTGTATACCTGTAGAATGACTTCAGAAAATATCTTGATCCCCAGGTCAAGCAGAGACACATCCCCCTCCAGTGACTCAGAGGAGTGGGTTATTGTACCGAATGGTCACGCCGTCAATGGTACGGGTTCTCCTTCCCGATCTCCAGGGGGCTCCAACGGCCCGCGTCCTCCCAGACCAGCCCGGCCTCCTCCTCCTACGCCTCCCAGACCAACAGCCTCACCGAGTAGGAAAAGCACAAGATATCAAAGATTTTACAATACGACATTCGCTACATTACGTCAGCGATTTACAATTTGACACAACAGTCATTTAACACTCTCGCACACATCGATTATCTTTCAAATACAGAAATGGTGTGTGCACTGTGTGTTCAGTAACTGCAATCATACCAAATACACCTCTGCGAAGGAATTCACAGATTTAACGGTTTTCTTCTCTGCGATCCTCCCACTCCTCTCCCCAGCCTCTTCAAGCAGCTCCTCCCCTAGTGAGCTGAGTGAAGGTCCAGCATCTGATGGTTCCTCTCAGGCGTCAGCTAGTGGATGTTCAAATCAGCAGGATGACTCAAGAGCCGCAACAGCAACACCAACCGCAACACCAACCGCAGCAGCAACAGCAACACCAACAGCAACACCAACAGCAACACCAACAGCAACAACAACAGCAACAACAACAGCAACAACAACAGCAACACCAACAGCAACAACAACAGCAACAACGACAGCGACCGCAGGTTCTTCCCAGACAGCAAGTGGCCCCAAACCGGGGACCTCTGTCTCAGCAGCTCTGGCCACAACAACTCCCAGAATCACACCCATGATCAACGGCCCCTTACCGCCAGGGTAAATGAGCAAGGCACTGCACTTGGCTCTGAAGGTCCTCCCTGAAGTCACTGTTAACAAGCAATATTTCTGTGTTTTCTTATCGTACCGTGGAGCAGAGTTTGATGTATTTTCAAGATTTTTTTTAGATTTGTCAGTGACAGAATCAGTTCCCTGTGCTTTGTCCTTGCTCACTCGTTTACATCGTGTCTACAGGTGGGAGCAAAGGGCGGACCAGAGCGGACGGTTGTACTTCGTGGATCACATTGAGAAAAGGACGACCTGGGAAAGACCCGACCCTCTGCCATCAGGGTACCAACACACTTGATTTTTTGTTTTCCTGTGAATACTAATGTGCTCCGCTCGGTTGGACTGTGTGCAGTCGTAAACCATAAAAAATGTCAGATTAGTCCAGACATGTTTTATTTTTCTGTTTGCACAGTTAAAGGCTGCAAATCACTCTGTGTGTTCCAGTCCACTTTTAACGTTTTTAGATTTAATGTCCATAATAATACCAGAACATATTAAAACAAGTGTGCACTGTATTGATACGAATGTCAAGCGGAGCCCTCGGGCACATCTACGATTTGGCCTACATTCTTTTTACTTTCGCTGTCCTGTAGGTGGGAGCGCAGGGTGGACCCGATGGGTCGGGTGTACTACGTCGACCACATAACCCGAACTACTACGTGGCAACGGCCCACGCAGGAGTCGGTGCGTAACTATGAAGAGTGGCAGCACCAGCGCAGCCAGCTGCAGGGAGCCATGCAGCAGTTCAACCAGAGGTTCATTTATGGGGTGAGAGATTTCACTCACTGCACGTGAAGCGCAGTTTGAACATGTATTTGTTTGAATGATCTATTTAAATATTCTGCTTTGAATAATCATTTGTTTGTGATATGTTTTTATGGAGTAGAGTAGCTGAATATGCAAAGAATGTACATGTCAAACAGATTAATGGTGAGCGCAGAGAAACTTTCCACCTCCACCAGATGAATGTGAAAGCTGCATTTCAGTGTCAAACTCTGCTGAACATACATCACTCTGCACAGTGAAGCTCAAACATCCGAGTGAAGTAACGATGAGCAAAATACGTTATTTTTGGCGTAAAACATTCAATAATGTACAGTTCCTTGCAGACCTTGCGGTCTGTGCATGCATTGCAAAGGTCACACCTATTCTATTTATTTAGTTTGCGTGAAATAATTCTTCTCACAATAAAGCCATAAAGACTTTTAGGGGTTCCCCAGCATAGGACACACTGCTGTGAACTCTCCCCATCTGAGCCGTTTCTTTTCCCATCTCTAGTTTACATGTGTGGCATCTTGACTACTTCTCAGTGTCCCTGAAGTCTAATGTGGTTCTCAGGTCTAACACAGACACAAACCAGGATGACCGTATGATCCGAACGATGGACTGCTATGGCTAGCATTTTTACAGTCACGTGGTTCAGGAACTTAAGAGCTGTTAACACCCAGTGGGAACAGAAATCACAATGCTATGAGGTCAATTACCCTTGCTTCGTGGTACATTCATGCTTTAACATGCTGTGACAAATGCAGTTTTGAAGCGTTTATATATATATTTTTTTTTAAGACTTAACATGTGTGCCATTCTCTCTCTGGCTCAGCTCCAAGACCAGTTAGCAGCCACGGCCAACAAAGAGTTTGACCCGCTGGGACCACTGCCACATGGCTGGGGTAAATATGGCTGAGCTTTTATGTTTTATTTTAGCTGTAGTTTACACAGTAACGGTATTTTCACCGTGATGTTTGCAGTCAATTGATAGAGAATTATATATTTAACTAAAACATGTGTTATTTTTATTTTATGGCAGAGAAGAGAACAGACACCAACGGCCGAGTGTATTTTGTCCATCACCCTACTCGGGCGACGCAGTGGGAGGACCCCAGGACACAAGGGTGAGTGTATGCCTGTGTGTTACGTGTGTCTTGATACTGCTGTAGCTCACTGTAAATGATTCTGCCTGACTTAGCTGTAGTTTTGTTTTATTGCCTGTAAGAGGCGCTAATGTGTCAGCAACTTGCTCAGCTCCAGTATTTCTAAAACACTTGAGCGTAGAAAATCAGTCCTAGCTGGCGTTAGCAGTGACGTATGGAGAATGGGGAGACACACACGTGCACCTTCTTTTTAGGGTTAGGAATACATGGAATGAACTATCTTCAAGTAGGAAATGACTTCTATCTGCTCCAGGATGTTAGCTATCCTAACCTGTAATGAGTCACCAGTAGGTGGACAAACGCATGCAAACAATCTTAAAGGTCTGAAAATATAGAATGCAGGTTTAACGTACATCTTTTCAAATATATTGCTTGGCTTCAAACATGTTTGTTGTTTTAGGGAGTGATTTCTTTTAATGGAGCTTGCACTGAATCCTTAAAGGCCTTGCAATTAAGATGTATTTGATTCCCTTGCAATGTAAATTGTATGTGTATCTGTTCATCGTGTCTTCAACAGTGTTTGTGTTTGATGTATGTATTCATGTGTGTTTGTGTTGTTCAGGCTGCTGAATGACAAGCCCCTGCCAGAGGGTTGGGAGATGAGGTTCACAGTAGATGGTATTCCCTACTTTGTAGACCACAACAGGAGAACCACAACCTACATCGACCCTCGCACAGGGAAATCCTCACTGTAAGTCCTCGTTTCAATGTTCTAAATCTTAACGCGCTCAAGTCGAATACCTCTCGGATGATCCTCATTACGATGATGATTTAAAAGCCTGATTAGAGCATCGCTGAACGGCATGCTGGGATACAGGGGCAGCAACATGTCCCATTTCAAAACATGTGCCTACATTGACTAAATGTGCTTGTTGTCTTTTCCGCAGTGAGAATGGGCCGCAGATAACCTATGTCAGGGACTTCAAAGCCAAAGTGCAATACTTCAGGTTCTGGTGTCAGGTACGTGCTGCACCGCAGGTGTTGAAACGCGTTTGTTGTCTCCCATCATTGTTGTATCTTTCTTTTATCTTCAGTGCTGCTACTTCGTGGGCACGCATGTCTCTAGTACCCGAATGATGTGCAAAGCTAAAAGTTAATGTTCATTGTTTTTCAAAGCTTTCATATTGTCTATAATGCGCATATTTGTTTGTTTCTCTCAGCAATTGTCGATGCCGCAGCACATTAAGATTAACGTCTCCAGGAAAACCTTGTTTGAGGATTCCTTTCAACAGGTAATCGTTTTCGTAAACGGTCTTCTCCGTTTAGCAGGATTGTTTCGGCAATGTTTGAGGTGTGTAACTGTTGTAATTCTTTGTCTGCATTCGAAGATCATGAGCTTCCACCCTCAAGATCTGAGGCGGAGGCTGTGGATCATTTTTCCTGGAGAGGAAGGCTTGGACTACGGAGGTGTGGCCAGGTAATGTCAACTGAGTCTTTTGTTTGCACAATCGCGTCTTATTGAATGACTCCTAAGGTGTGTTTTCTTCTCATCTTTAGTTTTTGTCGACACCACCCTTATCATACAAAAACTGTTGTAATAATAACAGCACATCTAATTTCTCACTTAAAACCTGACCTACAGGATTTTACAAACCACCTGGACCAGTACGAGCACTTCCACGTCATTGTTTTTTTGTCCTCCGTTGTTTTATTTTCAGGGAATGGTTCTTCTTGCTCTCTCATGAGGTACTGAACCCCATGTACTGTTTGTTTGAGTATGCTGGCAAGGACAACTACTGTCTGCAGATCAACCCGGCGTCCTACATCAACCCCGATCACCTCAAGTACTTCAAGTTCATAGGACGCTTCATCGCCATGGTACATGCGTGATTTACAAAAAGACAATGACTTTGTGTCTGAAGTGAACACGATGTCATGATTACTTTGGCCCACAGGATGGAGCATGTTTTTGTGTCATAATGTGTAAATCATGCAGCATTTTATTCTTATGATCAGATCTCAAATGACAAAAATATACACGTGGGCTGATAGAAATTTGTCTTAATTGTTTCCGGCTGTTTGTAATACATTTGTTCACTTTCTAGGCCTTGTTCCATGGAAAGTTCATCGACACAGGTTTCTCACTGCCCTTCTACAAGCGAATTCTGAACAAACCTCTGGCTCTCAAAGACCTGGAGTCCATCGATCCAGAGTTTTACAACTCGCTCATCTGGATCAAGTAGGTCTGGGGATACGAGCCATGCTGTGCAGTATGGGGGGTGGAAAGCTGATGTGACGTGTAGAAACATGACATGTAAAAAAAAAAAAAATACTTGGGACGGTTTGCACGAGCGGATGAACAGACCGGCACGTTTATGTCACTTAAAATGTACCCTGAACTGGTTTCATAGTGAAGACACTCATTAGGATATTTCATTGTTGGATTCAAGTATGTAAGCACCATATTCTTAACAAGTACGATCAATTTGTTCCCCAATTCCTACACATCTGGGTTCATACCAATATATCCTGCCACATTTATTACTGCGGTTAGTCGAGCTGGTGTTTTAAAGGAAAAGTTGTTATTTGCTGTCTTGCCAGGAGTTCGATTAAAGATCAACACCTGGCTTATGTGCCAGACTGTTCCTCAACCCCAACCAGTATCTAGGTAACCTGCGAGACTCTAAGAAGAAACATACAAAGAAAGCCCCCAGTGAAACAGCACATTTACATGATCAAACAGACAGGATGTATCATTAACATGTTTGGAGGTACTTTTAGGCAGGTTTAGTTTTTGCTAACAATGATAATGACTCTCTGCCCTGCAGGGATAATAACATAGAGGAGTGCGGACTGGAGATGTTCTTTTCCGTTGACAAAGAGATCCTGGGGGAGGTCACCACCCACGAGCTGAAAGCAGACGGAGGAGACGTCCAAGTAACGGAGGAAAATAAGGAGGAGTACATCAGGTAGAGATGCATCCTCTGCTGCAAGTCTTACCCAGGCTGACTTGCAACAGTACAACACATTGATATATCTCCTTCAGTCCAACTTTGACCATGTTGTAGACAGTTTTATATGTTAGAATACATCACAATTTGAATTTGTTTTATGATGATTTAATACTCAAATTAAGATTTTCATTTTCAGCGACCACAAATCTTCATTCCTTGAGCTCTGTTTGATTGCGTTATGTTTCTGGTCATACCTCTGTCTGCAGGTTGGTGGCAGAGTGGAGGCTGTCCAGAGGTGTGGAGGAGCAGACTCAAGCATTCTTTGAGGGCTTCAATGAAGTCTTGCCACAGCAATACCTTCAATACTTTGATGCTAAGGAACTAGAGGTAATGAAACAAGTAGACCTATTCTCACCCACCGTCACCAACGAAGGACATGTTTATGTGTTGGGTTGTGTGGGTTCTCCAAAGTGTTGATCCTGCTGGGATGAAGAATCACCCATCTATGAGATTGTGCTTCCTTCCTTCCTTCCTGCCTGCAGGTGATGCTTTGTGGGATGCAGGAGATCGACCTGGTGGACTGGCAGAGAAACACAATCTACAGGCATTATGCCCGAAGCAGCAAACAGATCCTCTGGTTCTGGCAGGTCGGTACAGCAGCACTGTTCAGTCAAACGTCAAGATCAAAACAGCCCTTTCTCATTCCTCCCTTCTGACTTTGCTCTACTTTTACTACCGTAGATTAATATTGCACGATAGTCGTGCAGTTTGACGTCTCAATGTTTCATTTTCCTTGGGCTCACTGAGCTCTCACTGGAAGATTTTCAAAAACTCTTCATAAAACAAAGATAAACTTGAGAATTCAGGTGAATTATGTATGATTTAAAAAAAAACAATAGTCTGTCGTACTGGATTTGCGTCGTGGTGTTAACAGAAGGATCTGTTGACAGTTTGTGAAGGAGATGGACAACGAGAAGAGGATGAGACTGCTGCAGTTTGTCACAGGAACCTGTCGCCTTCCTGTTGGTGGCTTCGCTGACCTGATGGGTACGCCACTCACTCACTCACACCGTATGTATCGCATCAGAATTGACTTCTCGATTTGATCGTCTTTGTGCTTGTTATTGATTCAATACAGGAAGCAACGGCCCTCAAAAGTTCTGCATCGAGAAAGTGGGCAAAGAGAACTGGCTTCCACGAAGCCACACATGGTAAGGCCAGTTATTCTGCTTTCATAGAAGTCCTCAGACGTCAGGTATGTGGCCAGATGTCCAACCAGATGCAGGATCAAACCTTAATGAACAAACCCTCTTAGTCATTTCTGATTCAACCAGTCACCAGCCTTCCATTGTTGTTCGGCTTTAATTTGGTATTTGAAGTTATGCAATACTGTGTGAGAATAGTTGTTGTACCTTGCATCATACAGTTTCTGTTTATTTAGTAGATGCTACATCATATATATATATATATATATATATATATATACATATATAATTATGAAGAGTCATCTCATTTCTTTCTCTTTTCTCTGTATAGCTTTAATCGTCTGGACCTCCCTCCTTACAAGAGCTATGAGCAGCTGAAGGAGAAGCTCATGTTCGCCATAGAGGAGACGGAAGGCTTTGGGCAGGAGTGATGCACCAAGGGATGGGATGGAGGAGCTATATCCATTTCAGACAAGAGAAAACGGATTCTCAGATTCTTCTTGCGGCCAGGAGCTGCTTTTAAACTGGTAGACGGGCACGCAAATCTTCATTTTCTATAACATTATCATAGGCTGTAAGAACTGTTTCCAAGCTGATTTGTCACACATTCATTTCCCCCACAAGACACCTGTGAATCCTCCTGACTCTGTTTCACTTCTCCCCTACACGATGAGTTCCACCCTAATCCAGCTGATGTCTCTCTTAGTCCTGGTCGGCCCGCTATCAGGCGCTGGAGGCAGAAGAGACGCCTCTCTCACGCCGTCATGTCTGCGGTCGCTCTGCGTTGCTCAAGTGCCGTCTCCGCACGTACATCCGTGAATCTGTGCAGTAGTAACTTCTTAAGAGCCGCCTTGGTCGGGTCTATGCACTAGAATGAACAATTTTAGAGAAAAAGAACCAAATGTGTGCGTTTTGAAAAAAAAAAAAAAAGGTTCATATCTAAAAGCAACATGTGGCACATATATGGTTATAACTTTTATTTTTCTTCAGTTGAAAGGATGGATGAATGGACAGATGGTGTTTTTTCTTTTTTTTTTGAAACAGTTGACTGACTCCCGTAGCACATACACAGTTTCTTGATTAACTTTGATGAATATGATCATGCTAATTGTAATGCTAATGTCTCTTATTTTCACAGGTTGATTTCTTAACGAGTTGAATCTTTGAACTAGTTTGCACATAGTTATGTGAGCAGGAAGTTGGTTGTGATTGTTCTTAAGAGAAGTTGTATTTTTATGTGCAATAGTTTTGTAGAAAACAATTTTGCCAATAATGGAGCTAAAACAGTGATTTCTTTGATCATTTTATAACACTTTGGTAAGTTTCGGCATTTATTTCAATTCTCAATATGAACATTTGCATGCTTGCAGGTGTATTTGGTGAAACTGGTTTGGTTGTGATTTGATTTGTAGTACTTTGCCTTCCCAAAGTGATCTGCGCTCTGTATAATATCAGCCACGAATGGTCACTTCCTTTACCAGTCAGGGAGACTGAAAAGAGTCTTTTTATTAATAATTATTCGCTGTTACTAATGAAGTGGGCGCTTTAGGATGCATTATGTCAAAGAAAACAATGACTTGTTGAATAATGACCTATTCCCACTGAAAGGTAGCCCATTCTCTGGTAGATGTCCAGAATTAAGTATTATTCTAGATCAATAGTGAAGATGCTGTTTATTGTGTTAAAGTGACTAATGCAGTTTATGTAAATATACTTACAGAGTAGAGAATGTTCACCCAAGCAGTGGACCTCTTTTGAGTTGCAGGCATAAGTTGATAACTAAGATTTGAATTAATGTTATATATATATACATATATATATAAGTGGCCCTAGTTTTATAGGGTGTTAGTATTCAGATTTGTACAGTAGTATATTAGTGCATTTCCCGTCTTTTCCAAAAATAGCTCCGTCGACATCAAACTTAAAGTTTCTTTTTAGTATCAGGTAGAGCGTAACTTTAAGAAAATGACTATGGAAACAATCTACCAAAGGATTTTATTGAATTATTTTTTGTAAACCATTT
This sequence comes from Melanostigma gelatinosum, assembly GCF_949748355.1. Lineage (NCBI taxonomy): Eukaryota > Metazoa > Chordata > Actinopteri > Perciformes > Zoarcidae > Melanostigma > Melanostigma gelatinosum. Next base: position 20,650,471 of record NC_136636.1, on the reverse strand, counting down.
GACTTAAAGGTCGAAGTCATTAAAGTGTGATCAGTTCTTAACGAAATGCTGACACATTTTCACATCAGTGGTCACTATTAAATTGTCCTTTATCATATTAGTGGGTAACACTGTGATGAACACAAAGGTAGCTCGGCTACTCCAATCATAAATACAAAATTTGAAGAAAAAAAAAGAAATCTGTCAAGTGATGTTTTTTAACGACTTGTATCTGTCAAAGCATCAAGCTGTGTAGTGTGTGTGTGTGTGTGTGTGTGTGTGTGTATGTATGTATATAGGCAGCATGGTGCAAATGAAATGGTATCATTTTCAATGTGTATCCAGATCATTGAACAATCTTCATTAAGTTTCAGGAAATTCAATTTAAATTCCCAGTAAAAGGATGTTGTGCTCATGTATGAACCATGTGGCTGTATGTTATTCCATGGTGTTGATGCTGCAGAAGAAAGAACGTAAGCTCTCCCTCTTTGACCTGACGGGTGTGTTGGTGCTCAGTCAATACCAGTTACTGCTCACTTTACACTATATTGTGTCGGATGTTTCACATTATCTTACATGTATCCCCTTACTGACAGTAATGCACACGCATACATTCAAAACCTAGTGTGTAGCTACTGGTTTGCAGACTTGTGAAGAGATTATTGTAAAAAAAGAAACCATGATTTAAAAAAAAAAAAAAAAGGTTTGGAATTAAAATGTTTACTGTTGAATATTTTAACAGATTACAACTAATAATTCAGCACCTTGACACTCCAAACCGGTTGAATTAACCACTTCACTGTTTAATCACTGCTGTGTTCCAGATCATGGAGCAGTTAAATGTATAGAAATATGCAAAAATAGTGTTTTAGTTGTGCTGATTGCATTGTAAATCATGTTGATAGTGTAATCACTGTTTTTTGAAGCTCTAACTTTTTTGATAAGTGGAAGCCATTGGTTGGATATTATTTATTTGTAGGATGGGTTTCATGTACCAATGGAATGGATTGATTGAGAGATGAAAAACAGTAATAAAATGATTTAAACACTGGGCTCCTGCAGCACACGTGTGAAGTGTTAATTATTATCAAAGCAGCGTTTTTCACATTTGTTCACAATATTCAACACACAATTCATTGCCTTTGTATTTTCCTTCTAAATAAATATAAGTCGTCAACTGTTTTGCATATTGTCCCCTTAAAAAATAGTGTTCAAGGTAGTACAATGCTTGAACAGCCTCAATGCTGCTTACACATTAATGCAACAGTGATTGACATCTAAGAGTACAATAACATACCACTCTGAAACAGGCATTCTGCACAAGTTCTGTTACTTTCCATATTTTAAGTGTATTTTGCAAATAATATATTTTGAACGCATGACTTTGGTACTTTGGTATCACTACTTTGACTTGAGTAAAGGATGTGAATACTAACCGATGCTTTCTCCTGTGAAAAAGAAGGAATGAAGGCGGCTTATGGATGCAAAGCACAGAATGTAATGTTTAAATGCATTTCTTAATTATGCTTCTTGCTGTGAGCATGGGTGTTGACTCGGCGACTGGTTCAGAATATGTGTTAAGTGTGTCCGCCCTTAAATTAACTTTGGTCAATTCTTATTTGAGACATTCCTAAAACTCACTCTTACACATGTGATATACAAAAGCTAAATGACCAATGCAATTACCAAAGTTACTCACCAAGTCTGAGGTAAGAAGCTGCTCTGAAGGCGGTATGGCAGCTGATACTTCTGTAACTGTTGTCAGACGGCAGCACAGTGAGTATTTCCATTGAATGTGGATTTATACATCTGCTGCATTACATCTCAGAGGCAAATATTGTACTTTTTACTACATTACATTATCCGACAGCTTTAGTTACTTTTCAGATTACAATTTTTTTCATACCCTCCCTGTCCATTGAAAACCATATCTCCAGAATGTGTGTTTTTGAATGTGAATGCTTCTGGTAAATTGAATGATTAAGTGTTCCATCATGTGTTGAGGAAATGCCCATGCTTCTTGTTTCTCCTACTTCTTCTTTCCTAATAGTAAAACACTGATAGGTAACATTTTACTGCACAATGACTACTTTTACTGTTCACACTTAAATGAATTCATGCTGATAATACACTTACATTAGGGCAGTATTGAATGCAGGATTTACACTTGAACTGGATTATTTACAGTTTCGTATCCGCTAGTATTTACATTTAAGCGATCTAAATACTCCAACCACTGCAAAACGGTTATTCAGTCCCCTCTAGATACATTATTCAATACGTTCACATAGAGAATGAATTAATGAATCAGTTAAACTTTACAAATGGCCTTCAACGAGCTTTAAAAGTGAATGACGAGGAATGAAGGAACGCTTTTAACATCATTTGTTAATTCACATAAACACACCACACTAGTTTACACAGCCTAGTTTACATAGGAACCTAAGCTATAATGCTGCACCACGGCACATTTTCGCTGTGACACACCGTGCTGGAATATGTGCAACATAAAATACTGTCCGGTTTGCTCCTAGTGAAAGTCATGGCAGGTCCTGATCTGAATAGAACTCTTCTGTATACTGTCAATAACCTGCTGCAGCAAGAGAAGTACAAAGCGGCGTTGGCAGTGTTGAAAGGATTCAGAAACGGCGCCGTGTAAGTAAAACGATTAAATAAACTAGCTAGTTAGCTAAGCTAACTTAGTGTAGTTCACCTCTTTGCCACATAGCTAGCTCGTAAACAGGTCTGCACAGCTGTAGCACTACAGTGGTGGCTGTCTTCAGCAGCCTGCAGCAGCCGTGGTGACACAATTGACAACAAATAGAATCAGCAGCAGGTTGTATTGACTACTAGCAGCACTGAGGATGCTTGACCGTGTTTTGTAGCCAGTTGTGTTTCCAGACAGCACTGACATTTTTTTCTTGTTTTTTTTCACTCAGATATGGGGCCAAAATCAGAGCACCACATGCTCTGGTAATGACATTTCTCTTCAGAAGTGGCAGGTAAGGAATTGAGCTGTAATTATTTTGTTTAAGAAACAGTCCCTTGCTATCACAATGCACATCTCTAAAGTCTAAACAAGTCTTTTCTTCTCGCTAATAGTTTGAAGGACAAGCTCAAAGCCATTCTGAAGGCCACGTACACCCACTCCCGCAACCTGGCATGCTTTGTGTTCACATACAAAGGACTGCAAGCCTTGCAGGAGAGATGCCAGGGGAAGAGTTTGCAGTCTCACTCCTTTCTGGCCGCCTGTGTCGGAGGGTGGTTAGTGTTCGGAGATAACAACAACATCAATAGCCAGGTACCATGTGCCCGCAGACCAAAAAGCCCTATTCGTACATCAACGAGCACACATCGTCATAAACTCAAGCTATCAATGGGTTAAAACTCTCTGCTCTCCTCTAGATCAACATGTACTTGCTGTCTCGGATCCTGTTCGCTCTCTCTCGGCTGGCTGTAGAGAAAGGACTCGTCGCCCAGCCTAAACACGACCCTTTCCCCCTCTTTGCCACGCTGGTGTGGGGCATTGTCTTGTGGCTGTTTGAATATTACCCTCACACCCTCCAGCCCTCACTGCAGTCCTCCATGAACTACCTCTATCGTGACAGCAACGTGTGGCATGACATAACGGACTTCCTTGTTTATAATAAGCCAAGGACTGCTGCTTAAAAATCACCTTGTTTTTCTCATTACGGACCAACTCGTGTATCAGACAATACATGAGTTGCATTATTCTTTTTATAATTCTTAATATTCCCAGAATTATTAAATGTTGCCTTTTTAAAATGAATGTTAGAGAACAGTGTATATCGTTTTGCGTGTCAACTCACACCAAGTTTCCAGTATATGTGCACACCGTTATTAGTATTAGACTACATCTGCTTTAAAGGAAACATTTGTCACCTTTTACCTGGCGATCCAATCAGTGTTGATGGTAAATGTAGTCCATTGAAGGACTTCCTCAGTGCGTGCTATATTGACTGGTGAAGCTCATTTTTCCTGTTGCTGTTCAGGCAGTTCCTACATGTCCCAGAATGCATCGTTTCTGAGCTTCTGACACCTGCTCTCGGCTGCTCAGGTTCTGGAGGCTTCCCGCCGGGCCACGTGCTCCACGCTGCATTTCTTCGGCCTTAATCTCTGGCTCGACTAAATCGGCCAATAAGTCAAGCCAAAACACTGTGAAATATACACTTTACAAATCCTCGTCCGTAACATCCTGTGCACTTATATTTTGTGATGCCGTTTTCGCTGTTGGAAACAGTAACGGTAACTATTTTACAATAAAAGCAAAGAGAACAAAGAAGTTAGGTTTTTTGAGCGGCATCTAGTGCATGCCCTCTCGCTACCCAGAGACATGCTGAAATATTCCGTAGTTCTTCCGACCACCAACGACGTCATTGTCACGTCAAGTGACTGCGCTGGATGAAGGAAGAACAGATTTTGCAGCTGCGACACACAGAACATCAGCAACAGCTGCAGGCGTTTTCAGATTGTGTCCCTTACCTGGATATATGAAAATAGGCAAATTTTCCCCTTTTTAAATGTCAATATCTTTATATACAGTGTTTTTTTTCTGCTGCTATTTTGGGTGATTGTAGAATTGATGGATTTTGAATTACCAGGGCTATGTTACTCCAGCTGCCACAGAATACAATCAAATAATTTGTATTTAAAAATGTCAACTGTTCAATACTGGATGTGCATGTTGAAGTTATTGTCAATGTACTCATTTTTATGATTTACAAAAGCCGAATGTGTGCCATAATTATATATTTAACGAGGACGGAATGAATTTCTGTTTCGGTCAAACCCGATTCCTGTTTTTTCTTCAAAGCTTAATAATCATTTTTATAATTCAATATGCATCCAAAAGGCATTGAGCTCCAACTCAGTCATTGCCTTGTTGATTTAGTCGACCTCGTTGCCTGATAGTGCAGTATCGACTTCTGTTTGACGCAGTTTTTAAATACTTTCACTTGAGTATTTTCATTCTACTTGCTGCTACTACTCCACAGGGAAAAATAATTGTGTTTTTGTTCCCTGAACTCCACTAATTCCATTTGAAATGAAAGTAGTTATTGGCAGATTAAAGCTTTGCTTGTCAAACACATGATCAGTTTATAATATATGATGGAATGTTCTTAAATATATTAACTTGAGCTCTGCCTTGACCTGCTACAGCAGAAGGACCCTTGAAATATCAAATCTGAAGCATTACCACAGCCTATAAGGTTAAACTATGTGCCGTTTTGCAGCCGGGTTTAGCCTTTATCAGCTAACCTTGTTACTCTCTGTCTGTAACATGTTCCGTGTTGGCGGAAGTTATCCCTGTCGCTAAGCAAACATGACGAAATAATGGTCTTAAAGTAGTTTTTTCTCATACGTGAAGTGATACTGACATCATCGCACTAGTATTGCATCACAGATATGAACCAATCAGATTGCTTAATTTGATCTACCAGTTTTATCAATACAATTCATCCTCAATGAACCTTGACCTAGTTTTGTAAAATGTCAAAGCAATCCATTCAACAGTGTAATATTTCAGTCTGGACCAAAGTGATGTTCTGACTCTTTCACAGAGCCACGCAGCTAGCGGCTCAAAATCCTAAAATTGTCCATTGTGCCAACTTTCCTTGCAGGGTATTAGTAGTATTTCTTTCATGTTTATGTTTAAAATATGTTACCAAGTATTACATTTAACAATGTGACATGGAGACGCCAGCTACATAAATAGACAGAGCAACAATCATTATCGTGACTTCAAGTGACTTCATTCTCCAAAAATGCCTCCCAACCCACTATGCTGCACATACATGTGCAGCATAGTGGATGACTACCATGGAACATTATTTGCGCAATAAAGCTATATTGTCTTTGAGGCAAGTCTGAACACCACCGGAAACACCACCCCCACGCCCCTGTACTGGGGCAGAAGTCACTGCGTCCTTGTGTCACAATGTCTAGGCGGCGGGCAGTGGATGAAAGAGAAATATCCTAGTTATGCATGACTGTGTCTGACAAAATATTACCAATTAAATGGCATGTATGACTTTTGCCTTGTAGACTTGAGGGAGTTCGGAATTTGATCGAGCCAATCGCTGTTCTATAAAATCGAGTTTTAGTTGTGAGCTTTTGCCCGGCCCTAAAACTGTGACAAAAATGCCAGAGACACACGGGTATGCTTAACAAATGAAGTGATTTATTAACTGAAAAATACCTTTTGCTTCTCAGACTATTTTGCACCAGCTTTAGTTGGAATCTCACACAGGGTTCAAAGGGCAGAGACATGTATCATGATGCCAAACGAACCCACTATAACATTATGTCACATGCTGTGAAAAAATACTTTTAGTATTAGAAACTAAGAGTTTGTGAATTGTATGAAGAGATAACTAGTTTGCTTTTTCACTTGTGCTCAATGAAATAGTAGTACTCCTCCTGCTACGGGTCTCATATCTTCATTCCAAAACTTTGCAGCATCTTGCAAGTGTTCACGCCCAGTAAACCAGCGTAGTGACGCTCTGTCCGCCTGTTGAACTGGGTGACTTTAATTGCTTACGTAATTACTTTACGCATTCAACTTTCCGTCTGCAACTCAAGCAAGGAGTGGTGTGCCCCTTTGTGGCGTGTGTTGTGATACACATGACTTGACGCCTTAGTAACAATTGAGGAAAACCAGTTAAATTTGACACATCGAGTGAAATGCTTTGCCCCACCCTTTCAGAAGGTGGGGCAAAGGTTTATATAGCAGCACAGGGTGAAAGCAGGGATGTCATTGCATTGAAGACAAAGAGACACCAACAAATGGAAGGTGAGAATGCAAGCAATCTATTTCTCCACTCGTTTGTCGTTTAACTGGAGCCTTCTTCGCTTTCTGTCTTCCAGTGGCTTCTAACAGGTAAACGCGGTTTTCTTTAGCAGTATCTTGACTTCTTGTTCTTCATTTGCAGACTTGAAAATAAAAAATGTCAACTTGGAAAAATCTGAAAACCTGGAGAGGCACAGGACAGAGGGCTTCAGCAGCTCCAAAAGCCTGGTGCTGCGAAGAGGAGGCCCACTCAGAATCAGTGTGCAACTGGAGGGCCGACCCTTCAACCCCAAGACCGACTCTCTGAGGGTCAAAGTTATGCTAGGTAGTCTAGATTTGTATTTTTGGGCTATTGAACGGCTATTGTATGCAACCAGACTTACCCACGAAATTGAAATCCCGTTGCTAAATTGTCTCTCTTCTCTCCTCAGGCCACCTGTATGTGATAATGCCAGTCACTTTCTCCAAGAAGGTTTCTTCCTCCCACTGGAAAGCCTATGTTGACCCAGAGGGCCGGGACCTCCAGAACCTCTCCATGTTCATCACCTCTCCTGCCTCCGCCGCGGTGGGCCACTACAGATTTCAGCTGTATGTGTTCACTCCGGGCAGAAAGAAGATCTGCGCGTTCGGCAAATTTATCCTGCTCTGCAATCCCTGGTGTCGTGGTGAGTCAACCGATCAGAAGCTTTTTACGAAGTTCATTCAAAGTGATTTTTGCAGCCAAACCAAAGCAGAAATGTAGCAATGCATTTTAAAATGTCAACGCACAAGGATGTGCTCAATGTATTGTTGTGTTTGTTTCTTGCAGAGGATGCTGTGTATATTCCCTTTGAGGACCAGAGAGAAGAGTACATCCAGAACGACTCTGGGCTGCTGTTTATCGGGACATCTATGAATATTGTGTCAAGACCATGGTCCTTCGATCAGGTATGAAAAACAACAAGTTCATCAGAAGTTTTTGCACAAAGTACAACGAAATTAAGTAGCAATCCTGATGTTGCGTACACATATCTCAAACATTAATAAAAAATACAGAAGAATGAAATTATATATATATATATATATATATATATATATATATATATATATATATATATATATATATATATATATATATATATATATATATATATATATATAACTCATCCACTCAATTTGACATTTGCCAGTATTATTTTAAGGCAAATTAAGTATTTTATATTTATATTTTTTCTATAGTACATCATATATGTGAGTTCCTGCATTGTTTCCTCTTAACTGTACCTTAACATCACTCGGCATCATTTATGACAGTCCGGCACTGCACACTCTGCAGAGACACAAATGCATTTTGGGCCGGTTGAATATGTCCAGTAAACTAATTTGTCAGAAATTCTTGTGAATATCGTGAACATCCAGATATTTCTCACGTACAGAACATCTAAACATTTCGAACAGACTATCTTCGTCTGTTGATTTCCATTAAGTAATACGTGTAGTATTTATTGTGGTGCTGTTTTAGTCGATTGCATTTCAAGTGACGTCAATTTCATTTATGTTGCCCCAATGTCACAAATCACAAGGTTAGCCTCGAGGGACATTTCATTATCACGTATTCCTTGTGTCCACTTGCAGGATATACTTTTGATCCTTGAGTTGGATTAACCACAAAGCATATATTTGTCTATTCATTCATTAGAATATGCTCTAAATTGTTAGTAAATGTTGATTTAATTCTCTTATTTCTTCCTCTCTACCTGCGTAGTTTGAGCCCGGTGTTCTGGAGGCGTGCCTGAATCTGCTCCAAGTCAGCCCTCAGCACCAAAAGAGCAGAAGAACTGACTACCTGAACAGAAACAACCCCGTCTACATCAGCCGAGTCGTGTCTGCCATGGTGAGTGCGAACAGATTCAGAGTATAAACACAACATGAATACATCAACTTCACACCATGAAGCGTCCTTCTGCTTATTAAAAGCATGTTGGGGCCTGAACTGGAACACCGTGTTGTGCATTTGAACGCACACCTCGTGCCAAGGGTTGAAAACAAAATGGCACGCTGTGATTATTGCAGTTAAACAGGTGATAACAGCAGTTATTAAACTGCCACGAAGGATCAGAATCATCTGGCAGGATGTGAGATGTCCCGGTTTGCTCTGGAATCTTTTGGAACTGACGCGCAAAGATGGAAAATTGCATTTATCGTCTCGTTCATGTTCAGATCAACAGTGAAGACGACCGCGGGGTGCTGAAAGGGAAATGGAAAGGGGACTACAAAGATGGATTTAATCCCTCCTTGTGGACGGGGAGTGGGGACATCTTGACCCAGTGGGCTGAGTCCGGTTACAGACCAGTCAAGTATGGACAGTGCTGGGTGTTTGCAGCCGTCATGTGCACAGGTGATTATATCATGATAAAACCTTTGAAATGTAATCACATCATATCAGTCACACAGTCGTTCGTCTTTACTGCTCAGTACTTTTTGTACAAATCTTCAATAGCAAGTGCTATACGACATCATGATTGATGTCATTTTTTCCATGACGCAATGTGTTCAACGCCTGCGTCTGTTTTTTCTCAGTCATGAGAGTTCTTGGCATTCCTTGCCGCGTCATCACAAACTTTGACTCTGCTCACGACACCAATGGCAACCTGGTGATTGAGGAGTACTACAGTGAAACAGGGCAGAAGCTGAACCACAGCAAAGACAGCATATGGTCAGTGGTGATTTACCCTTTTAATTTGTTAACATGCCAAATATATGATCAACAGTTTTTTTGTGAAAACGAGCCTGGCTTATTAAAAAGCACTTTTTTTTCACACAATTGAATGGCATTGATTTCGTTTTGAGAAGCAAGTCTATTCATGCTTTGTGATGTGTTGTTTTGTCTCTTCTTCACAGGAACTTCCATGTGTGGGCGGAGTGCTGGATGACCCGCTGCGATCTGGGATCAGGAATGGATGGCTGGCAGATTCTTGACCCGACCCCCCAGGAGAGGAGCGGAGGTGTGTGGGAAATCGATCACTTCTCTGGTCATGTTTGAACTTGTTCTCTTGCCATAACTTTCCTTTCCTTCTTCGTTTATTGTAGGAGTGTTCTGCTGTGGCCCAGCCCCAGTCAAAGCAATCAAGGATCGGCGTATCGACCTGTTTTTTGACATCCCCTTTGTCTACGCCGAGGTGAACGCCGACGTCCACTCAGTCGTAGTGAGCGAGGGTCGGGTGGTCAGCCACTACACGGACACGGAGAGAGTGGGATCCCTCATCTGCACCAAAGCTGTTGGCTTCCCCATACACCAGAACATCACAGGAGACTACAAACTCATCAAAAGTATGAGCCAAAAACAGAACTCCATTCATCAAGCGGCTTAATGTTTGCTCTGAGGCGTGACTACTTACGTTTTTTCTTTCAACCGTCACAATATAGGCCCGACTTCAACGCTTTCATCGAGAAGTTCCACAGTGTCAGAGGACTTGAGCAGAGGTAATTTTGAATTTTGAATGCGATAATCAGACTCGTCATCTGTTCAAACACATGTCATCTCATGCACTGGCTTTCTTCATTTCACAGGCTCATCCAGGGGCCTGCTAGTGGTCCTGACCCTGGATAATGTTCCTGTTGCCGGGGAGCCCGTCCACTTTACGGTGAAAATCATCAACAAGGGGAGGGTGGCCAAGAGGATGAAAGTGCATCTGAACGCCCAGGCTAAAGAATACAACCACAGCCCATCAGACACCTTCTGGGAAAAACACGGTGTCGTACAACTGGCACCCACGGAAGGTAAATTCCCCCATTTTCACTCATCTACAGACTCAAACGTTTACTGCTGAGAGATTGTGGTTTTAATTTCTTTCTGCCTTTCCAGTCAAGGTTATTCACCTGCACATCCTCCCAGCACAGTACGAGGATGTGGTGGGTGACGACCTGATCAACCTCGCAGTCGTCCTGGAGGACTTGGCCAGTCGTGAGCGAGTCCTGGCCTCAGAGGAGTTCAATATCGCCAGCCCACAGCTCACCATACAGGTATTGTATTTCAAATTGTTCAAACATGCATCACTTTAATTTAATTCATTTAGCAAAAATCTGAACTTTTAGATACCATATATGTGTTGACAGACAAAGGGCTATTGTATGAAATGATTACAAAGGCATCGAAGAATATTTACTTCTCTGATGCGATGGTGCAGCAGCTTAAGAGTTGCAGGAAACATACAGAATGTATTGTTATTGCACAAATTCTACAAAGAAATGAGCTGTAGAGCTCTTGAAACTGCCTGAAACAGTACATTTAACATTCCACACATGCACTTCACGCTCACACGCCATACAGACACCTGCTGTAGTAAATGGAAGTGGCATATTAATAAAAACTATTATTGCAGGTACACAGTTATTACACATTACCTGCTGCTCAAACTTCATTCCTGTGGTGTGGAATGAAGGGTCATTTAAGGGGATTATCAGGGTTCACTCACTTCCTTTGTCCTTCAGATTGCAGATGAAGACTCGATTGTGCCTACCAAAGAGCAGGTTGCCATCGTGGCCTTCACCAACACATTGTCTCACCCGGTGAGCGGAGTACTGACTGTGGCTGGAGCCGGGCTGATTCAGGGCAAGGCCCACTTCAGGTAAGAACGAATGAATTCTTGTACATGTTGATTGTTGAATGACTTCAGTGATTTGTGCACTTCATGGATGGCTGCAAAACAAGGAATGCTCAAATATAGGAGTGGCACTTTGACCTGACAGAGGACAGTCTGTCTTTGTTGAAGGAATGTTGGCTCGTTGCATTTGTACTGTTCCGCTTATGTTTGTGTTCGGGCAGGCGTGGCGAGGACAAAACAGAACGTTCCTCTGCTGTGTTGACATCCAGGTTGATAATTACTTACTGGCACTGCAGGTTTATTTTAGGCTGCTCGGGTGTGTGACCTATAAAATCTTATAATGCGTGCTCCACTCACAGAGTTAGTCGTAGCTCTCACAAACAAACTCGGAGCCAGTGTCAGCCACCCGCAAACTTCAACAGTGTGTGAAGTCATTTATATCTTCTCTGTCTCTTCCTGCAGGATGCTCCCTCTGCGTCCAGGCAGGAGCATGAAGCAGCGCATCACCTTCATCCCCAACAAGGTGGGAACAAAGATGCTGCAGGCCAGCCTGGCACTCTCAGGCATCAACTCCACGGTCAGAGGCTTCAAGATGGTCTCTGTCAGCAGAGCTTGAATCCTGTCTTTGTAGCTCACATTCGGCCGTGATTTACGTTTCTGTCAGTGTAGTTTTGCTTTTTTAAGTCATGTTCAAATTGTTGTCAATCTTCATGGTTTTCTATTGCCTTTTAATGTGAATGTAATTTATAGTTATTTATTTATTTATACTTTTTTACTCGGATAATTGTGCCGTTTGTTTTATTTGAAAAATAAAATAAAAAAATCGTAATATTTACAGTCGGCTGTGTTACTTTTCTTCCTTCTGACTCAAATATACAGAACTAATGTAGATTGTTGTTGCAGTTCTGTTCTCTGCCCTGAAGAGGGAGCCCTTTCCTCAAAAGGTCACCGTAGTTCAGTCTGAATGTAATGGTTCTCAAACATGTAATTCCAGCAAGGATCATTCAACAGTTATTTATTTGTCCTGCAGTAACTCTGTGAAATGAAATTCAACTCACCTCTCCCAACATTGCAATTAATTTATTTTTCATTAATCTATTTTATTAACTGTCAAAACAAATCGACAATAAAGCATTATATACAAATCATAGCTAAGCTGACAGGCAAAGTAATCGGCACATGCACAACCAGTTCATCTATATTACAAACAGGTTATTTAGGAAATTACACCGGGAGAGAAGAGAAGAAGAGTTAGAACACAACATGTACAACCCAGAATCAAAAGTACGGATTCAAGCACCGGCCTACAATACAACATCTTCAAGACAACGTCTTATCAAAACATTTTTACAAGAGCGTAGTTTTGGTCTCTGAAGGGGATATTTTTATGCTGCACTCCCAAACTGTTTATACCTCATTGTGTTGTAAATTTAAACCAATAATAAATAGCTCACATTATGATGGTAAAATACAATCAGACTATTTTAAATAGCCTCTACATATGAGGAGAATATTATCTGACATTTTCCTAGCCAACGTGAATAAAACAATTCTAAAATAACAATGAAGGCAAAAATCGACCCCACGTGACATCATCATTTTAAGTCTCGTTTCTAATTCGGTCTTTAAAATGGTGTCGGTCAGTGGAAAACGGGTTTAGTCTCACGACAAATTTAAAAAAAGACACAGCAGAACAAACAATCTCAACTTGTTATCCATGCAGACATACTCACTGTGTTCCATAAACAGGATGTACAATTTTGCATTCAGTGCATCACTTTTTTTTGTGTACAAAAGTGGGACACACCTTTCATGAAGTTGAGATGAACTGAATTTTAAAAAAGAAAAAGTATTTGCAGTATTAACCATAGTTCCCTGGGGTTAGTTATGAAGCTTTGATCCCTTATTTGTCTTTGGTCTTTTATTTTGGTCCAGCACTTTTGGGTTCATGTGTCTCAGATATACTTGCAGCCTCGCTTCCGAATCCTCACAGTTCCTTTGGCTTTAAAGTGAAATTGTCCGGCTGGGTGCTCATTAGGGATCAAATGCCTTTTGCCAGACCTGAAGTGAGACCGTATCAGTTTCTGGGAGCAGCTTCACCTCCGAGCTGCACTCAGGAGTTCAGGAGAGTCTCACGATTGAGTTGGAAGAGCAGAGCGTGACAGCTGGCGCCCTCTAGAGGTAGTCCAGCTCCAGTGCATGGCTCAGAGCCTCGAGATCGGCTCGACAGGACACCCTCCAGAACGGCATGTTCTTCTGTGGAAACAAAAATGGAATAAAAATGAAATGCAGGTTTAATGTAAAACATGCTAACTTAAGGCAAGCCAACTTTTCGCTGCAGATTCAGTGCAGATGTGAATTATGAACTGTGGTTTGGAGGGGAATTACAGCATGTGATCAAGTTCACGTGGATAACATGTTGGCCTACAATGTACGAAAGCTTAATGCAAAAGAGATTTGCCAAACTGCCAAAACCATGGAAAATGTCTGACATTTCAATGCAAAGATGATATGTAAAAAAACAAGCTACGAGACTCAAGCGGCAGAAATCCAGGGTGTCTTAGAGCTAAACTGATTAGTTGAGGCCCGTGTTTCAGCAGTCACAGTCCTAAAACACAGACTGAGCGGTACCTTCTTGGCCACAGACTCTTCTTCGGCTCCATCTCCTATCACCACGTACACTGCTCTCCGGCCAAACCTCTGAGAGACACGCTCAAAACAGCTCTCTTTGCCTTCAGAAAGAGGGACATGTCAGAGTTAAAAATGTTGAAAGAGTAGCTTTGAAGAAATCATTTTTTGATTCATTTCATGATTGCCACTATCTCTGAACCCTTCTTTGGTAAATTGTCCTCACCTGTCTTGGTGGCACTGTAGATGTTCTCTATGGGGAAAGCTGCGCCCAGGCCGTACAGTAACACCTTGGAGAGGGCTGGGATGAGCTGGGTGGTGGTTACCAACACATTCACACAGTTAGGCCTGGAAACAGGACAGACAAGGACTTAAACTACGGTTAAGTTACGACTCATTAAATGACACACCAAGGAAGGGCGTTGATCCAGACAAATCCTAATTCAACTAAATACTGAGCAGCGAGCAGCTAATCGAGCTGCCGGTGTAAATCGAGCCGTGGCAGCATGCACTGACCTCGAGTTGATGAGAGCCAGGGCTTTGAGTGCTTGGGTCAGCCACAGGTCAGTCAGGACCTCCATCTCTCTCCGCAGCTGTAACCACTCCTCTCGCTTGGGGCTGCCCAGCAAACCTGCCCATCAGGGAGAAGCACAAGCTTGACGGTCAGTCTTTGAAAAACAAAACAGGGAGGACATGAACTTGTGAAAGCTCCGATGCATGAAGAAATCTAATTTAGTGAGACGTTTCAAGACCTTATTTAGACAGCAGGACTGTCTGCAGTCTTTGGTCGGACGACTCTCACACAACATCCTCGAACCAAAGCCTCAGACAGATGGTCTCCAGCATCGGTAACGCAGCCAGCTGTAATCAGCAGCGCACAAGGGCCCGTCGAACAACAACTTCTGACTCATTATCAGAGTTGACAAAACGAAACCTGGCTTCTTTTTCACCACATCATGATCCAATTAATGGAACAGGTAATGCGCCAGTAATGAACCGTATTGTGTTTACACTATTGGAAGGAGCAGGTGTTTATGGACATTAGGGGTGTAACGGTTCACAAAATTCACGGTTCGGTTCGGTACAGTAGAAAACTATAAATGTCAGAGAAATGTACTTGATTTTAAAATATATTTATTCATTACAACTAACATCATAAAGTTATTCTTTGACTTTGAACAATGATGGAACTATACCTGAGTGACTCATCTTCTGGGGTGTCTTCTTAGCAACACATAAGCATAAAAAACAAAAACTGCTCCTTAATGTTATGTAGTATTGTTACTTACATCTTGCAAAATCGATTTTTAATCTCAATGGGACTACCTGGTTAAATACAGGTTTTTAAAAAATAAAAATATTTTTTTTATTTTATTTTTTTCTTCAAACTTATTCGGTTCGTCATGCGTACCGAACCGTGAGCCTCGTACCGAACGGTTCAATACGAATATGCGTACCGTTACACCCCAAATGGACATGCATTTTCGTCTCCAATAGAGGTTTAGCTGATGCACAAGCTGGAGCTTGAAAAATACAAAATGTACTTTTCTGAAGCAGGAAGCTTGTATAACTCGACACAGTACCAGCAAAAAAAAAAAGAAATAAAAAAAAAGAGAAAACCCAGACAAATCACTGCGGTCTGAAGCTGAGCTGAGTTCAAATTGAACTCTAGCAGCAGATAAATAATGTATATTGTGTCTATAGCGATATTAATCACAACATTATCTTACTGTTCATTTCTTTCATTATTTGATATTATTTTACCGCATGTCATCCTTATTAAACCTCAGAGAAAACAGGCTAATCTAAATATCTACGTTGTCTGTACACAGCAGTGTTAAATAAAATGGCAGCTGGGCCCACCTCCAATGTTATTCTTGTACGTGTTGTAGATCTCCTTGACTCTGCGGTACCGGAAAGCCAGTTTCCTCATCCAGTCCACCCCTCCGTGGACTCCTGACCCCAGGCACAGAGAGCCGGCCCCCGCTGGGCTCTGGAAGCCGTCCGACCCAAAGTTGTAAGTGCTGCAGGATCGCAACACAGGAAACAGATCATAAAGACACAAACTGCATTTTTCCAGAGCATCTTATAGCAGCACCATCATTGGTGTTTCAGGGGAGGATGCTTTAAGAGCTGGTACAGCTATATATTAACAGATACAGTTTCTTGTAAGCGATTCAGGTGATGAACAAGTAGGCAGCGCTTAAAACATTCATCAAATTTAGGGTGCGTGCCAGTGTAACCACGGAAATGTCAGGGACAAGGAGCGCTGTAAAGATGAAAATGGTCGACGCTGAGTTTGAGCTGTGAATGAAAAAGCTTTGTCGCTAACAAATCATGAAGAACATTCAGCGCAGCTAGGATAAATATAAAAACATCTTTGAGAATGAAGACGGGCCAAGTTCAATGAAATAAATACTTCTACAAATGTACTTTGGTACAGTCTGGCTCTTTCTCCTAAAAGCATCCTAAAGTGCTTCAACAAGTTTAGCAATAAAACGTCCGACAGAGGGAATGATAAAGAGATATTTTGATGAGAAACGAACGCGTTGGATAACCCTGTGACATATTATACGGCTGTGGAAGTCGGGAAAATAAAAAGACATGCACATGCTTGCATGCATGAGCACACACACACAGACACGCACAAACTCTTTGTCTCATCTCCCTGCTGTTTTTCCGCATGTGCACTAAAACTCAGAGGGCAAGTCGGGTTTACAAGCCACAGCAGAGGAGTGTCTCAGCAGAGCTTTAAGTACAGTAACACAGCCGCCCCTTTACCTCAGGTCCTGTCCGTTGTCGTCTGATGCCACGTCATCAATATGAACCTGGTCACATTCCTGGGAAATGAAAAAGGAGAGCGGATATATCAAGAGATCCATTTCAGAGTGGAGCCCTGTACAGGCAGGTCTCTTGTCTTTAAGGGGAGCCTGCGGGAGTGATAGCAGCTACAGAAAAAGAAAAAGAAGAGCAGACATAAAAGACAAGGAAGAAGGAAATAAGATGTGAGGACACGGGACAGCGAGGCGCCGGAGACACAGGACAGTCAACACGGCTGTGCGATTCTGGTGTAACCACGTAGTAAGTTCTTTAAAGTAAAGTAAATCTGCATTTTTTCATAGGCCGTCCAACATTTTGGTTTCAAAAATCCACTGAAGAAAGGCCTATTGTCTTTGACAAGCACAGTGGTGTACATGTTGTTCCTCTCCACTGGATTTTAAAGCAACCAATCAGACCACAGGGATTTAAACCACACTGAAACTTGAAAGCGTGGCTAAGACCAAATCACCTTCAGCAACATGCAGTTAAATCTTGAAATAGTTATTAAAATTGGATATTTAGGAGAAAAACAAAAGCAAGGAGCATCAATCCATCATAGTTGGCCAGGAGGAAATACACAAAGTATGTCTGACAAAGACTTGGTCTGTAGTCCAGCTGCAAGCCTCCAAGTCCTGCAATCTTTCACATAATTCTAGCTGTCACCCAGCGACCAAGAACAGACAGGGTCTCCTATCACCTTTCAGCCATCTTACGCTAGACAGCCTACCTATCTCTATAGAACTCAATTTCCAAAGGCTGCAACCCTCCTCCAAAGCCGCTATAGTGACCATACAGTCAGAGCAGCTCCACTCAGCCCCGACATAGCATGCTCATTTGAATCCAGTTTCAAAAGCTGGAAATTAAGTAGAAGACAGCCACAGTGATCTACTCGTATCCGTTTTTTTTCTTAAGGAAAGGTTCAACTGGAATTTCTTACTTTGATTAATCAGGCATGCATGCATGCCGATTACAATTATGTGATCTTCTGGAGGTATTTCAGTTCCGACAGCAGTGATACAACTCGTAGCCCCTGATGTAGCTCCTGACATTGGAAGGACGGGATAATTGTACCTCAAGACTTAACGGCAGTTGTCAGCCCGCTGTGGCCGACTGCTTTAGAGGTTTACTGAGCCCTGACAACAAAAGACGGGATAAGAACCGGGTTTGCAAATGGCTTTGTTGGCTGCTTTCCCTCCTCTCGACTGCTCCTCCTCCCATTTGACTAATTTTCCTCTCGGATGCTCAGACACACACCTATAATTACACCACAAAGTGTACTTGTTCCCCCTCTCCCCCTCTCTCATCTTTTTTCTTTGTCAGATCAAGGCCATGGAATTCAGGATGAAAAACGCAAAAACCTTTTCAGTCTCTAGTAGGTTGTAAAACGGCGCTTGAATGACTACTTGAGGAGTCCGTTTTTAGAGGTTGCACCAATGTCCATGTTAACTTTGGTGGATTTTTAGGCAGCGAGTTGGGTCTCACTGTAAAAGCACTTATGCCAGCAGTTAACAACCCCTTTCTTTGAATATTCTGGCTCAACTGAGGAGGGCAAATTGTTTGGAAAATGCTGTAGTAAGAATTAATACAGGACAGATGCTGTGTGAGGGGATTTCGACAATGACTGCTACTGTGCTTTGTGCCAAGTGAGAAAATAGCACCCAAATGTCAAACCTCCTGCTCGGCTGTTGCAGGGAAGATCTTCTGGTGTGCCAGCTTATACTGTTGGATATGTTCTTACTGCTGCTATTTTCCACCTTACTGGAAATAAATCTGAGATAACCCCCTCCCCCAAAAAAACATTCAAGTTGCAAAAAAAACTGAGACACAGAGCGCTGCAATGGAAATATGAAATATGTAAGTGTTTTTTGTGTGAATTATGGCATTATGTCCAAATGACCTGTTTAAGGGGACAAAAGGTACCAAACATGCTTCCCTTGCACTTTTTTTGATGAGTCAATTCTCAATCAAATGTTATAAAAACTCACCTCCAAGTCATTGAAGAAGAGTCTCGAGTCGGCCAGGTTGAAGATCATCTCCTCCATCCACAAACCAAGAGACACAGCTTTTGAGGAGTCCTGATGGGCGTGCGTGCGCACACACACACACACACACACACACACACACACACACACACACACACACACACACACACACACACACACACACACACACACACACACACACACACACACACACACACACACACACACACACACACACACACCCTACGATTAATAACCTCACAGTTCTACTGCAATTACAATTGTGTACATTCATGCATTCTCTTTGGCTTTTTGAATCACAATTAAACATAATTCATGTCAGAAGTCATAGCATTGATGTTCAGTATATATTTGTGTGTGTGTGTATATACTGAGGTGACGAATTCCTCCTCGGGTGAGTAAAGACTCTTATCTCTTCATCAGTCACATCCATTTCAACACATTCAAATGAAAGAAAGCTACTCTGTAAACTACAGTTTGTTTTTAATGAAAGATTGTGTCAGAAACAGTCTCTCTATCATTTCCGGGGCTGCACCCGTAATAACGAGTGAATCAACAACACAGTCATGAGCTCAGGCTGAGATTGATGGTCTAAGAGGTTTGGCATTAAGTGAATAATCAGTTGAATTGGATTATTGAACATCATTACTCTTCTCTGTATTCTGGCCCTGTCAGTGCAGCCGCCTGCTTGTCTCCCTGAACAGCTTTCCTTTCACGTCCTCTGCAAACTCATCAACTGGATTGACATAAACAGGTTTCAGGGAGAGGCAAGGGTAAATATCTATCTGCGTAACCTCTCTGCTGATTCTTATCTTCACAAACTCTTTTCTAACTTGTTTTGGCTTCATCTCGCTCACCAATTCCCCCTCCATCTCTCTACACTAGCTCACTTTCCTGATTCATTACATGTTATTTACTGCAGACTGTTGGATTAAACTTGGTGAAAAACTATGAGTAACACTTTTATAATCTCATCCAATCTCCTCAAGGCTTAACCAGCCGTATCCGGGTTATTTTTGTTGCAAGTTTTAGTTCCTAAACTACGAATATTTTATGCCAACCAATGCTTTTTAATTGCTTTACCATGCAAAGACGATGTAAACGCACCAACAAGACGAAGACCCCGCCAGCGGACCAGCCTTTGTGAGGTTGTAATTAACCATCTTAGTTTAGCTTCATAGCATGCTAACATTTGTGAACTAGGACCAAACACAAAGTACAACTGAGGCTGATGGGAATTTCATTAGTTTTGCAGGTATTTGGACAAATAGACATTTTAACCTGAAGTGATCACAATTCCCTCTGTCTGGGAACATGAACATGAACATGTGTGAAAAATGTAATCCATCAGTCAATCCATCCAACAGTTGATGATGAGTTATTGGCCAAAAATGAACGGAGACTTGATGTTCGCTGCAATCGATGGACACAATTCTGGCAAGTTTCGAGAATCTCCTCTTTGATTTTCACATAGATGTCACGTAAATGATCAGACTGAATGAATGGCAATGATGGGAAAAATACATAAGAAGATCTAGAACACAACCGTAAGTCTGTAGGCGTTTACTGTTCCTACTCTATCAGTACCTCACACCACCTGGCTTCTCTTCTCTGGCATTGGAAAAAACCCAACCAAACACGCAGGTGTTGCACTACACCAACTTCAGTTGTTGGCTAATAAGAAAATGATAAATCATCCAGAAAAAACACATAAATTGTCTGGCTGACAAACAGCGTGGGTGTGTTGTTCAAGACTACAAAAGCAGGTGTGTGTGTGTGTGTGTGTAATGAGCGCAGTGTTGTTTTGATGGCAGCGTTGGCTCGTCTTTGGCAGCGAGACAGGAGAAGCAGAGTGGTGTCAGCCAAAGGTGAATGCTAGATTAGTGCAACAAGAGAGAGCTGCCTTCTGGCTCAAAATGGGCTCGATGACACATGAATGGTAAATCATGACAATTAAATAACCCCCCCCCCCCCCCTGCAAAACAAGGTGTAAAAGATAATTGAGGAAGAAGGGTGGAAAAAGTTCAGTAGGAGGGAGAGGAGGAGGAGGAGGAGGATGACAAGGAGAAAATGACTCGGGGGAGGATTGAGAAACACTGGACAGAAGAGGAAGAGATGAATGGAAAGGATGAAGAAGGAGGGGCTAAAGGGCTTAAGAAAGGATTGCTCTGCTTGTCTAATAATTGAAATAATTATCTATAATCACCGTCCTCAAACACGAGGGCTGTTCTATACAGAGGGACGAATAAAAGCCTCTTCCTGATAATCCCGGGGAAGCGAGAAAAACACACAAAAAAAGCACCTAAAACATTCACCTTTACTCTTATGCAGGATGTTCGATATGGAAAACACACTAGAGGACAGAGAGCGGTGCTGTATGATAGATGAGACAACGGAGGAGCTGTTACACGGGAATCAGCTCCTCATGTGGATCTCCATTCACCGCTAGCTCGCCAAGCTGGTGAAAACAACCGTCTTTCAACACACACATTCGTTTTTCCTGCACGCTGGGCCCAGACTTGTCTTTACGTAAAAGGTCCAAAACATTTGTTCATGATAAGAGTTTAATAGGCTGGCCCTAATGGGACGAGCCTGGGCTGTTGAAAGTAGACAGAAAGAGGGACACAACACGGTGAAGTGGAGAAACTTGTTGCTAGCTTGTAAGCCGTCTTGATGCTTGGGATTGTTCATCTGTTTTTCCGCTGTCACTCATGTCGTTCCTCAGCTGCGTGTCTTGAGTTTTGATGTCAGAGTCTGTACAACTGAGCTCCAGCAGCGGGGTGTTTGGGTGGAATCAGGAATTTTTGGCACATGAGTCACATTTCAACACATCCACTCTCTCGCTCTATCTCTCTCTCGTTGTTTCTTCCTCCTTTTTTTCCTCTTAACTCACCCCACCCCGCCCCTTTCTCGCTCTCTCTCTCTCCGTGGCAGAAAAAGAAAGAAAAAGAAACAACGGCATGCATGGCCTGCCGAGGGCTGAACCGATCAGAGACGCTTCTCTCAAACTCCCATCAGCCTTGTGTCAACCCGCAGGGGGACAGTGAGAATTCAAAACACACATCCCCGGCCAAAACCAAGAAACGCACCACTGGCCGTCCCTTGTCAGCTGCCTGTCTGTTATGTAAAGGTCCCACCGGCTGTCAATCACGCCGCAGGATGCCGGGGTAACTAAACAGCCCCGGTGCATAATGAAAAGAAACAAGAGGGCAGAAAGGCAAAACAGCCAGCGTGTGAAAATGCTCAGGGATGAGACCCAAAAGGTCGTGGACTCGGCTCAGGCGGCCAAACCTTTGAATGTTAGTCAAATAAGCACTTGATCACGGAGACAAAGGGTAAACTGACTAAAGCAAGATTAGATTGTTGCTGCGAGGGTTTTGTACCATTCGCCGACCTACCTTATGATGCAATGTTGTGAAAGTGCGATGAGCTAAAGAACGAGCTCCTTACAGTAAATGACAAAGGGAGGGGTCGTATCACCGTACCTTGCCAAATCGTGAGGAGAAGCTTCCCGTGAGGAGCGAGTGGAAAATGATGATGGTTTCATCCAGGTCCCAGATAAACACACGCTGCAGTGAAATAACAGATATGTAATGTTAACCTCATGAACGTTTGTGTGTGTGTGAGAGAGAGAAAGAAAAATATTGAAGAGAATTACTGACAACACTGTGTGTTTACCTCGATATCAGAGTCCAGAGGTGGAGCGGGGTCACTGACTCTTTTCCTCCCTCTCAACTTCCCATCTGACCCCCTTCGTGCTGGAACCTCCTCTTTACCTGGTGTGGGGGGGCTGGGTGGCGGGTGGTACTCTCCTAGAACACACACACACACACACACATATCAGTCTCTATAAAACAAACTTTTTTTAAAGATTCATACTTAAATTTCTAAACTCACGAGCATGGGACTCATGGAGAATACAAAAGATGCTATTGAGTTGCATTTTGGGAAGTGTAGGATGTTTTGGAAGGCACACAAAAGACTAAAAGTTATGATACCTCAGTCTATGCAACTAAAAAATGTTTACTGTTTTTAAAAATCTGTCTCTTGAATGTCACCCAATTTTGTGCAGTACTAAACAACTGGAATGTCCTTTTAATATCCTTTACACCACAATGATAAAACAATGGCACATAGAAATCAATCCACAGAAATCACTCAAACAAAGCTAGGACATTCTTCAAAAGGCACATATATACATACATATATACACACACACACACACACAATAATAATCTATAAGACGGGTTGGCATGATATGCTTCGCTTGTGTATGTGGCAACACTAACAAAAAAAAGCGCAGGTGGTTTGTCCCTCCTTACCTGTGTGTGACTCTGGGCTGTGATTGGGCAGCATGACGGGGTGTTCTGGATGCTGATAGGCTACCGGAGCTGTGACGGCAGCCGGGCTGATGTTGCTGCTGGTTAGGTAGGGGCTGTTGTAGTGATGAGAGTTATAATACGGAGAGTACTGACTCTGACTGTAGCTTGAGTACGCCGAAAACTCCTGTCAAAAGGTAAACAAAGGAGCCAAACAGCCATTGTCATTTCATATTCCAAAAATGAGATGTCCAACAATATGATATATTTAAGACAGTAGCTGCATTTAGATATTATTTGTCATGTTCGCTATAGTTACCAGCCATGACAGCTGGTATTGTTTGAGTGTGTGTGTGTGTGTGTGTGTGTGTGTGTCATCGTGGCAAAATGTGGTCCTGGCATTTGGCATCGCGGCTGGTGTGACTGTCTCTTGTGTTTAGCAGATATATTTTCCTGTATCCTATTGGGGAAACCTTTTAGATGTCCTGGCAGCAAACAATCTTGCAGAAGTCACATTACTCACTTGCTGGGTAGAGTTGAACGGGGCTGAATTTGAGATTGCATGGGTGCCTTGAAAAATTCCAGACGAAATACCACCACCTGAAAAGTGATGAGAAGACAAAAGGTCAAACCTTTTAGGAAATACTTCATCATGCAGGATAGAGAACAGTTACAAACTGGTTACATCTTGTATCAATGAATCAACCTCGGATATATTTTCACAATGAAAAGATCTGATCTGTGAAATTGTGTGGAGGAAATACTGAGCAGTAAACTTTGACTCCTTCCTCACTGACAGCTCAGTGCTGCAGGTGCTGGGAGTGAGATTTATGTTTGGCAAAACAATACAGGTGGGAAAGTCTGCTGCTGCTGCTCTGGGAATCATATCAGTCCAATCAAGCCAGGGCAGGAATAACTTCCTCCAAGCAACCCCCAAGCATTACGTTTCGCTCGTTAGATGGACATCTCAAAAGGTCAAGAATGGTACAGTGGTGACCAAGTTTAAACAAGACCACTAGCAGCTCTCAGAGGGTGTTCGTAAGCACAACGGCACAACATGCTGATGGTTGGCAGGTACAATGTTTATCATTGAGTTTGCTGCTAACATTTGCTGGGCGTTGATTGGTATTCGGCCACGAATTTAAGTTTATGGCACTAGCTTAAAAGTGAAGGGATCTCCAGTTATTACAATTCGTCCTGAGTGGAACATGAATGTCTGAAGCTGATTTCATGACAATCCGTCCGACAGTTATCAAAATATTTCACTCAAAAACCACAAAATTCAGCCTCCTAGTTGCGCAAAAAGCCAATCAATCCTGCAGGAACCACAAAAGTCTGAATAGAATGTTGTGCCAATCCAAGTAGATGAGGTTGAGATATTCCACTGGAGAAGTGAAAACTTTGAGCAGCCCTGTGTGGCTGCTCCTCCCACAGTCCAAAGACATGCAGGTTAGGTCAATAGGCGGCTCTGCATTGTCATTGACTGGCTCCTTGTGGCGACTGGAAGACAAGACGTGACAGCCGAGTGAGCCGATTATTGTTTGCATTGCAATTAGCGTGTCTGGATTCAAATAAACAGGTTAATTAAGCTTTACAAATAATTGCTTTGTTTCTAACTGTACTGTTGATTGAATGGGTGTTGTTTTTGCTTTGTGCAGTAGGAAGGTAATAGTCTCTATATAAAGTACTGGGAGGCAATTGTTTTTAAGCTGATTTAGTATTCTTTTCAGTGAAGGACCTGCCTTGTTTTGTTTTGACTGCTAGCTGTGCAACAAGTTGCCCTAAGGGGGCAACACAGATTCATGACCTGGACGGTCCAGGTTTTTAAAGATTCACTTCAGTCCACTACTGCCTCCTTCTGCACCACTTTTCTTCTTCTCCCCTTCACAGTGCATGACAAGCTGGAGAAAAATGACTCAACGGAAGAACCACACTAAAACCTTCCCGGACAACAATCTTCAAAGCGACTGAAGGAAAAATTCAGGAGGTCTCTTAAGTAAACACAAAAAGGCTCCCATAGTCCCCATTTGGTTTCAGTATACGCATAGTGTACAGTACATGTTTCGATGGTCTTTGTAGTGTGTGTGTGTGTGTGTGTGTCTGTGTGTGCGTGCTAGTACATTGTGTACAGTATACTGGATGACATGGAAACATTCTGAAATCCTACAAACATTCGGTTGTTGCGGCAGTTAATTACCGTTTGAAGTTTGCCGCAAATGATTTATGCATAAAAATATTCAAACAAATTAATTTTGTTTAGGAACAGTGTCTCTCAAACTCAAACTAAAATCTGTCAAAAGAAAAGGAAAAAAAGTTTGTTGGTTCAACAGTCATTGAGCGCTTAGCAGAGGTTTCATCATAAGTGTGTTTACATGACTATTTACATTCTCCTATAATGTCTGACATCTGAATATTCTCTTGAAAACGGAACTGATATGGGAAACTATAGTTATTCGGGAAGGGCTGAAAAGAGAACAGAAGTCACGATCTCCAACTCACGTACTACTTGTTCTCAACTGTATTATCTCTACGACAACTGAACAAACTTCAGGTTTGATTCAGGCAATACTGTTGGACAAGAGTACAACTGGAGACTTTGGCCCTTATTTCTATTGGGAGACCTGGTAACCCTGAGACCTGAAATCATTCCAGTTAAGTCCGACAGGGCAAAACCAAACGTCAAACCTAATTTCTTTTGCAAAAATAGGAAAATACTATCGCAATAAAGATGTTTCAATTATTACTGTACTTGTAAAATAACTGAGCTGCGATATATAGTATGTAGCAGCAAAGCTCATCTGTTTACCGTTTGATCCTGTTTTGTCTCTCCTTTGTCTCATCCATACAGTGGAAACAGGGTCATCCCCCCCCCCCCCGAGTCTGCAACATTAAACCTACTCACCCTCCGTATAATGCACCTTAACCTCTCCCCTCTCACACACAAGGTCAATTTCATGCTGCTTTCAAAGCCATAAAGTCGCACTAAGCGAGTCATGCTTTGGGCGCCGGAGGACTGAGGAATGTGTACAGCACAGATCACACACACACACACACACACACACACAGTCACACAAACACGGCCATGCGTTGGCAAAGAGCTGCATGCATTTGAGTTTTTGTTTTTCAGCAAAGACCTTCTGCCCATCTCTTGTACTCTTGTTTTTGTTCCTTTGCTCCATCCTCTCCGTCTATACGTTTTCTCACTGTCTCTTTCTCTCGAACAGACACCAGCGCTTGCATGCTGTGTTGTTGGTCTGAGTGGAGAAAGGGGGCCTGACCCCGAGAAAAGAGGAGGGGTGGGGAGACTTTTGACGCCAGGAGTCCAGACCGCAGCTAATGGAGAACAGGTGTGGCAGGGGAAAAGAGAGAAAGACGAGGAGAGAGGAGAGGAGAGGAGAAAAGGAGCAAAAGAGTCGAGGAAGGCAGCACAAGGATGGAAGCTCCTTCCAGCAAGGTTGAAATCAAAGATGGTGCATGTGAGGTTTGCGTGTGATAGTGTGTCCGTACATTCAGTGCGTACGGTGTTTCCGACTCACCGTGTGTGTGCGAGTAGCTGTAAAGACTCTGACTGGGAGGAGTGCTGCTGAAGTTAGAGTAGCCCAGTATTCCTGTCTGCCCTGGAGAATGACTCAGGCCGTCTTCTGTTTTAATGTCTAAGTATGGAGAGAAGCCGTTTATCTTTAACAAGATGAATTTGTTTGGTTTCATGAACAAACGAGCCAATATGCAGTTTTTTAGACATTCATACCAAGAAAAAGAAAAAAAAGTGAATCATTTTGATTTTGTATTATTAACTAACGTCTGTATTTCCACTGTGTATCGATCAACAACAATGACCAATACTACTGAAGGTATATGTATAACAATCAATCTATGTCACTCAATGTGCCCGTTTCTTGTATTCATTAAAACCTGACTTGTCCCCCCCTTGTGTCCTCTTTTTTGTTCCGCTATTTGTGAAGCGACTGAATTCGTTTCCAGTTGAATGTTGTCCAATGTGCTGTATTTTTATTAGTTCTTGTTGCTTTCATAGTTCAACAAAAGAAAGCATCACATCAGTAAATAAACACAGCTACACTAACTTGCAGAATCCATCACTTTACACAAACACTTTGCTTTTGAGATGATAATGCATGCGTCTATGTGGCAGCATGTTTGTTTGTACTCACTGTAAGATGGCACGCTGTAGCCCTGTGCGTGGTGAGTGTACGGTGTGTACGGCCCTGCAGCCTGGAGGGTCGGGCTGTACTGAGTCTGCCCATACGCAGCCATGACTCAGCCGATCTAAAATAAGGGAAGAAGTAATGAGGAAACCTTTCTTGACGAGTTCTCTTTTCCTTCATCTCTTACAATAGAACATCTATTTTGGTCACGGTTAGAACCGAGTGTGAGGAACAACACGCTAAACATGCAAACACTCTCTTTTAATGCCACGAAACAGAACAAACGGAACTCTGCTGGGAAGCTCACGCCGGCTAAATCTGAAGAGATGGTTTGGAACAATTACAAAAAAATGAGATTGGACTTAATTTAAGGAGAAGAAAACCTTTCAGTTTTTGATGAACATCACATAGTTTTAGGCCAAATCACAATGATGTGGCAGTTTCCTTGTGATTTCTATCACATTAATTGCACCACATTTTATATAAACAACACAGACATGCATCGCAATACGTGACAATATAGTAATGCAATTCCACTTTCAATTTCGGTGACAAATGTTCGAAAAAAACTCACCTGCAGTGGGTACGATGAGTTTGAAATGGATGATAAGAAGCCCTGTGAATGAGGCGAGAACGGGCACCGTCAGAAAATACACAATGGAAGCAGCTCGGGAATAAACAATGAGATTTTAATAAGATACAACTTGAATCTAATAGAGCCGAATTAAGTGCCTCTCACGTATTAGCATGACATTAAAATCACATTTAATCAGCATCAGCATTATTTATTAATTTGTAAAATTCCAGAGAAATTGTGTTCTGCAGGAGACCCTCTCACTCCAACGAAAACGTGATATGATTTCATATCAGTTTTTGTATAATTCAAGTAAACTATAAATACTTGATAAGTGGGGCAAATATTTCACTGCAAACATGAGGGTGTGCAGTCCCGCTGACCAGTTCTATCACGATACAGGGCTTTATTTTCAGAGGATACAATCTGTTTGACTGGGTGATTGCAGTGACTCCAGTGAGCCGCCACTTTTCCTCAAAAGCACTTTACTCCTTTTTTTTTTCTTCCCCTTTGTACTTTTGCCCTCTCACCTGGCTCTGGAGAGAGAGCTTTATCCTCTATACCCCGTCACACCGCTGTTAGTCAGGTTCCTCTCGAGCCGTCAACTCTCCTGTGGAAACAATAGCAAACACACAGGTATGCAGGTGACTGACACATGGCGACGTGCCTCCGGCCCTGTTGCAGCAGGATGAGGAGGGAGGGGGAGCAGGTATTTTCTCTAAGCACAGAGTTCAAGAGGTGAATGGTTTCAAGGGTAGACACAACGACAGAGAACACGATGAATGTGGCATTTGATGTGAAGAGTTAGTCATTAGAGACGCTGACAGTTAAATGACGAGTTACAGGAACCTGACAGGTAACAAAATTATAGAAGAAATGCTCCGCCGATGCTGACTCACTCTGCTGTTTGGCACCGGTGTCTTTGTGACGCTCCGCCGAGGAAACAAACCAGCACAAGGCTGCCGTCCAAATTCTAAATAACAGCAGTGGGTGGGTTTCAGCAGAACTTCTCATGTACGGCTGGAGACAGGATGAGACAGGAGAGAGGCGGCTATCTCTTTGCCTGTATTTCTCTCCATCGGGCCCCACTAACAGACGTATGGAAGGATAAAAGAGTGAGAGCGAAGAAAGGTTAAAAAAAAGAAGAGAGGGAAGGGGAGGTATCGGCTCAGTACGCTGGAGGCCAGAAGGTCAATGTCACGTGAATTAGTCTGAGCAGGAAGCTGAAAGAGGTCAGTCTGTTTGACAGCAGGTCCTAAAGCTGACTCACACAAGGTTCCACAGAATGTGGAGCAAGATGTATTGTGGGTCAAAGAAGTTGTACTGGGAAATATTGAGGTAAAAGTCAAGTCCTCGACTCATATAAGTATGTGGACAATATCCACACTGTGCTTTCAAGTACTGTGTACGAGGGGAAATCTTATATCAACAATATTTCAGAATACAGTTTGCCGGTCAGCTTTGTTCAACTGTTTGGGAAACTTGCACAAAAAGATCAATGTTGGCTTTCTGAGTTTGGTACGATAGAGACCTCATACAAACACAGTATGGCCAACCATCACTGATGCTCCGGCGGCTGAATGGCAGCAATTCTTCAGCTTCCAAAATCTTGTTTATTTGTGCTACATGTCAATGCACAACAGCGTAAACTGCTTTATTTATTTCATTTCTCTATGTCTCTCTCCCGCTCTCTCTCTTTGCCTCTGGGCCATTCCAATCTGGCAAAGCCGCAGCTAACTGCCTGACCTCTGACCTGGCTGACAACACAACGACAGAGACAGATGACAGTCGTGAATTGTAGGGGCAGCGGGGTTTTACAGCAGCAGGGAAGATGAAGGTGAGGGGGGGGTAAAAGCACACGCTATCTGAGAAAAGTGACAGAAATTGTGACAGTCAGCAGAAGCATCACTGGCATATCACAAAACCTGACACGACTTAGAGTATCTTTTGTGTTGTTCTCATGTCATTAACAGGATTCACAGAATAGCCGAGAAAACACATCTCACGTTGCGTCAGCTCCGGCTGATGGAGCTGCCCTCCCGCCTTTAAAAACACCCAACACAGCTCACAGTGTTTTCTGAGTCAATAAATGCACTTCAACCGTGAAGCAGCCAAAAAAACAACTCTACAGCCAAAAATCCACCTGCACATCTGTGTTATTGACCGTAAAACAAACATAAATAAAACGGACTGTAAATGTGATGCTAAGTAGGTGATTTACTGTTTGTCAGTTAGCTTTGTGTAAAAACACAAGGGGCGTAAACAAGATACAAATTGGATAAAAATTCCGAATCTAATCGGCTCCGTATGACGATTATTGGAAGTCGTATTATAACTAAAGCCTCAAGTTCATCAACAGATCTTTCATTTTTAGCTTCAATTAAATTTGAAATCTGTACTTTAAATCTAAGCCACATGTCCATCAATAGTTTTCCGATTACTTCGCACTTGAAATCACCCTTAAGACCTTGCAGCCATCAGAGATCCTGATCTGACCTTTGTCTCGCGCAGACTGTGCAGCTTGAGAGAGTAACGCTGATCCTGCAGCACGGAGGGAAAATAAGGAAAGTGCTGCTGTGCTTAGCATTTCCTAGTACTTCCCAGGGATCAAAAGTGAAAGCGATGCCTGCGACGAGTCCTCTTGACTTCAGCTGCATCCTTGCAACAGTCCCGCACGCACACGCATGCATGTACGCACACACAAACACAAAAACTGTGTGTGATAGGGAAGGCACTTCCTGGTTCAGGGTGAGGCCTGGGAGGAGGGCGCACAAGGCCATGGGAACGGCAGGACACCGGAGGGAAGACGAGCGGAGCTCAGCAGAGATGTGGAGAGCCGAGGGCTGAAACTGAAGCTAAAACAAACCCAGCAGGGCCACGGGGGGGCCGCGGGGCCACAAGGCCAGTCCCACCAGCTTCACCTGGGTCCCAGGGTTCTGCTAGACCACTGCTTCTTTCACGGGTATCAAATTCTCGCCTTTGTGCTGATGGATTACATCACAGGATGGCGTATTGTGCTTTAACTTGAAATGTCATTCGATACAGTTAAAGGACTACGCTGAGCTTGTGCAGATTTACCTGTAGTTCAACTGAACTGTTGAGTGAGGAAACGATGACAGGACACGAAACTGATCCATATGGGCCAATTTGTCCATGTATCAGTCCAGCCAAAGGAAAAAGGGTTTTGTAGCTATTTCAAAACGGCCACGCGCAAACGGCAGGAAGACAAGCCGGCCGCCATAAAGATGGATAAGACGCAGTAATTATTCATACGGGGATATAAAAAAAAAAAAAAAAGCGCAGACTTACCGATAATCATTTGTCAAAAGCATTCATAGTGTTGTACTTGTTTTTAAGTGATGGAAGTAGCGGTGTGAAGAATGAAACAATAACCAAACGTTGCACACGATGGCTGATTGCCGGTTGTGGTCGGACACAGCGCCCCAAAACAGTCAGTGTACGTGTACAATTTAAATAAAATGAAATATTACACAAACACAAGATACTATCAAACTAACAATGATTAGCAAATTATTGAAAATGTGGGACAGCGTTTGGTGAATGTGTGATTGCTGAGCTGAAATAGTTCCCAAACTAAACCTTGCTGTATGAGCTTGAGTAGCAAATGACAGAAGGTTTGACGCAAACAACTCAGAATTATATATTAATAATGAATTATTCGTCTCAGTAAGTACAACCCTGCATTATACTGTAAGAAATATTTGAAATGATAAAAATCCCTCCCAAATTGTAACACAAAACATCATCTCTCTTCTCCTTTGCATAACCGTAGCAGAATTTGGTATTAATGTTTTCCTCTGAATTTCATATGAAGACTATGTGCATTGTCAACAATGATTTGAATATTATGTCAGGTGTCTGATGTGTGTGTGTCTGGTTAGACTGCGTGTATGTATGTATGCTGTGTCAGTGTCTTGATTGGACGTGTGAGGGTCTGGGCACCCGCTGCGGTGACCCCTCCGATGGTTTGACCTTTTATTGAAGCGCTGTGGATCTCAGGACAAGGTGACATGCTGGTCTATAATCGGGCCATATGGGACCCCACCTGGAGCCCTCAGTCTGCCGAAGTGCCTGAGGCAAAGTTGGGGAGTGATTCACTGCTGCACACAAACCCTCTCTCTCTCTCTCTCTCTCTCACACAGTCGCTGATAAAAGACAGAACAAGGGCCCAGTATTTGAGTATCAGTGGCTTCGTGGTGGAAATCTGTGCCATCTGCCAGTGACAGCTCTCTTTAACCACCTTTGGCACACAGCAGTACAATTAGTTTTAGCTTTATCCTTTAATAAATATTTTAAACTACATCCATATTCAGAGGGTAAACGCCAACACCTCTTATATCTAACAGTAATAAAAACAGAGAACCAGCCCTTTCAGACCCTGCAAACTCCTCATGTCCTCCTAAGCCTGATAATCCTTCAATAAACCGTATGCAGACATATAATATACTCGCTAGTCTGCCAAGTCGCATGTACAACACATATTTATATAAACAAACACATGCTGAAAACAACAAAGTCCCTTGCTGTTTGATTACATTTTTCAGCAATACACGATGCGGGTGATTGTTTTCCTTTTGTATCTATTATTATTATTATTATTATTATTATTATTATTATTATTATTATAATAATAATAATAATAATAATAATAATAGAGATTTCTGGATAAACAAGTTGATTGTTTGGTCTATCAAATGTTAGAAAATTTGTGAAAAATTTCACAAAGCCAAAAAGCAATGCTTTTCATCTGATCAACATACCAAAACGAATATATTCATTTTTCTTTATTCTTTTTAATCATGTAAGATAAAGAAAAGTAGCAAAACCTCACAACTAAGAAGCTAGAACCAGGTAATGTTTGATTTTTTTGGTTTGAAAAATTACTGAAATGATTCATAAATTATCAAAAAGGATGCCAATACATTTTCGGCCTTTCAGTGCCAACAATGCTATTGAAAAAGTGTCTCGTCATATAGAGTGCTGCGGGGATGAGGTCTTTCTGTAAACCAACCTAGAAGTTAGCATCGTCTCTGGTTCCCTTGACAGAAATCAAAGGGATTTTTCCACACACAAGTTCCTGATACTTTTTGTTCAGCAAGTTTGTTTTTCACAAATGAATACATCTTTGAAGCGAATGCAATCGGCATTGAGGCTGCGAAGGGCGGAATAGTCGGCGAGACGATGCTTTGTCTCATTTAGCCACTTGTTAGCAACCGTCTGTTTTAAGACAAAATTCACGAGAGGGGCCTTTACTGACAGATTTGAGATTGTAGGATGAAAAGTTCAAATCTTTTAAGCTTGTGTTAATCACACACCTTATTTCAGCCATTTAACCCAAAACCTATTGACTTCGAGACACGGGAACCGGAAGTGCAAAAAAAGCTGACTCATTTACGATTGTCAGGACTCATTCCTGCAGCACTCTATGGAGTACAATGTTAATCCTCCAAATAGCAGTTAATTCAACCAGTTAAAAAAATAAATAAATCACAATTGGTACATTAGCTGTGCATAGAGAGCCTCAGCCATGCTGGTGGTCCACTAACAGATGGACAGAGGGTTGATCATTTCAACCCACCACGACCTCGGCAACCAGAGAATTCATTAACAGGCCAATACATTCCAAGTGTGTGTTTGGGTGCCCTCCGCATATTTTAGCATCATATTATAGGACATATACATACATAAGCAGAACGTGTGCTATCTGCCAGTAACGTCACTGCTGCGTGTACTAACTGAAGGACACTAGCTGTGTTCTAACTGGGGTCCTTTTTGTGATTGACTGTTAATACTTGATTCACGACAGTTTAGTGTTCCTTTCACACACAGACAAAGCCTTCTGACAGCAAAGAAACTAAACAAAAAACCTGAGCAACAGTGCTTATTCATTTTTGATGTTGGGAAAAAACACTAATGTCAACAGCACCCAGACATTCTTTTTTGTTGACTCCACATACCAAGTCAGACATTTGCTGAGACGGCATAAAAAACACCAGAGTAAGATGTTTCCATGTTTCTGTCGCCTGTTTATTATCAGGGTGACCCATCTCAATACGGTTTCACACAGCCAGCATGCGGACGTCCACAGCTACTATCACGTTTACATCATCAACCAGAAATTAAGAAACTTGAGCAACCAGTTTAAAAACCGCAGCAAGCGACTAATCCCTTTATTGACAGGTTCAACTCTCACAGGAGACTCTATGCAACGCTTTCCTCAGATAACCCGAAACACACGCACACCTGGCTAATACTGAAGATCTTCAAATTAAAAGTGAATGAACAGTTAAGTCACATCATGACAGACACAGAACAGAAGTCATTCTACGAGGGGCTCCGATTAGTCCCTGGCAGCAGTGAACCTGTTGCCCACTCTGTCTGCACTGTGTAACTTTACCTCTCAGACTCGGTGGCCTCTCTTTTCCACTTGACTAACTCCCTGCAACAAGACTGCTTTAATGCCAGAAGCTACCCCCCTTCTGTCCCTCTGTAGTCAAAGCCTCTTTATTCCACAATGCAAGTGTCTTTATCTCGGTTTTTCTCCAGCACACATTCTCTTCTTCCCTCTCCTTCGCTGCCCACATTACCCGGCACTCACACTCTCATTATATCACAAACTATTTTCCCCCAGTAATATTGCCAAATCTGGGAAAGGACCACCTACCCCAAGGCCCAGACTCTCGACTCCCCCAGAACCAGTGCCCCGGGACAGGGGTCAAAGTGAGGGACAGCTGGCAGACCTCCCAGCAGCCCGCTGGAGCGGGTGTGGGGTAGGAGGACCAGGCTGACCCCAGTCAGATGGTGGTCTGTCCCAGGTAAAAAAAAAACATCTGGTCACACACGCGCTCGCACACTCAAAACTGAGGCACGCCTGACTGCATGACTGCTCCTGTTTTTCTCGAATGAACTCTCACACACACACACACACACACACACACACACAAATGTACACACACACACACTCTGAGACTGGCTGCTTTATTAGTCATTAGGATGAAAAGCTTTGCCCTCGATCAGTCTCCTCAGCAGGAGACGGCTGGTGGCCGCCGTAGTTGCTAACAGCTGGCCAGACAGAGCTCGCTAGCTGAAGCTCACAGGCGTTACAGACGGACTGAGGTCCAATTACTTCTTTACGATTAGATTTACTGTGCAAGTGTGTGTGTGTGTGTGTGTGTGTGTGTGTGTGTGAGAGACAGAGAAAGTGAGAGAAAAGGGAAAACAAGCCGGTGATTTATGCCTTTTCGGAGAGATAAGAATGCAGGACAAATTAGGTATTATAAGATATGAGTAAAGATGGAAAATGGTGGGCAAGAAAACTATATTCTGACAGCGAAGAAAACTCCCACAGCCACAGAGAATGATTAAATTCTCTTTTTGGTGGAAAGTACACAAGCTGCTGTTAAGCACGACATTTTTTTTAAATATGGTCACGGCAATGTGTGTGGCTTCTCCATTCTCAAGATGAGATAAGGAGAGTGGAGATGGTTAGAGAGACAGCTGTTGTCTGCTGACAGCCCAGGGTCACACACACACACACACACACACACACACACACACACACACACACACACACACACACACACACACACACACACACACACACACACACACACACACACACACACACACACACACACACACACACACACACACACACACAGAGGCCTCCCCCTGTGCTCTCTGGGGCTTTAGGGGAATTAAAAAGGGGAGGGAAGGGTGGGAGAGGAGAAGACATTTAGAAGGAAGTGTGATAAGTCATACACCATTAGAATCACAACATCTTTTTTCAATCCTGGGCTTTTGTTTCACTAACCATATGGAGGTTCATGCAGATTCACACGCACACGTCCAAGGCCTCACGACAAAACAGACACCACTTCTCGATGGCTTGTGCCTGGTCGAGCCTCTGTCACTCACACACACACACACACACACGCTATTCAGAAAAGCAAGGATTCGAGGAGAGGAAATGAAACCGTTTTTTAAATGCTAGTAATTCAGAATTATTTTCTCATCTTTATACGTGTTGTCTTCGTTCCACCATCTGCCGCGTTGCTTTAATGCCTTTCTTGACAGCAATAAAGACTTTTTACAAAGAACAGTTGGGGGAGTTTTGATTTAGTCAGGCTTTGTGTTTATGCAGACAGCTGCACATATCAGGCTACATTCATGATTGCTTCTTCTGAAGTTGTATAAGGTTCAGAAGCATTCGTTCCATGAAAACCGAGAAGACTTCGCCTTTACTTTATTTCCATGGTGACCCGTCAAGGAGGTATACGGACAGATTCAGACACAAATAACGAAAGGAACTTAAATAAAAGACCGGACACTAATGGATTAGTAAAAGGAAAATGCAAAAGAATAAAGTAGCAAATGACAAGTAAATTAAGGAATTAACAAATGCGCAAAAGTGCCCTCTGACAATATGCAGTGCTCACGTAAAAGAAGACTGTATTCTAACTAACTTT
Source organism: Melanostigma gelatinosum (assembly GCF_949748355.1). Lineage (NCBI taxonomy): Eukaryota > Metazoa > Chordata > Actinopteri > Perciformes > Zoarcidae > Melanostigma > Melanostigma gelatinosum. The sequence goes on along the minus strand of NC_136636.1, from coordinate 20,614,102 downwards.
GCGAGATTGGTTAACTTTTTTGTGGTACTTTCAACAGCTTAAATAATATGTTCATTTTATTATACAATGAAACTCGTCACCTTGATCACCTGTCAAACATAAAGCGTGGCGTTTGCGTGCACATTTGGAGAGATTTGTTCACAGAGCTGAGCAACAACACAAAGACTGTGTGAATGAGTACAATAGTGTCATAGAACAAAAAAAAGTAGCAGAAACTAAAAAAAAGGCTCAAACTTGTTTGCACCAAATACTGAACAGACTCACAAAATGAAACTCTTCAGTCCAGCTTTTAGAACGATAACGGATAGAACGAGAACAATTCGGACAAAGGGGATGGATTGAATATATTTTCAGACTTGCTGCTGTAACCTTGAGTTCAAGTCAGCCAGGCTGTTTGACTCCCAGAGAGAGAGAGAGACAGAGAGAGAGAGAGACAGAGAGAGAGAGAGAGAGACAGAGACAGAGAGAGCGAGAGAGAGAGAGAGTCCGGGAAGAAGAGGAGGAGGAGAGAGATGCACAGAAGCTAAAAGACATCAAGAACTGTGTGGCTGTGAAGACATATAATGAAGTTGGTGCAGATAAAGTCAGGAAGAGCCGAGCTTCCTATGAAAATATGTATCATTCCACAAACGTTTGGCTACAGAGCGGTTTGGAATTAATTTGTGTTTTCTTAAGAGGGGGTGCCTTGCGCTACAGGATGGGGAATTCTCCACAGCCCGGGACTTTTTGGGCTGCTGCTTATTCACATTTATTAGAGCTAGTAATAGGAACCACGAAGGCTGAGGAGCGAGAGGGAGCGAGGCTGAGAGGGACCCGGCCCAGCAGTCCAGAAATGGGGCCTAATGTTATTAAGAGACGAACCGCAGTGTTAAATCAAACACGCCCGAGCACACACGCCTTCGGTATGTGGTCTGAGCACATACACACACCCCTCCATCAAGACCCTTGGACGGTATCTGTGGGGGTTTAAATACAGGTATACAAAAGGAGATTTACTGCGATTTTACAATCCGTCACAGACCTGAATCTGATACAGCAACTATCTAAATAAAAAAAACGTACTTTGGCTGGCCAATACCCCTGCAGGTTTATTTCAGATAACTGATTCTGACAAGGATAAAAAGCAGAAATGAGTGTGAGCTGGTGGGAAACACATTTCATTATGAAACAAAAAGCTCTGATGTCCATCTAAAAGCAAAACCAACAAGGTTATAGTTCAAATAATGCTAATTTAAGTTTAATTTTAAAAATAAGCGACATTATGAGCTTACATATTCCATAACTAATAAATGTAATGATATGTCATGAAAATCTATCCTGTACAGGAAAGTGCAATGTCATTTTTCTTTGCTTTAAATCTATTTACATTTTCAAAAACCAAAAGGGCCCCACTAAATCCTTGCTTCTCAACTGTGCGGCTGATAGACATGTTTAAAGGTGATTGAAACGGTTGCAAAAACAGTGAGCGAGTTTCTAGTCTGGAGCCATGAAGGGGTCCTTGAAAAATATGAATACCAGCCTTTGAAAAAATGCTTAGCGAGGCTCCCCTAATTTAGTTAATGAGGGTCCCTGCGTGGCTGCTGAGGGGGTGTCAGTGATTTCAGTGTAATCTTCGGTACTTGAGCCAAGCAAGAAGTGTTGCACAGATTTAACCAGCAGCACCAAGAAAAACAAAGGAGCTCAATCTAAGAGAAGGGGCCTCACACACTTTCCCCCTCCACTTCTTTTAAAGGTCTCAGGGAGACACACATAACTAATTTGTTGATGATGGATTTGGGGGTTCTCTTCCCCAATGTACAATGATTTTAAATAAATAAAAGAAAGTTATGCTAAATAGTGAAGAAGAAAATTATATGACAGTATCCGCAGCTGCCAAGAAGATTTCCAACGACACTGAAAAGTGGAAAATATTTACTTTTACATTAACCTACCTATTTCTGCATTACAATATAATTTGGCTATACTGTACGAATGTGTTCAGCAAGCATTTAGTGTTTGTATGAGGCCTTTATGGTTCGTTTTCCCCTCAAGGATTAACAATGTACGTCTGGTAGGTGTCTCAAATACTCACACATGATATGAAAACACACCTTTTCAATTGTGGTTATTATTGGATTGGCCTAATATTTATATTAATTAGGTGAAGTTATTAAAATAAATTGTAAATGTTTGTACATGCAATACAATAGGATATCGTGTTTATTATTTTTATTGTAAACGTACCATGAGTTGACATTTGATTTGATGGCACATATAATTAAAAACCAGTGGAAGCGGCTTATTTAGAGGCCATTGTTCTGATATAATCGTGGATTACATGTGATGTTTATTTACAAGATTATCTAAATCGAACACAAACAGAGCTGAACACAAATATTTCCGGATGAGCTCGTGAGGATATTTTATAAAATATAATGCTTTGACCAGAAAAAAAACAAAAAACAAACATTTCGGCTTGATAGAGTATTTCTTACTTACCATTATTCACAAAGCAGCTGGAAAAAAATCCGATTATCAGTCAGAGCGGTTGCGTCTCCATTCCCAGAGGACTCCGCAGACTTCTCACAAGTGTCCCGGACTAAATCAGTGACAAAGTGAGCGCTCCCGATGACAAAGAAGATGAGGAAGAGGACGAAGAGGCACGAGCTCTCGGTCGAGAGGCTCCAGGTGCTGACAGCTTTCTGCACTCACTCACTCACTCACGTCGATATCGCTTCTCTTCCTCTGCAGCTTCAGGAGCGTGTTTGCTTTCCCGGCGGTGGGGAAGTGATGTTAAGTAAATGAGGGAAGATTTCTGGTTCCTCCTCCTCCTCCTCTCGAGACTTGCGCGCGCTGCACGCAGCCTGGGCGTCTGTATGTGTGTGTGTGTGTGTGTGTGTGTGAATGAGTACGCACGCGTGTACGACGGAGCGCGCTCCCTTATCTCAAACACTAATTTATTCCGTCAGCAGAACTGCTTCGCTTCTCAGCGTCCTCTTCTACTTCTTCTGTATCTCCGCTTTAAATCTTTGTTTGGTCAAGGGCTCTTCTTTGCGTTTGTTTACGCAACGACCCGCAAACTATTCAAAAAAGCCCTGTATGCAGTCTAGATGGAGGATTTGTTCGTTTGTGGTAAATAGCTGCAGGCTGTTGACAGCTGTGTGGCAGCTGTGAGTGTGGATGTGTTGGGGGGACATTCATTATTTCCATTCCTCCGTCTCTTGATAAAACCTAATAAAGCCTAACTAACTTGGCAGGTGCAATTTCTCTGTTGGAACCGATACACAGCCACATTTAGCAGAATTTGTATAAATGCACATATAGTAACAATAAGCTTAGTATCTAAAGTGATGGGAGAAGTACAAAAAGAATTCAAAATGCAAAAATCATGCATTCAGTCATTGTAATGAAGTAAACATGCCCAGAAATACCGGTATTCAGCAAAACATACAAAATATTAAAATGTAACTTATTAGTAATGCAAAATGTTCCCTTTTAAAGAGTTCAATTATACAGATTAGTCGCTGGTTGTAGCTACAGTAATGTAGTATGTAGTAATGTATGCATGCTGTTGGATAGTTTAACCGATAACAATGCATCATGTTTTAAAAGCTCATATATTCTGTATGTATAATCTCACGCACTTTTTCAAGTAAATGTAGTGGATTAAAAAGCTTAATATTTCCCTGATTTACAAATATAAAGCAACAAAAATTTAAAACACCAAGTGCCTCAAAAAGTGCAGTTAATTACATAAACATACTTTCCACTGCTGATTATTTATTGTTAAAAAAGAGAGGCAGACATCTCTTGAATATGGAATAAACAGCTGTATACTGTTTCAAATATCACAATAATGTCCAATTGATCCGAACTGCTCATGGAAGTTCCATATCCATTAAATAACACATATTCATATGATACTGTTTGTAAAGCTAAATCAGTCCGTTCTTTAAAATCTGATATTAGGATTCTTTTTCACAGCCCTCAACTCATCTGGAAGCTCCAATAATAGCTGTAAAATTATATTTTGACTCACTTAGTTTGAAGGCCAATAATCATGATACTGACCCAATGCCTAGAGCACATCACCTGCTCCTGGCTGTGTATATGGGAAATGTCAAAGATCTTTCAAGGTTGCCATAACAGGTCGTGTGGTTGTGTAGTCCTAACAACACCTGCTGAACTTAAGAAAAAAGCAATATTTGACAGTTGTGTCTGCCTGAGCGCAACCATAATTTACCCTGAAACGGAGGAGGCACAATGCAGGTGTCTCATCCTCTGTCTGCCTGTTTGTTTCATATTATGAGAACATATGTGTGTTTGTGGCTGCTTCATGTGTGCCCAACTCGTGTGCCATTGTCTCTCTGTATATTCTGTAACATGAGGAAGAGTGTGTCGGAGCTGGGAGCTGTGACTCAGAAGGAAACAGGTTCTCCTGAGCGGGGGGACAACAGGATGGCCTCGCCGACACCAGCTCGACACTCGCAGACATGGATACGTGAGGGCACCTGGGGGAGACTCATGCCACGATGCATATGGACTAGTGTCGGCATGACCTTTCCAAATAAGAGAAAAGAACATCCTCGACGGCGATGTGGCTTTCAAAAAAGCTGGATAACAACACGTGTCCTGGATGAAAAGGTGGGTTTTTATTCAACACTGTGGAACTAAACTGCTGGTTGCTTCCACATCTAGTTATTAATCTATAAATAACAACAAGCTAGAGGCATATGAGGAAACGTACATCTCAAATATCTGTTGAACATGCATAAGCATCAGCCAGATAGCAAAGATGCAACTCATTAAGAAGGTAAAGGAACCAAAAACATTACAATTGTAACAAAGATGGAGGCCTCTTATGAATTTAAGCAGAACATGTGTAATTCACTACTTTATTTCCTTGACCCACCTCATTGAGAATGACTTCAGCTGGTAAATTCCTAGTTTACCCATAATTACTTCCAAAATCCCCCAAAGAATGTGCCTCAACCTGTTGCATTTGGCACATGGTCAGCTGTAAGAGAGAACATCTTCCAGTCCACGAAATGAATTACGGCGCTCACTCAACACACAAGCAGTGCCTTCTGGTCCACTGAGGCTACTGTTATTGGACAAACTGGTATCTCTAACTTATGAAATGAGCAATGACAATTATCAATGTTATCACTGTTGATATCACGATTCTAACAGTCTTCAGTCGGGCTCATCAACAACGCAACAAATTGTTTTAATATGAGTACGTTAAAATATTTACAAAAATGTCCAGAACCTCATGGTTTATTTTTGACATTTTCTTTTCTTTTCATGTCCCGATATAAAAAATGTTGATGTTCACTTTTACTGCACTGAAAAATCACAAGTAACCATCATTAACAAATAAACAATGGATTATTATAACACATTTTTGTCCTCAGTTTCACTCCAGCTACCTTTCAATACCACACTGACACAAAACCTCAAACGTTTGATCCGACGATGAAAAATACAGAGCAACAACAACATGCCATAAAACAACGTGCACCCAGAAATAGTTCATTGGCTGTAGAAGTTTCGGTTTACCATTTGTAATGCACAAAGAATAATACAACTGTAAACAAAAGAGGCCATCGTTTTTGTTCTAGGTGTATTTAATATCAACTGCTGTGCATGACAACAAGGGTGTCACAATAGCTCTGCCAATAATCAACACCAAACATTTCACACTTTGCCAGTGATACCAGACTCAAAGTAATTGTTATGATGTGTTTATTTAGGAGAAATGTCGTCTCTTTTGGTGTTAATTGAATGAAAAAAATGTATGAAATATATTCGTAGACATGCTGGAAAAACCCTTTATTGTGACAAAGAGGTGCGAAATGACAATTGCTCTGGGAAGTACCGTGACCCAGACACGATGAACTAGTCTGCCTCGGGTTCAAACAGCAGGCGGGCAGCCCAACGCCTCTCTTCCACTGGAATGTGTGGTGGAGAAACAAAAGCTGCCATTGTCTCTCTCTTCCTCCGTTGGGCTCAGTTGGCTGCTTGTCTCTCCTCGTGCCAGCTGCTGATATCCGCTGACACAGAGTTACTGTCACAATGTGTCATCTGCGTTCCTCCCATCAGGATATACAGGAAAATGTTGCCTCTGAGGTTGCGGAGGTATACATTTGTACCTCAACTCTGCTTTCGGAGACTCTTATGAGAAGCGGTTCAAGGTTTAAAGTTTAACATTTTGTTGTGTGGAACAGGGATGTGAATGTCATATCAGCATTATTACTCCCATGCTGAGGGATACTGAGAGAACTCAGGGAAAAGGAAGGGAGAGAGAATATAAACACGAGGAGTGTATTAATGTAATATTATACTTCACAGAGCTTATGTGAAAGAAAGCGAGAGCCCCATAACCACCACATCTGCTTTTAGATGCCCCTTTATACAACCCCCAAAAGCATAAACCTCAGCTGGCCCGGGCGTTCACACCCCATCTGCCCCATGGCATCACCTCCACCTTCAAAATCATACACCTCCCTCTGCAGAACACCTCCCTAAAGTCATACCAACCTGCAGCTCTCAAGTCTCCTTGACTCCACAACAGTCCTCAACATCTGTCCACTTGTTCCTCTTAATTCCCGTCTCCCTGTTTCTCCCACGCTTTACTTTATATTCCAATCACTTCCCTTGACACTACAGTTTTTTCTTTTTTTGTTCACAAAAATATGAGGAGCACTCACTAAATAATTGGTCAGCACTTTTTGTGACTGTGTAAAAAGCAATTGTTTGCTTTTTGTTAACTTTCATTATGTAGGAAAAAGACATTTGTGTTGTGAGCACAAGCATGGCCATGTTCACATCTGCTTTTGAAAGATGTTGAAATGCTTAAAAGGACGAGTTTGCACGATGTGTTGTCCGACCACATCTGAAGGCAAAAGTGTTTATATGAGTATTCTGACTCAAAGGCACGGTGACAAAACTGATCTCATAGAAAGGGGAAGACAGAATGTTGAAATAAGATGCTCATTTCTGCGTTCTCCTGGAAGGCATGAGCAGTGTTGCACTCATGAAAAGTGACGGAAATAAAAAGAGATCTCAAGATAGACAGACAGATAGATCGACTTTATTTCAGACTCGGGGTCCATACAGACAGATACATAAAAAAACAGACACAAACAATAAAAGTACATCGGCCTAGCAATGCCTTACAAAGAGACAGCTGTACCAATGGCGCCACAGCTGGGACTGGTAGCGTGTGGTGCTAAACCTGATGTTGGTTAAAACAAGTATGATCCCATTTACAGAGTCATTCAGTCGACAGATGAATTTATACATGAGATTTCTTAAAACTGTTTGGAAAGTGTTGACTCGTGCAGCCACAAACATTTCACTGGCACTACTCCATCTCAGTCTCTTTAAAAGTATTCTCATGGCGTCATTGTACGCTACTCAAGAGAACAGTTTAAACCCTGGTTTACTCGCTCATCTCTGCACGCCTGCAAATCACGGTGTTAAGTGGGTGTGAATGTCAGATGTTGGTTTCTTAAAGTTACAGAACTTGTCGGTTGCAGCCCGGATGTATTGTTTATCGTGACATACGATTGTCAGACTAATGTTTATGGGGGTTTTTTTTAAATGAAAAAAAAGTCAAAATAAAACGTTTGTCAGGTACTCCAGTACAGACTTTATGATGAGGGAACGGGAGGCAAATTCCCCCTCCACCCGTCTAAAAAAGCATTTCCCCTCCCTCTGTCTCTAATAAACACACCCAGCATCCCTCCATTCTTCCCCACTGGGACCAGTGATGGAGCAGCCCTCCCTCCCAGTGAGACAGCTCTCACCCAGGCTGGTTATATGCTGTGCGTGTTATTTAACTGACCCTGGCCTCTAGCCGTACAGCGAGGAGGCCCATCAGGAACACACGCATGTGCAGGGCCGGGAAGGGGTTGTTTTTCAAATGTAATATATTGCAGATCTCAATTTGACAAAACAAAAATACATAGTATAATTGAGATGCATAACAGTGATTTAACATTTCATTTTAACTTGCATTACGGAAACATATTGTATCAATACCCATTTCTGAACAATCTTCTGGCAATCCTTTCATTTATTCAAAAAGGTCATGGAAGGAATAGTTACTGTATTTTACAGATAATTACAGATTTTGTTTTATATAACCACAACATTATAAAACAATTTGATGTAATGCATTCCCACTCTGAGTTTGCACAGGAATCTACCCATGAGGAAGATTACGCTGTATACTGTATGCACACACACACACACACACACACACACACACACACACACACACACACACACACACACACACACACACACACACACACACACACACACACACACACACACACACACACATACGTACTCTGCACCTCTCTCTGCCCTCCTCAGTGCCCCCCGTGTCTCAGGAATGTGGGAATGAGTGCCTTAATTTTATAAAGCGCACAGCTTCCTTTGGTTCAATTTTCACCAACACCATAAAAAAGAAGCAGTTGTAAGGTCAGCAAGAACCCATCTGGTTTTGCCATTGCTGCGGCTTTAATGACCAGGTAATAAAAGTTCAATTTGACAGAAATTACAACAGATGTTTCAGGCTGTAAGCCTCAGACAGAGTTGGTTCCACAGCGGGATGAAACCTCAGCCTGCAGGAGCTGCTCCACTGATGTGATATACTGTATTATATGACTGATGTTTGTGCGCGGCATGAGGAATAGAAATTAGAAATGCACACGTAACAATGCATCGTGGAAGGTTCCCAGCTTTATACACATCATTAATCTGTTGTTAGACTTAGAAAATGAAACAGGGATGTGACAATGTGGAAATGTAATTCTATCAATTTCTTCAATCAACCCAAAGAGGGTGGACTCAATAACATAAATACATATCTGCATGATACAACATAATCCATCAAAACCTCCAATAAAGACTACCATTGTCTGATGATTCATCGCTGGTCATTTATAAGTCTTTGGCTTGTGGTGTTGCTGTGTTGGACTGAATTATGCTGTAATAAAAGGTCTTAATGCTATTTTGTCTCCGCTTGTACAAACACCAGAAAATGTGACCTCAAAAACGGCCGTCGATAGATGAATCAGCTCCTTTGATGGTTTCAACAATAGCCGAACACAACCTTCGCAACAACAACAATGCAGAGCTATTGTATTGTATTGTATTGTGTATTTAGAGGTGTTCACAGTCCATCCTCTGTATGTCTCAGTCAATGGGATAAATACGAAAAACGATTAAAACTCTTTAATGGACATAATAGCTCATGCAACTTTTAATAAAAGCAGAAATCATTTGTCAATTAATCAAAAATCAGAAAATGAATCTGCACCTGTTCCCGCAATTGATTAATCATTTGGGATGAAAGTAATTTCTATCTACATGCAGTCATTACAGCAAATTGAATAGCTTTGAGGTTTGGGCTGTTGGTCTGTTGGTCTGACCAAACAAGGTATTTAAAATTGTTGCATACTTTGATAAATTGTTTGAGGCATTTTTTCCCCCATCCTCTGACATTTTATAAATCAAAGGACAAATCAATTTATTGAGAAATGAATTATCTGATGAAGTGATGATTCAAATGGTTGTTAAGATAATGCTATTTGAAATAGATTATCTTGATTTTTTCATCCTGATGCCAATTGTTCCGCAGCTGCAGTACAGCGGGCTTCCGTGCACATCATCATGTCATTCAATCCCATTCACACTTTCTGTTTATTTACTCAGCAGGTACAACAAGACTGTCCGCCCTTGGGTTTCCCTTTTGAACCGTGAGAAAGTGTTTCTCACTAGAACTGCAACATACAACATTAAACTTTGAATGGAATGTCTCAGCGGATATGTGAAATTGAACATCCTCAGGGCAGGTATTCACCTGACTCTTCTGTATGTTTTCCCATGCGTACAAACACAACAGTGGCTATGTCAACCTGTGTGAAAATACATTACATTTCCGTTCTGTATTACTCGGTATGTGAGTCAACACTGGATCGACGAGCTGTTATTTTTAATCAGGTACAAGTTCTATCTGAAAACAGAAAGGAAATTAGTACAAAAATTACAATCGGCCAAAAAAAAGAAGAAGCTATAAACTCCTGTCTGTCTTAAGAAAACTGAGGACGAAAACGAAACGAAATACACAGCTGCTGTTCAAGCAACAGCTCAGAAGATTGACACTTGTTCTCACTTTGGGTGATTTATAATTCCCTCCTGAACACAAATAAAGCAAAACCCCAGCCAGTCTCCTTGCTCTCACATGATGGATGATCTCCTGAGAGAATTCCACAACTTTTTGCTCTTTGAAACCCTCCACCCGCACCTAGACCATACACTCAAAAACACACTTCCAACTCTTCCATTTCCTGCGCACGGGCCCAGAGGTGAGACATATACCTTCACACGTAGCTTTACAAGTTCCCACGACGGAGCAGAAAGCGTCAAACTTTAGGATCCATGCTTGAAAGCCTTGGGGTTTTTAAACTTTCTCTCTGACAAAGACAAGGCGTGGTGAGAGTATTGTATTTCTGCGCTGCCCATGTGACTCAAAAAGTTTCACAACAACACGACCTATTGTTTTGCTGACAATGTACAAGTTTTGGTTCGATTTCTGAGATGTTGGTGGCAACGGAGGAGCGACATCGCCGGAGGATGATGATACTCTACTGAATGGTTTTCCTTCGGCTAATGTTTTATGGAGAGGAACATGGAAAAAAAGAAGAGCTTTGAGTCAAATACACCCTTAACTGTAAAGGAACAAGCATACGATGAGGTCAAGAGGCTGTTAGTTTACTGCTCAAACCCAAATGTAATTAATCATTTTGAACAAATGTCACTTTTCAATTCAGGGATGATTTCACCGTGTGTTAATCATTCGCCCCGTGGACATTTCTTTGTTCTGTTTGACCTGGCGGTGGGTATCACCACAACTCATTCGGATTAATCTTCTGTGCACTATGGATCTATGTTACAAATGTCATGACAATCCTTGCAATAGCTGTGAAGACATTTCACTAAAAGCCAAAAAGTGTCCTCTGGGGATGTTTGTATACGTTTTCATGGCATTTCATCCAATGTTTTTGAGATATTCAGTCTGGATCAAAGTGGTGGCTAAAAGAATAAAATAATAAAATATGTATTTTCACAAAAAATGTACTAAAAAAAATGGATAAATTTGAGCACATGTTGGCCATGTTGAATTGAACAAAACATTCAGTTCTTTGTCACTTATAACACGGAACTTATTGTCCGTCCATGCTCTTGCATCAGTACAAATGATATAAAGGCGAGGATGGTTCTCATCCTTGTGATATATCTCACAAATATTAAATTTCATTAAGTATTGTCCTTATAATTGCACTCATATTAACTGCCCGGTTGCATTGAGCATGACGACTGTTTCTTCATTGGATCTTCTCCATCTTACTCATCGCTTCACAATGCGAGTATCGCCAAGTGCAATCACATGCCATCTGTTTCATTACAAGTAAAGAAAGAAATATGACAGTTGGTTAAGGAAGTATACCAACTGGCTGTCTCGTTGTGGCAGAACAAAGCAATCAGTAATGTGATTGATGTTCAGCAGACAATAAAGCTTAAATGAAAAACATCAGCTGTTCTTTTTCAGTCAAAAACACAACTGCCATCAAAAGCAGAAATTATTTCATCTCTTTGTTATTTGTCCTTTATTGTAGTACTTCATGTTGCATAAGTTCATGATCATTTGCCAACAGAAAAACAAATCCTTTTTGTTAAGTTTAAGTGTTGATAATATTAAGGGTTTGCACTTGTGACCTGTGAGTGTACAGCATGATGTCATCTCTGCCTATGTTGTACTTGATTCCCATGGCTGGAAGGCTGAAGGAAGCAAGGGTTCATTACATGACCTGTATGTGCATGTCTGCCTTTCTATCAGAAGGCAGGATGAAGTTCAGCTGAAGGAAGTGAGTGGTAGGAGATAAAGAGCGGTACGATTGGGGGAGAAGAATTAACGAAGAAAAGAAAGACCGTTTTCTGATATGAAGTGAAAACATCATTAGGTGCTAGAATATGAAGATACAGAGGAGGATACAGAGACGACAGTCAGCAATTCTCATCAATAGAATCAAACTGAAGCCTCTCCTGCATATTCCCTAATAAAGCATGCTTTTGAGACACCTCGTGTCTTTATTGAACAGAGACTAAGAATACAAACAAATAAAGTGGAGAGGAAAAACATGGAGTGATTCAGAATAACAGAGAGAGTAAATGTGAAAGATTGTCTTTTTTTAAAGGAAAGGGAACGATATGAAATACTTTCTCATGGCTTCCTGAGATGCGGAAGCCCCGTTGCCTCAGAATCCGAAACAGGTTTGAGTCTGAGAGAGAAAAGCTTCGGAGCGACTGCTCCTTCTCTCCACTGGATCAAACTGCACCGAGGTGAAAGGACAGGAAAAGCATTGAAAACCGTAGGTCAGAAATAATGTCAACACTCAGACTCATGCTGTAAGACGCGCCCTCAGTAACTTTACAGACTTTCAAGATGCTGTGTACACCAAACAGTATTTCCTACCCAACATGCAGAGGTTTAGTGTAAAAATATATTTTTCTTTGAAGCTTACGCTTATTAACATACTGTTTCTAGCTTGTGGTTGTGAGTTGAAATTAAATTCACCCACAGGCAAAAAGTAAAAAAAAATAAATATCCAATTTATTTTCACATCCCTTCTGTTCATTGGAATATAATGAACTGTACTGTCTGTCTGAAAACTATGGAAAGAGACTATTTTAATGAGGGTAAGATAAGACCCTGCAACGTCTGAGTCAGAGAGGCTGCAGCCTACATCTCAGATATACAGTGGAAAAGTAGACAAACAGTGAAAAGCAAGTTTCTTTTCACATAAAATCGTGGTTAACACATAAAGTTGCTGCTTCATGTTCAAAGTCAGATGCTATTGAAACACTGGAGAAACTCAAATCATACTTATTAAACGAGGAAGGACTCATAGTAAGACCGAAAAGGACAAATTGCTGTCACTGGTAAACCTGTCTGCTTCGACTGTATTCGACTGAGTCTCAACGATGTGGGAGGGTACCTTCCCTTGACCTTTCACTTTCATTCCTCCCACCTAAAGCTTACACAAAACCACAGAATTTATCCCTGCAAATCAATGATTCCAAAAGTGATAGCTGAGCAGGAGGCTGATGGATGAAGGAGAGACACTGTTAATTAAGTTGTCCCTGTTGCACAAAAAAAATATTGACTTACAAGAAGGAAAGTGTCAAATCTTAAAAGTTGAACAACAATAAAAAAGTGTGTCTTTCATCTGCATACCATTATCTTCTCGTCTTTTTTTCTCGGTATACATTTAATCACATCACTTTACATTGAGGGCCGAAGGAAGTTTCTATAGGTCAAGACTAGAAAGGTGCACTTAGTAGATTGCAGATCTCCCCGGGTGTGTTTGGGGAACGGGGAGTGCAGGGCAGTCTGTGTATGCAGCGTACGTGCATGACACTTAAAGTATTTTTACTTCCAAACTCTACTCAGCCAATGTGCTTTGGTATATTTATTGACTGTAAACTTGTTGTGTTGTCACATTAAACTGTTCACGGTGTAACACTTCGTGTTGCCTGTTTAACGCCTCCTCTGGACAGAAACTGTCAGTCCTGTGTGTTGAGAAACAAGAGTCCAAACTGAAGACGTTGTTGATAACTCGCGGCCCCCACCGGCCGGTTAAGAGTAGTGAGAAGTCAGCAGTCAATGACTATAAAACAGTCAACTGATAAGTTTAGCAAAACTTGTGAATCAATTTCCCTTTTTGTTATGTGCAGCATGTATTTGTAGACATTGTTCTTATCTTACTACATTTTGAGAAACCAGGCTCTCAAAGAGTACAGTACTCTGTGTATATATTTCAGTCGCTCAATAATCCATGCCACTTTTTCACCTTCATGACTGAGGTAAAGGATCTTGAACAAGGACGTTATGTGGGGGGAAATTGCGAAGGGAAGATGAGACACTTGCTTGACTCCCAGAGTTACCTGCCCTCGGTGATCAGGACTGAAACTCCCTCAGGCTTCTTTAGTCTTTTTATTCTCAGACGTAGAGGAGAAAGAGAAGGGAGGGGCGAGAGAAGGAGGCCACAGGTGACCTTTTGGATTATCAGTTCGATGCCTGGGGTGAATGAGAAAGAGGGAGGGAGGGAGAGTTAAAGGTAAAAGTGTAAAAAAAAAAAGGAGCAATGTGTTAATTTCCTCTCCGGTCTGCTTGGTGGCTCCAGGCAGTGGATTTTCAGCGAGGCCTCACCTTGTTGCACATTGCCATGTCACTGCAAAGTGTGTGAAAACTCCGCCCACAAAAGAGCTGAGAGAAAAGAAGAGGAAGGCTCGGCGTTAACACTTATGAGGTACACAAAATCCTGAGTAGCTCCCAGTGAATGAGCAAAGAAGAAATCAGGAAGCAGCTACTATTTAATACACAGCATCAGCATACTTCATAACTATGTACTCACACGAACATAAAATGAAAGAAGTGATTGATAATGCCCTAATTCAGCCAATTAGGACAACAGCAATTCATCAAGAAGCAGATTAGTTTGCAGATTTCCAGATATGTATAGGAACTTATCATTGCACACTGATTCAACACACTGATCCAAGACTCATATTATATTCTTGCACTATATTTCCAACAAGGACAAAAAGTGCTTAAACTGCTCAGAGAAAATGGAAAGTAAATAAAAATTGACGTGAGATAATTTGGCCAATAATATGTGCAATCAAATATCTTTTGTATCTAATCCAGCATGTGACTTGTTGTTGTTGTGTAGGTATGTTTTGTATGTATATCTGTGTGTAAAGGTTTTGTATTTGCCTGTCCTCTGATAACATGTTTAATTGTCTTGTAACCCAATAAATTTCAGCGTCAACGTTAATTTGGTTCGTTGCTTTGTTATCATAGTATTTAGCAATCTTAAGTCGGCAATACTACCCAAAGTCCTTGATTCAGAGCAATTCAAGTTAGCCATTCATCAGCAGATTTAAAACTCATTTGGTCTTTATTCGTTTATTGGTAACTCGTCAGGATTTTGTGTACCACATTCTAAAGTTTCATCAACAATAATAACACAGAGATAGTTAAGATGTCTTTATTTCAGACTTCATACATCTTGTAAGCACTTAAATATGAGGATGTCCCAAATGTCGTCCGGGTGAAACCCAAACATTGGAGGGCAGTTTGTCAATGTGTCAGTTCAAAGCGTCAGACCAGTGCATCATTATGTCATTTTTGCAAACCGCATGGAAACCAAAACCAGTCAGTAAGATGCCACAGATTGTGCTCGGACACCAGTTAGTGGCCATAATTGAGCTCCAGTTGCAGAAAATCACTGTAATTTCTTAAATGTGCATCTATTACACAGCCTCCAGATAAGAAAATAAAGGGTTTTCTCTTCTAGTTTTTTTTTTTACAACTTTCTTCTGATTCTTTATAAACTCGATATTAAGAGGAAATTCATCACGCAATTGATCAAGGAAGTCGATTTGGAGTGAAAAGTAAAACTGTGACACAGAAATGAATTTCTTTGGTCAAAAACAGAATTCTACTCTGCCTCCCTTTCATTTCTGCAACAACATTCCCCTGTGATTGTCGTGTATTCATTCCTTCCGCTCAGAAAGAAAACACAAGAGAAAAAGGCCTTATTGGATCATTCCTGGTCCTGCGGCCTGTTCTGCGAATCCACAGAGCGCCGAGGTCCAACATGTTTATGGTCATGTCTGTGAGCAGTCGACAGGCGCTGGAACACTGCACACAACCACACCTAATGAGAACAAGACTGTTTGACTTATACTGCATTGCCCTGTTATTACTCAGACTGGGCGCTGAAGGACACGAGGCTTGGTTTTAATAACTCTGCACACAACTGAGGGAAAAAGTTTGAGCAATCAAAAATCAGATGAGCGATCATCGTCATGGTTGCTGCACTTTGGCTTCCCCCGATTGTCGCTGCATTGATTGATGGATGTGAACGGTGGATGAATTAACACACACACTTAGACATTAATCCAGATGGAGCCCATCAATTATTGATAACCCCCAGAGTCCCTACATGAGATACCATCGGCTCATCAATACTTCATGCATCTGATCAGGAACAGATTCTCTATTGGGTGATTTAATTATCTGACAAGTAAAAAGGCTTTTAAAAGGCACCGTTCTTTCTATTAAGGTAATCACTTTATTGATAAACCACCAGGATGGGAAGTAACCCAATTGTCTTGGGACCACAAGTGATGGACGCTGAGTGTTTTTTTTTTTAACATTGTGACCGACCATCCCCCCCTTTCTGGTTTTACCAAGTCTAGTCTTACCATCATCAAGCTGTGGTGAAGTAAAGTATGACTCAATGGTTAAGAATGGCCTGTTTGGAAAAAAACCCACAAAGGAATGCTTACAAAGTTAACTACATGGTTGTCCAGTGAGAGTTCACACAGTTTTGATCGCGTGAATGTAAATTCAGTAGCATCATTTTCAACATTTAGCGTCAGCTGAACTTCTTTAGCTGATGCAACAACCCGAATCGTATTCGTCACTGGAGCGCAACACATTCCCAGCAGATCGTTTGCTCAAACTGTCACTTTGTTGCACTGCTCCAGTCCATCTTTTTCGCGTCTCCCATTCATCGTGCTTATCCTGACATGGTTTTCATGCTGCGCTTTCACTCTTGTGATTTAGCGCTGGCTGCGGAGAACACTGCTCCAGTCCCTCCAAGACATGAGATGGTGGTGAAATCACAGTGATTTTGACAAGTTTAAACCGTTTTGGGAGCGAGACAGGCACAGTGGAAGAGACAATATTGAGCCTGAGTCACTGGGCCCAGTGACAAAGCTTTGGAGAATATGCGCTGGAGGGTTGTGATGATGGGACTTTTGGGATCCATAAAAGCTGACGGCTGAAGGGCCGTCTGCATGTCTCCATGTGTGAATCATGTTTTCTGCTTCTGAACGCAGCGTGAGCTCCGCTGTACGGTTTGAATTTGTGGGATTGTTTTCTGGTTGTCTCTGTCTTTATTGTAGTCTGCAGATGGTGTTAGGGAGCTGGACACAGGCTCTATAGCTCTATGCTGTATGGTCTGAATCATTGTCAAAATTGCATGTTTTGCAGTAACAAAAAAATGATAGTACAACTTTAGAACTAGCTTAAATTAAGAAATATGTAGTATGCTGCTCTATAAAATAAATTGATTTTGATTTATGTATGAGTCGTGATCATTTGAAGGATATTCTAACTTTTTTATTGCCTAAATAACCAAAGATTAAATTATCTGATTAACAAGTATTGCCTGTGTACCTAAAGCCAGATAAAGCTTGTTCCTCTTTGCCATAGACATCCAATGTTTTTCAAAAACTAGCGCATTTAATCCACAACTATGGGACTGTTCTTCATCGAGGGCCCCAAAACACCATATGTTTACGTTCAAGGGACAAAGCCCTCGATATTCACAAAAAAAAGCACTGTTGCCCTTTGTGCTGAATCCTCATCTTCTACACGAGCAAAGTGTCCATATGTTAAACCTCAGTAAGGAATGCCTCTCTACTCTTTGCAGTTCATATTCTAGACTGAAGCTCTAAACAGCTGCTGCTACACTTTCTCTTTGTGTTGTAGCTGGGAAACCTGAGCTGTGCTATTGATCAGACTTCCACTACTGGGTTATTAGCTAGCAGCCTGATGTCTCCATGTTCACTTCAAGACCCTCTTCTTAAACGACAGTGGGGGTGTGATGAACGATAGACAGAAATATACCACATAAATCTTCCCAGTAGGATCTCAGCATAGAGACTCTCTGAGGAACTGTGTCCACTTTTCTGTTAATGATTTCCTTTATTGCTGTTTCTCATGCGACCATTTGTCTCTTTTTCATGATGTATATTTAATCATCATTTCATAATAGATGTCCGCGAGTTCTACAAAGACTTCGCACCAAAGTCGATATACTGTTGAGAAATCTATTGCTTTCTCACTGTCACTTTGAATGTTCGCGCACATTGTTGTGCCCTGCCTGAGACAAACCAGGCAAACTTGGATTTATTATTTCATACTTTAATGATTATCTGGCTCGCTGTGTTCAACATAATTTTACCAGTCTGTCACTCCAGCCTGGAGACATGGCTGTTAAACTTGGCCTAATCCCGCCTCAGGAAGAGGAAAAAAATAGAGTAAGCCAGACCAGTGAAAAGATAGGCATAGAGCGGGGGGGATGCTGAAGAAAAATATCTGAACGGCATTTTGCAAAAGCACCTCTTAAGTTAAGAAAACATAGGAGTTGAGGAGAAACAGCTGTGTGCACTGAAGCCTGGCATCCTGAGGATGAAAACACAGGCCGTTAATAATAAAAATAATAAGCCTGCTGAGTTCCTAATAAAGGGACCCTGATGAGATAATTCAGTCAAGTGAGGGGCCCCTCACTGCATCGCAGGCTGCCCTTGTCACCACACCAGCTCCGCCACCACAGAAGAAGAGAGAAGGGAAGGAGCTGGCAGTGGCAGAGGGATGCCGCTGGCTTCATTCTCTGGTGCCACACAGCAGCTTTACCACAGAAGAAGAAAGTTGGCTTACTCCACCGTGCCACACGACTGTGCCATGTTAATGTTGGATCAGAGCCAGCAGTTGGATTCACAGTCTGGGCTGAATACTTCAGCATTCATGTGTCGGTTCATTTGTGTGTGTGTGTGTGTGTGTGTGTGTGTGTGTGTGTGTGTGTGTAGTTTGTGTGCATGTTGGTGTTGCTAGCGTAATGCAGAATGCCAGGGGAACCCCAAACCACCCAGTTTTTCATCCTGTCCTTTTGCTACCTTACTCTTTTCAGCCATTTCTGTCATCCGTCTCTCTCTCACCCCTTCTCTCTTTCTGACATCTGGCTTCAGTGAGCAGACCTTTGACAGAAGCGCTCACACAGCTCAGTCATACCGGTTTGTGTGGTGTTAATGGGGCTCATTTGATTCCCCCAAATCTCACTGCAAAAACTTCAGTGACTGCTTTGCCAATAGTTGGAGGCAGGCAGTAAATATGTCGTATTCTAATTTCTTTATGAGTGAAGAGAAGACTGTAAAAAGTTTTAGATGATCAGTGATCGTCATTGAATTTAATGTAAAAATAAATAGCTGGACGTTGACGATATTCAGGAACTGCTTGATTTGTCTTTTATGCCTCTGTGTTGTTTAGCCCTCACATGTCCCTTGAGGATGGTTTGCTGTGGCATGAGTGGCATGTAGCCAAGCCGGGCTCCATATCTGCACTGATTTATGGGAACCCAGGGAGCAGGAATAAATGAGAGAGAAGCGTATCAGAGCATATATCACCATCATCACAATATATGCCATCATAAAACAGCAGCCAAACCTTTGTTGGAGGCAAGAGGGAAATCCGTAAAGACAACAGAAAAATGAGAACTGTGAGAAATACGAGGGAGACCAAAGACCAGATATGGCCCGTAAACTAATATGGCCATGATTAGTCATGCCGTCGATGGCCTTTCAAAATTACCCTGCATGCCCGACACACCATATATATCTACTCGTGAAGTTTTTGTCTTTTCATTCATTTTAACAAAATTAAGCGACAGATATTTTCAAAAAATTGAATTGGTCTATGTGTTATTGTGTAAAAGCAGAGCACTTATATATTAAATCTATATTAAGCATTTAAGATCATTTAATGGTACTGAATGTCTCATCTTGAAACACACTTTGAAACTTTGAAAAAAAACAACATTGCAGTGAATATTTACTCCTCCCCTTCCTGATGTAGACCTGGAACTGATATGGCAATAGTGGAGTTCATGCCCTGTCCTTGGGCTGTGAAGGTATTGTTGCTGTGAAGACAGTACAGGGAGTTGGCCTAGGTGGAAGTAAAAACAACATCCATCCACACACAAGCTGCGGCACACACCAACAACGTTACGCTGCTCTTGTTCTCGGGTATCTGTTTCATGATGTCCTTTAGTGGCCACTATACCCAGATGGTTTGTAACGGCTCAGGACAGGGCGGCAGGGAAGGTGTTAGTTAGTTAACACTGTTTACAGCTCCTCAGGGCAAATTCTGTAACTGAGGAAGAAGCATGGTTGCTTATGGAAACTCTCAGTGGCACTTAACAGGTAGCATATTCAGGGCACCCCCCCCCCCCCCCTCGTTACAGTTGCTAGCTTGTCAAGCATTCTGCTCTCACGACACGAAAAATGTTGAGCAAACTATAGTAACTCCTATTTTTCTGTACCATATTGTAAAGTGTTACCAATGTACAATAATTTAGTAAAATAAGCTTTCCTTATCATTTAGAGCGTGCGCCCATCGATGACAGCTGAAATAGAAACTTGCTGGCAGATTTATCAGGCGTAGCTAGTTAACTCATGAAGCTAACATCAGATTCATGATGCTGTCATCAGCTGGCTTTTTATATGTTTCCAGCTCACTTGTATCAGAACCCTGAATGTGATATTCAATATGGACTTCATGACTACATAAATGATATATCGCTAAAAGGCTAAAGCAGCATGCCCCGCTATCAGAGTCAGCATCCTCACAGCTACATTTAATGATCCATGTCGAAGATATGAAGGAGCAGCATTGTTCTTGTGCTTCAGTGTGGAGCTATTATTATAAAGAGATGAAGAAAAATACAAATCAGATGGTTCTAACATAACCCTGCCGTAGCTGACATACCTGTTGGTAACGAACAGTAGTTTTCACATTTAATATTACAAGACAACAGGTTGAGGAACAACCAATGTGTTTGGCAAACGTAAACTATCCTGGGTAACTTTGGCTAGGGTTGCTGAAACAAAAAAGAAAATGACAGAGCTCTTAATGATAGCATCCTAGAGGAGCTTTCAAACTGTGGGGGAATTCTACATGATGTGTAAGGACCTAACCTGCTACCCCACAAACCAATGACTTGATGATATACCAACTCATGGCAGTAGGAATGTTTCGCTATAACCGTTAGCAATAAGCTAGTTAGCCGGACATGCAGCTTTTATTAAAGTAGACTAACGCCCCGTTCCAGTTCATTCCTTACATGCTTGCTCTGTTTTGGGAAAGGCTGAATCCCCTCCCGAGTTCATTGTTTATCAAACTTGTAGCCTAAATGTTATTTTCACATTAAGGAGCAGCTATCAGTCCATATTACTGCAACACATATTTCTCCACAGGCCCAATATATTATGAGCATGTGGTGTTGTCTCAGGGTATAAAAACATATCCTCAAGCTCTGTGTGTTTCGTCTGATAGCCTGACCACAATGTGTGATGTCAGTGTTTGGAGAGCTTAGCCTGGAAACCTGCCTTCCCGTCCTCCCCCTCTTTGCTCCTTCATCCCGTTTCTCCTTCGTCATATATGGTTCATGTGTTGCTTATTACCCCCAAGTCCAGGTCTGGACCCAGAGCTTCTACTTTCTCCGCTCATATGGTTTGAAGCGGCGCGGCTTCCTCGATGGAAATACCCCAACAGACTCCGACCTCAAGGCGCTCTGCACCCGCATGCGTGTGCACAGGTACGTGATGCTTGCAGTTTGTGCCCGCAATATCCAATCCCAAATGCACTGTATGCAAACACACATATACCCACACACACACACACACACACATACATGCACACGTCTCACCCTGCTCTCCTTCCCCTGGGTCCTTTTGATTGACAGTGCCCGCTCCTGCAAGGGATTATGAGGGAAACCGGGGAGGGGTGAAGGGGTTTGAGGCCGGGGCGAGGGAGAGTGAGAAAGAGGGTTGAGGATTAGCCCACTGAGCTTCATTAACCTGAATGTTTACACAAGCTGATCTCTCGCAATGAGACCCCCTTTCCTTCCCACAAGTGTCCCCTTCAAGAATCTGCCGCCCCTTCCTCCATCCCCTCAATCCCAGTGAAGCAGTGAAGCACCATCCACAGTCAGCAAGTCAGCCTGATAAGAACAAGGATTAGGGACAGTGTGGTTGTGAAGTAATACTCATCAGTAGACCACAATTTTGAGTTTGTATATGCAAATATGTTAATTCAGCTGACGGTTTTATTTCGGTTTTGCACAACTGTGAGGATTCAAATACTCAACAATTGAAACATGAATATTCGAAGAAGTTATAGTTTAGATTAGCTGATTCTGACAATGTTTCCATACAGTTTTGCACAGAATGGTTGGGTTTCTGAAAATGTGATGGTTGTTATGCTTTGCAGAGAAAAAAACAAAGTCTGGAAATGATAGAGGAATAGGCTGGGGGAAGCCAATCTGCATGTATTTGAAATGGGCTCCATCAGCCTGTTTCCTTTTCCAAGGCCAACACTGGTAACGTATTGTAGACAACATTCATTTTAATGGTACAGTAAGTGAAAAATAAGTGGAGGGCACACGTGACCCGTGCTACTCTGAAAATGTAAAAAGAAGCTGTTATTATTACGAAGCTATTGTTCATGACTATGCTTATTGCACACAACTAAACGGATACTGGCCCGGTGATGAATGGCTAAAGTAGAGTTTCACCAATCTGCATTAAGCCCTTGCTTATGTTTCTAAACTTAAGGCCCTTACGAAATGAGTAATTGTTGTGATTTGCTACTGTAAAGAAAAGAAGGAAGAAAATGAGGACATTTCAGATTTTGTTGAACACTCTGTGGTTTCCGTAATGAAGTACTCTGAGGAATTCATCTAAGAGCAGAACATTTGACGTTTTTGACAAAGCAGTTCCTGTTTTTCCTGAGCAGAATAAATCACAGCTAATTCTGTAATGCATTACAGCATAATGTAATTCAAAAAGTTCAAAAGTACAAAGGGGGTAAAGAGCCAGTAAATTAGTGCCAATCCCAAGGCAGACTTCAAACACACCGACTTGTGCTTTTGTTGCTACTCTCCACGGACCCATTGAGCCTCCCAGAGTTGTGCCTGAGCTCTAAGGACAACACTGGGGGCTATTTGCTTCTCAGATTAAAGAGGTTGAGCAAGATAGCCAGCAGCCCCCCCCCCCCCGAAGAGCAGTTAGCAGAAAAGCACTGCCTGTATTGTTTAGCATCTCCGGGAAAGGGTGTTTTTTCTCTGCACTGAGGTGGAAAAGTAAATTAGCGTTCACTCTGTGCCTGGCTCCGGCTCCGACGAACTGAGAATGGTGTGTCGACAGCCACAAGACTGCTCTCTTCAAAGAGCTGTAACCAAAGGGACATGGCTCATGCTAAAGTAAACAGAAATGAGTCTAGAGCTCTTAGCTCGACAGACAGGCTGTGGCATGTATTTCAAAAATCGCCATTACATCAAATGGGCAGGCCGATCAACTGGAAGTTATTCTGCAAGAGGCACTTCTTTTGAGGCGTCTGCCATGTGGGTCTAATTTTTCACCTTGAATGATTGTGAATGCTGCGGCGGGTCAGCGTGGGTCCATGCCTGCTTGACAAAACACTGACTCTAGAAACAAATAAAAGAACGAAGGGGAGAGAAAGAGAGACAGAAGACAGAGAGACAGACGGAGAGCCGACAAGAGAGCCAAATCACGACTGCTGAGGACCAGCCGTCCACGCAGACAGGAAAGGGAATGTGGGGGGAAGAGAAGAGAAGGGGAGAATGAGCCATTGGATAAAGGGGTGCAGTGAGGAAGGAGAGAAATAGTTTTTGAGGAGACATCTGGCTTTGATTAAGTGGACAAGCCAGCCTTTGCTGCTTGTTTTGACTGGGCTTTTCAGGAGAAGTTGATGTTGTTTGTTTTTGAATAGCAAGTGGCTAATTGATGAACACGAGCCATGGACACAATGACTGGGCAGCGATCGGGCATTTCCGTAGTGGTGGCGTTTACCTGTTTGTGTGTTCATATGCAGCTTGTGCGTGTGCAGGTACAACTGCGTATTTGTGGGAATGGGTGATGACTGCAGGGGAGGCTGGAATACATACAAAGCATACATTTTTCCTCAAAATGTTTTCAGTGTTGGCTCTGTGATGTAAGATGGACATGAGCTTTATTTGTTATCAATTATTTTTCTCTTAGATGCTCAAAAAAAACCCATAGGAATTCAGTTAGTTGATGATAATGAAGAATAGACACGAAACTACGCTGAAGCAGATGACACTATAAGAATTGAAAAGAATGGAAATGAGGAAAATAAAACAAACAGAAATAGCTCAGAATCAACAGAGAAATACACAAATCCCTGTTTGACAGCTGTAAATCATCTGCCTTTCAGGGGAGAAAGAGAGAAAGTCTGTGGTGTTGGTCGACTTTGAAACTGATCACTGTTCCAATCTTTAAAACGAGAGCAAAAACATTTGAAACGCCCGTACAGCAAAACTGGGACTCAGACCTCCTTTCTGTTACTCCTTCGCAGACATATTGAGTGTGAGAGGAACCTCATGGCACAGCGTCCCGCACCGCTGAATATGAATAAACCATCAAGTGCAGAGACTCTAGCCAAGCCAAACTCAGCACGCAGGCATCACAGCAGAACAGGGCAGGAGGCCCTGGAGCTCTTACTGGCAAGCACAGACAAACTCCAACCCCCCCCCCCCCCCCCCCCCTCCGCTCCCAAAGTCAATTGCCCATCAAAAAAAGATAATGGCTTGAAAAAGATGCAGTGGTTTTTTTGTGTTCTGCTCTCTGATTTTCAATCATCGTTAGGGCGAGAGGATATGCATTTGAGATGCTGCAGGTCAGGGTGAATGGGAATCTGAGGGAACACTGGTGAGGCCGGTGGGGTTTTGAGGAGTTTTGGAGGTGAAACGTGAGACCTTGAGACAGCCGGCTTGTTCACGGAGGGCTCAGAGGTTGTGATGATGATTGGAGGTGATGTCTGTTTGGTAGCTGCTGCTTCTGCTTCAAGGGCAGCTGCATAAACGTCAGAGAGGTTTGAACCTTGGTCTCTGGCACAGTTAGGCAAACTTAAACACAAAACGGTGCGGAGAATTGAAGAATGATGCAGAGTGGCATTCATCAGCAGATGCTGTCTTAAGGCCAACCAGGTAAGCCTGCTACTTTAACGACGCATTGGGCTAAGTTGAACTGGCTAAGATTGGGAGGAAATTCACTTATTATTTCTCCTTAATTTCACGAAATTCTTCAGACAAATAATTATCTTTTCAATTCAGAAGGGATTGCTGCAAAATGCTTCATCTATTTGAAGAAAAACCTTCTAAAATGAATTTGTTGATATTTCAAGAGAAGCTACCTTTACTTTATAACGTTCATTGAATTATAGTGAATAAAAAAAATATTTTCGTGTTTCTAATTAATCAAGACTTGGGCTTAAATTAGTTAATTTAATGCAGGACTTTACATGCACTTTTCCACAGCAGCACGTTCAGCAACAGGGTTGAAATGTTAACACCTCATGCAGTGGACAAGCTTGTTATCATGCGCTGCATTTAATTGGCTTAGAGGTCTTGAACCTTTGGCCACCACGCCTTGGCAGCAGCGGCGCAGAGTGTCAGCGGATCAGTGAAATATTATCCGCGGGACGGGAAACCAGCTGGGGAGCAGAGAACAGGAGCGACTCGAGGATGTTCTCTCTGCTTACCACACAGAAACTCAAGAGGATCCGTACCAAGGGTGAGGAGGAAGGTGTTAAAGAAAGTATCCATATCCTGGAACTTCTCTCATATCTGCAGGGCCTTCTGTCGTGTCTGTGGTGAGCCTGTGTGTGTGTGTGTGTGTGAATGTGAGTGTGTGTGTGAGTGTGAGTGTGAGTGTGAGTGTGAGTGTGTGTGTGTGTGTGTGTGTGTGTAAAAGAGACCACACGTATTAAGGTATGCTCACAAAGATGACACTTGATATTGTCAAAAAGTGTTTTTACAGTATGAACACGAATGATGATCTTTGGATAAGTGAACACACCGGTGGGTGAGGGAATAAAGGGGAATTAAATCCATGTTTTCTTACTGTTATGTCTGATGACTTAGAGGTCTGAAATAATTAAATTCCCTATAGTTGTCATTAACAAGAGAAATAAGAGGCAATAGGTTAAATGCTCAGTTAGTATTGTTTAATTTTACACCAAGATTTATTTCTTCACCCAATCCACAAGTTACATGAGGCCTTCTAACAGCCAACTGTTTGCAAATCCAGCAATTACCCAGTGTCAGTTTAAGGACAATATGACATTCAATATGCAAATAGAAGCAAATTAGACCTGTCAAGAAAAATACCGCTGACAATAACAATGTAGTTCAAAAGGTAACAATGTCATCATTATACACTGCAAAGTCTTTTCATTGGAACTTGTTTTGACAAAGCCATGTAAGATTGCCATTACAACTCTGTCTTTCTTCACTGTAATCTTGTTGTCAGGCTGACCTTATTTTTTAGAGGTTTCTGGAGGATCTGCCTTGACTAAAAAAAATGAACCAATCAGAGTTAGAGAACTAAAACAGGCGACCACAGGTGAGTCCTGTGGCTGTCTGTCATTTATCTAATCAACCCGTCAATCATGCGGATGCACCTCCCTGAGGGTACCATTTGCCAATAGGCACACAGGTGAACCCTTAAATCAGCTTTAATTGGCTGCAGGGTAACAAGCGAGGTTGAAAGGTGTGGGAAAGTGAGACATGGTGTCGGTGATCTTTATGGAGCTTTGACAGACTCCCCCGTCAACGGCGGAGGCAGAGTGATAATAGTCTCTCTATCATCACTTGTTAACGGTGCAGTGTGTAAGATCTGGCTACATACTCCAACGAAATAAGGTTCAGCATTTTACATCTTCTTGGTCCATACAATCTAAATTTACTGGCAACTACAGACAGCAAGGCGAGAATATATGCGAAATTCAGCCAAACTGCGGAAACTGAGAGAGCCGGTCGAAGTAGCACTGCTATCTTATATTCCTCACATTACCTACAGCCTATACTGTGTTTACTGTGCCGCTAACTGGGGCCTGTGCTGTCCGTGTATGTTTTCATTGTTTGTTTATTGGATTCAATCCAAAGAAATGAGAAAACAACTCTTATTTTACTCCATTTTCCTCAACTTTAACCTGCCTGAAGAAATAAACTAAGCAATGGATTTATCAGGAGAGGATGTTATCAATATTGAACTCTCATCCCAAACAGGTATCCTATTTTATGTTTTTCTAAAGAAGTGCCGCACACTTAATGAATAAATTGATATTGGATAAGCGTACGTGTATTCATCTCCAAAATAAATACAGAAAGACAGTTGCATATGATCTTAATCTTATTGATACATCATAAATTACATTTTTGGGAACTTGCCCTTCACAATCTTGACAGCATGAAGATTGATTTTCATTTAATTGACCTCTAAATGTCAGCTGGGATCGGCTCCAGGGAGGGGAATGGAAGGATGGCTGTATTGTACATGTCAGATGGTGATTTTGATTCTGGTATAAATCATTCACGTTTCTGTCTCCAACAGCAGCAGTTTCTTTCAAACATTATATTTGGCACTTAAATGGCTCTCAGCCCATATAGACTGTTAACCAACAGCTCCCACAGACAAGCACCCACCCGGCACAGGAGCCCAATCTCATTGGCTCTGACCGTGGATACGTCTCTCAATTCAGCGCTCGACATTTATTGACAGCTTTTAAAAAATATTTACTGCCCCACTTCCTCTCCCAGTGGGCATCCAGCCTGTAATCTCCCTACCCGTTTATTGGATCATTTGTCAAAGCCTCTGGCTTTTCTTCTCTCTTTTTTCTTTTTGTTTTCATCCCCTGCTTTAACTCTCTGGAGGGGGGAGTTTATGCACGATATGTGCATCTGTGCTTGAGAGAGAGAGAGTGAATAAAGGGTGAGATAGAGAGTTCAATGGGCCTTGGAGATTAACTCCTTCCATGCCTTCCTTTTCCTTTTTAAAACAGAATTTACAGCTGATTAGCCTCCACTGTAAAGACAGGCCCCAGTTCCCAGAAGGAACGCTGCTAAACATTTATGCAAGGCCAGACGTAAAGACCCTTATTCAAAACATGTGTTCTTCCAAAGACCCCTCGGGGAGACATCTATAGAGGGGACTGAATAAAAAAACGCTGCTGCCTGAAGGCTCATTTTCAGAACATCATTGAAGAATTGTGAGTTGTCCTGAACTCGACACGTGGATGTGCCGACAATGACACAGCCTAAATTTTTAAGAGCATAAGAACAGCAGTTTTCAGACAACGTGACAGAGAAAAGAAGCTCAAAAAAGGAATAGGTATACTAAAAGAACTCAGGCACATAACCCCCCGCAAAAACCACGTGTCATTTTTACACCACAGTTTTTGTACATGTTAACTGAACAAGATATAACGGGTCATTTTCGTGAGCTTTAGAGGTGCGGGAAGGTAGATTTTGTTACCTTCCGACAGACCTAGGCTAGCTCTTTACTTCATTTTTCCATCTCTACACAAAGCTAAGCTAAGCTAAGGAGCTGGTCGTTGTCGCCGAATATTTACCAGACACAACATTACAGTGCTATCGACCCCCTCCTCTAACTCTCGGCAAGAAAGCGACTGCTATTTTCCAAACTGTCAAACTATTTCTTTAAGGACTAAGTACTCTGTGAATTTAAACCATGAAGTCAGGTGAACACACTCAAAATAACAACTCCACTCCAAATTGATTCTTGGTTAGCATTCAAAGTTAGCACTGAGCTCATCAGGGCACAGCGGTACACAGAATCACCCACAGTTCCCCCTCATGTCTGTGTAATGTGAGCGTGTGTGTGTGTGTGGGAAGGGGAGAGTGAGAGAGGGCATGAGACGGTGAGAGTAAGAATTAAAAAAACAACAAAAAAGTGAGAGCGAGTTCCATTATTGCAGAAGACGTGTATGGTGAGGCGGCAGCTGGCGTGGACACCCAGAATCTTACCGTCGCTGCCAGGCCTCGGCTGCTACGTGTGCTTAGTCTTCACCACGTGCCCACAGAGTACACGGGACAGCCACAGGTATGTCCCCTCCACCCCGGACCACACCAATCACAGCCAGGACGCTGTCAGAACCTTTCGGGTATCCCGTTAAGCTAATGAGATGTGACTGCGTCGGTGCTGCCAGCGCACATGCAATTGTTCCATTCATATAGCCTCCACTGATGTATGGAGACTGTCCTAACCCAGTCTCAGACCACACAGACACCCAGGAGGGACCAGGATCATGTGTGTGTGTGTGTTTCATGAAGTTGTCTGCTTATACGCTGTGTGAATATACATATACTTTGTATCTGAGCCATATGTGTGTGTATGTATCCATTTAGCTGTTCAGAACTGGTTTACCACAGTGGAAAAGATAATTATGAACTGGATAATGGTAAAAATGCGTCCAGGTGGACTGTGTGGTGTGTGTGTGCGTGTGTGTGTGTGTGTGTGTGTGTGTGTGAGCGTGTGTGTGTGTGTGTGTGTGTGCTGGTGTATAGGTATGTGTCTCAGCTTGGCTGGGATCATAAAAGGTCCCAGTGCTTCATGAAGTTGGTGGTAAGTCGAATGTTGAGATGTACACTTGAGTAGCAGCCAAATGGATTAAAACTGTCACACAGCAGGCGGCTGCAACGAGGGAAAATGGTATACCCTGGAAGGCAAGGCAAGGCAAGTTTATTTGTATAGCACATTTCAACAACAAGGTAATTCAAAGTGCTTCACATGAAACCATTAAAAGCATAAAGGCAAAAGTAAAGGAGATTTAAAACATACATTGAAACAATAATCGATGTCTCCCTGAGACATTGCGCTGCACGCAATCAACCATACACTGCCGCAATTCTGCAATTACTCGCACACAAACCACGTCTGGAAAAGATCTCTGCCGATCTGCGTTTTATAGTGTACGCCTTGCACGAACTCGGTCCCGGAGGAAATGGCGATATGTTGTGCAGTCCTTTTAAAACCATTAAAAGCATCAAAACATAAGGCAAAAGAAAATGAGATTTAACAGCAATTAAGAACAGTGTAAGAAATAAAATACAGTAGTAAAATGCAGAAATGCAGGAAATTGATTAATATATGAATTGAATGTGGTTCAATTAAAGGCAGCAGCAAACAGAAAGGTCTTCAATCTTGATTTAAATGAGCTGAGGGTCTCAGCAGACCTGCAGCTTTCTGGGACTTTGTTCCAGATATGTGGAGCAGAAAAACTGAACGCTGCTTCTCCATGTTTAGTTCTGACTCTGGGAACAGAAAGTAGACCGGTCCCAGACGACCTGAGGGGTCGGGATGGTTCATAAGGTAGCAGCAGATCAGAGATGTATTTTGGTCCCAAACCATTCAGTGCTTTGTAAACCAACAGCAGGATTTTAAAGTCAATTCTTTGTTGGACAGGAAGCCAGTGCAAAGACCTCAGAACTGGAGTGATGTGGTCCACCCTCCTGGTCTTAGTGAGGACTCGAGCTGCAGCGTTCTGAATCAGCTGCAGCTTTCTGAAGCTGAGAGATACAGACAAAGCTGGATTACTTTGCCGCTGACTCATCTAAAGTGCTTCCAAATCCAATCGGAATCACCTACTAAATCATAATCCTCAAAATTTGAATTTTTATCCATGCAATGTTATAATCAGAGAAAATAAAAATAAAAACTTGTGTTCAAACACCCCCTGTTTATCACTCAGTGACAGATTGGGCGTGTTACAGTCCAAGCTATCAACAATCTGTATCAGTTCAGCTCTAGTGGGTTAATCACACTCGTACTGCTTGACCAAGAGGATGGACAAATTAGTTATGGGCAATGTTTCCAACTGGCATCTTTTCAGCTCTGTGAGTTTCAACATAAACAGAAAAAGGAATGAGAAAATAATTGTGGTCGACTGGTGTGTGGTAACCCGTTTGCAGCCTTCATGTTGGATGTGGGGTGCTTTTTCCAGGGGTTTTGGATTTCTCATTATATGTTAGGTATGAGCTTGCATATGGCTTGATACATGGTGTTAGAGCTGACTGAGTGCAGCGGTGTTCCCGATTCAGCTTAAAATCACAAATAAAATATTCTTTCATATAGAAGTGGTTTTATTGAGTGGAAATGTTGTGGCAACGACAGAATTTGCAACTGAATTCCAATGCTTGCACACGGCATGGTGCCACTTCATCCACTGTATTGTTACAGGAAATTACAAAAGGTCTTATCGACAGCCCTGATTGGATCATAGGATTTTTGTGCTCCGGGGCTTGACTGTTGTATTAGTGCAATAAATGAAGTCATGACACTATTAAAAGGGATGCACATGCAATGTGGAGGGAAATATTAGGGTTGACTGCTAGTCAGAAAATAACAGTAAATTTAAAGGTTTTTTTTTTTAAAGTTTTTTCTCTAGTACACACTAGAAAAGAGCCCTAGATTGCCTCACAGCATGGCCTTAGTTGATCAAATATAATTGAGTAAATATGCCTCTACTCATAATTTCCTTCCAGCTCAGCTTCGTAGTTTGGTTTTTCTCCTTCAGAGGACTTTAGCCCCGTTGGCTGGGGGGGATATAAGGGTCCAGCTCTATCAACTAGGGCCAATGTAAACAAAGCAATTCCTTCCCAATTAGAAACGCTAAATGCATTCGACTCGGTGCACAACCAGCGCTGGTCGTTGCAATTAATGCAGCCTTGGTCTCCACTGGCTGCCTCGGATGGCTGGGATGGTTAAGATGTATACAGTTTCAGTTCATGGCCAGTCCGTGGAAGTCTGATTGGGCAGGTTGGACTCATCATGGAAGTATAAACATGAGGTTGGATGGGCGCTTGGTGGTTGGGGTTTTCTTTGGGTCAGCCGTGCTGGGTAGCACCACAGCAGGCCAGGAACATATGTGTGGTAGGGAGGTCAATCAAAGGGTGAGATATAAGGAAGTGAAAGCTGCATTTTTCAGCTGTGCAAACTCTGATTTAACTTTAAAACAGGAGAGGATAGACATCAGAACAGTTGAGATCTAGGCACTGGCAGTGATGCATTCTACCTTTGGATTGCAGTCACTTTAACTGTGAAATGAGTCTGACACCGGTTACGTCGCTATATTTTTGCCACATGCCTACTGCATTTTTTGAGGTTGAATTAATGAACTTCCAACTGTATTTTAACATGTTCATATTCATTGGATGTACATTCCTTGAACATAGATTTAAAGCGGTGTTCATAGCTGATTTAGAACTTTAAAATGTAAAGCACAGGAACAAAATACAACAATGTGTCACTTTTTCTTTTTTTTAATTCACTTTCCTCTCAAGAGATCTTTGTAATATGCTTTATGATTATGTGCATCAGGTACGAGCCGGCATGAATACACAAAACTATAATAAATCACGGAACTCTGCAGTTTTGAAACCAGCAGAACATGCAGGACAAGGATAGAAGACCATTGTTCTAGTCTCCTTTTGTCCAGTGGCCATTGTGCATTGTGTTGCTTAGGTGTCGGCTTGCACTATCAGCCTGGGGCTCTCCACTCTCTCAACAGATAGTTTGCTAACAGAGCTTTTACTCCATTGCCTCTAATGAAAATCCATACTAAACATTTAGCTCTGTGTGAGAAAGGGGGGAAATTCAATAAGACACATAACACAATTTATAGATTACAGGAAGAACCAATCGAACTAACAGGCAAAATGGAGAAATGTTTTTATGTTGATATTTGTTAATTTTGCTACATTTTGGCAACCACAGTAGCAGCTGCCTGTGTGTGGTGAGCGTGAAGAGGTTGAAATCTATTTTCCCAGGCAAAATGAAGTCCAATGCTGTGTTTTTATTCGGTTTTCTTCTACACACAGATGATCAGTCATGCCGCCAGAGATGTCTCCACTGAGGTATTCCCCAAACTAATGGTCGCTCTTGGACAGCGCCATCGATAGTAAACTAATCTGCAGCCTGCAAGGCACAGGAAACAGATCTAATTAGCACTCATTGAACTATCTTCCAAGGAAACTTTCATCTTTAGACCACTCTGACAACAGGCCTGAAAGGCAGACTAATGTCACTTACTAGTACTGGGTTTAATGGCTGACTGAAAACGTCTAATAGATGGATGGGCAGTAAACCGGTGAAGTAATCTGGGTGAAATATTTTTTTCATATTTACATGCATGGCTACAATAGCGAAAATCACTCAAGAAAAGGCTCGTATTTGTAATCAGTTAATTAGTAAGTGGCAATATTTCCCCATCCTTCTGTTAATGAATTTGTATTTTTTCTATTTATTTAAAATGTTTACTTGCTTCGCATTCCTCTCGCAGCTCCCATTTGGACTGCCTGCTGTACAGAAACTAATAAACTGAAATGTGAGGTGATGCTTCCACACTGTGGCTGATGCTACAAAATACATCTGAAGAGTTCATTCCGCCACTAGAGGGCGACATCAAATTTGCCGCACATCCCGCGAGCTTTGCAAATCTCTCGCTGTTTGTTTACAACCCGATAACTTCCGGTCTGTCGGTAGCTTTGTACACAGTAAGCTAGCCGAAGCTGTTTGCGCGATTCAATCTCAACTTTACAAGTCAGCCTTCAAGATGGGATGTGACGGTGGCACGATTCCTAAAAGACACGAGTTGGTGAAAGGCCCCAAAAAAGTTGAGAAGGTGTGTTACGCTCATTTATTCTTCCTTTTCAAAGTCACAACGGTTAGCATTGTTGTCGTCAGCTGCCAGTAGTTATTTATTAGCGTATGGCTATTTGCATCGATACTAACACATTATGAAGTGGTAGATTCACTTATTTTAGATATGTTGTTTACTTATAAGGACATATTAGCCAGCTGTTTATGCTGTCGGCGTTATGCTGCGTTAGCTTTCAAGAAGGCTGGCGAACTACTGGACAGTTAGCTAGCTAACGTTAGCTTTTCAAAAACAACGGGTAACGTTACACTCGTGTTTTTAGGTTTGACTACTATGAACGTTATTTGTGTGTGGCGTGCTCTTGCATACCTGTCCATGTCTCCAGGTGGATAAAAATGCTGAGTTGTCTGCCAAATGGAAATACTGTGCCTTGACCCAGGAGAAACTCAGACGCCCCATTGTTGCCTGTGATCTGGGAAGGTGAGAGTTAAGCTGTTTTGTTTGATGGACAAACACAATAACACATATTGTGTTTGTGTCACAAACTAATCATGAGCCTGACATGACCAGTTAGCATTGTCCATCTATTTACCCATATTTGAAATACCTGCTTATTCCAGCACACTATGTCCTGAAAGTCTGGTCCGTGTTATGTTTCAGGCTCTATAACAAAGATTCTATCATTGAATATCTTTTGGATAAGACTGCTGAGAGACCCAATGCTGAGGCCGTAGTCCACATCCGTGGGATCAAGGTATGTTGACACTGACGTTTTCTACTCTCAAAGTCCGAGCTGTGTGTGTGTGTGCGTGTGTGTGTTTGTGTGTGTATGTGTTGACACATCTGTGCATTTGTAGGGCTGGGCGAAAAAGGAGGAAATACACCAAAATTATATTTTTGAGTACCTCTCAGTATTTTGCAGCGATATTGTAGGGTTGACCATAGGTGCGATCACAATATATTTACAAAATGCAAGTTTTGATAAATAATCAGTAATGCTGATATAGTGACTAAGTGAGTAAAGACAAATAACAGAACAGCTAGAACAGTCTAGTCAGTAAATCCGGAAAAGACACCACTCATATTATGACATCTAAAATCAAAGACGATATATAGTCTCTTATTACAATATTGATATATTGCCCAGCCCTGCACTTGTATTGATTTTATATGTAATGTTTTACCCGTAAATCCATCCACTCCCTTTACAGGATATAAAGGAACTGAACTTGACTGATAACCCAGAGTGGAAGGGAGAGAGATGCAATACCAAAGGAGACGTGTATGAAGACATGCACGGCGGCATGTTCATTTGCCCTGTTGTTGGGTTGGAGATAAATGGCAAGCACAGGTAACAAACAACAAGCAACGCATCCAAAAACTTAAGAATAATAAAAAGGCGGGTGCTCTCCTGCTCCATGTATAATGTATCGAGTACAATCAAAAGATTCTAGTTTTGTGTTGATCACATCGTGCTGTAAAAGTCAATATATGTTGGTCATACAGAGCTCCGCTGTTCTCCTCACCAGTATTAACTTTCATCCAAACGTTGAGATCAAACAATGTTAGAAGAATGCACCGCACAGACTTGTATTGACAATTCACTTTGTGCAGGAAATATTACATATTATATACCTCGATGTTTTCATTTTCAGGTTCTGTTACCTGCAGACCTGTGGCTGTGTCTTTTCTGACAGGGCACTGAAGGAGGTCAAGACAGAAATCTGCCACAAGGTGAGCAATATTTGATCTGTTTTTCCCCCGGTCTGTCTACTCAAACTCTCTTCAATGAACCAATGGTCTGCAAACTAGTTTTTTTTCATGCTTTTTAATATATTTTTTATCTTTCCTTCCACTAAACCTCTCAATGTTTGGCAGTGCTTCTGCTCCTGCGGTTCTGTCCCTGCTAATGCTTGGTAAATAAGCAGCATTGTTATCAATGTAGATAAAACATTGGCAGTCTGGCATTGGCGTGGTTCCAGGTGCAAAATCTGTTGCTTGGATAAATAAGAGTGTGTGTTAATAATCAAAAGTGGACTGGTTTACAGCTCCCATGGGAGGTTTGGAAATCTCAAAACATTGTACACTAGTTGAATACATTGTGTCAGCTAGCCAGAAGATCTGTGTAGTGTGGAAGAAAAAAACACTATTTAAGGTATTTAGAAGACTACTAATACTCAAAGTTATATATTTAAAAAAAAGAAGGTACAGTAGAAATTACTGTCCCTTTGTAGTGCAATAGGAAGCCGGCAGCCGACTCCAATTCGACCCCATTGTGATGTGTGATTGATCTTTGGCAGATGTTTGGTTACCTAACTAAAATGGAATGAGTCGCCGTATGAATGTCTTTATTTCTGTCGTTTCTCAGCAATCATTCACCCGATCACCTTCACACTTGGTGGGTGTATTAATGAGGACTAACGGAAGTGTGGTGTTGAGTGCGAGCTCCTGAGCACTGTGGGACATATTTATCATTAGTGCGTTATGAGTGTATTGAGAGGGGACACCGATTAACTCACACCTCTGACCGCTGGATACAGCTCCCTCTCCGTTGTTCGCTACAATATTTTATTTTGGCATTTTTTATGTCATAATTGTTAGAAAGGTAAACTATTGTCACAGGCCCAGCTGTCCTCAGGACATCACTTATCTTTCACTCTTTTTCATCCAAGAGTCTTTAGGGTTCACTGTTCATCTTTTTCAGCCGTTCTTGACAATGACCCAACTCGATCTTTTGAGTCTTCTCTTTGTATTGTCCCGTTGAGCCATCCTCATTTCCACACTCCTCACCTAGCCGCTCATGCCGATTCATTAATACACACACCCACATTTTGATCCAACAGTGTATACTTCCTTGTATGGTCAACGCTGCATACGTCTCTCTCTCAGAGATGGAGCCGTATGCAGCAGCACTTCCTCTTTTTGACTCAACCGTTTAAACCGTCCCAACTTCCTGCTCTCATCAGGACACATAACACAGTTTACAGGACCGAGAAACCCATTCCTGTAACCACCATCACTTCCCATCACAGACCCTCTGCAGCGCGCTGTATGTCAAACCCCTCTGCAGCTAACCAGAACAATTTACTTACAGTCCCTCTGCCACCTCCTGACTATAAGCCTGTTAGTTTTGACCTTTCAAGTATCAGATCTCTAAATAATAAGTTGTTTTTAGCTCAGGATTTTATTGCTTTTAATAAATTCGACTTTTATTTTTTTTTAATCATCACAGAGACATGGTTGTGTCAGGGAGACTGTCGTTCTCAACCCCGGCTGTCGGGCGAGGGGGGGGGGGGGGCGGGTACAGAAAAGTTTTAAACTGTTAAATGTACTCTCATTTTACATGTGTGTTTTACTTCATTTGAACATCTTGGTTTTATCGTGAACTCTCAGGGTCCAGTGATCGTTTTAATAATCTACACCCTGCCCAGGCCTAACGGTGTTTTTATCCAAGAACTTGGTGAGCTACTATCCCGTTTTACGTCAAAGTATGACACAATTCTTACGTTAGCTGACTTTAACATGCATGTCTCCTGCCCTTCACAGGCTTTTGTCACTGATTTTATGGATACCGGTACTCTGGATTCTTTTAGCCTCACTCAGGCTACAGGAGCCTACTCACTCATAGAATCACACCCTCCATCTAGTTATTTACTGTGGTCTCAGCCCTGACAACTTTGAGACAAAGGATATCTGAGTGTCTGATCACAAAGCGGTTTTATTCCAACCTCAACCAGTCATTCACACGTCTCCCGTCCGCAGCCAGGTTTCTAACTCTGTCTTGTTTTCTGAGCATTTTTTCTCTGCTTTTTTTAACTGCCTTTTGTTCTCATTTTAATTTAGAGGAGCTGGTCTCCCTTTTATAATCACACCTGTCAGACTGTCCTGGAGTCTGTTGCCCCCTTTAAACACAAGGTCAAATATAACCCCAGCCCTGGCTAAATTAATCCACCCATGATTTAAAGAGAGACTGCAGAAGAAAGAAAAAACTGGTCTATGTATTTTACGAGAGTTGGAAAGATGCAATGAAGACTGAGCAAACGGCAGTTAAAGGTGCCAGAAACTCCTTCTTCTCCAACTTAATTTTAGCAAATCACTCAAATCCGAGAATTGTATTTAAGATAATCGACTCTGTGGTCACCCCCCCTCCCCTGTCATTTTACTGATGCCTCACAAGAGACGTGTGAGCAGTTTTAAAACTTTTTTTTTTTTTTTTTTTTTTACAAACGGAGTCAAGGACATCAGGCAACAAATTCCTGAAATCATATCCCGTATGAAATCAACCACGTGCAGTATTGAACTGTTCCAGCTACTTTTAAACATGCTGTGGTCCAACCTCCTTTTAAAGAAACCTAATCTTGATTCCTCTGTTCTTAGCTATTTTAGATGCACTTAGTATTCTTACTGTCAGATAGAACCCACTCGGTCACCATAGGTAATTACTCATCCTCTACATCTCACATTACCTGTGGTGTACCCCAGGGTTCAATTTTAGGTCCATTTTTATTTCCCATAAACATGCTCCCACTTGGTCAAATCATCCAACGCCACAATGTCTCTTTTTCAATGCTACGCAGACGACACACAGATATTCCTTCTCTTGACACCCGATGACCCCAGAAGCCTAGCTGCTGTTTTAGACTGTCTTTATGATATCAACTGTTGGATGGCACAACATCTTTGTTTTAATCACATTACAGCTGTAGCTGTTAAATCACTTCATATCAATACACAATACATAAATACATAAATCGACTTTTAGATAATACGTTTTATTTTAATCCTATCTGCTCTGTGTTCTTTGGCCTGATCTTCTTAGTCCGTTCTCTATTTGTTTAACTTCAGGGCAGCTCTTCTGGGATCTCAAACCTACTTGACAAGGCCTACCAACAATTTGGGGAACTGAGCTATTCTAAGTAACTTTATAGCTGTGGCCGTAATTTCTCATACACAGGCCATCATGTGGTAGCAGACAACCGATCATATCCAGTCCCTGTTATGTTGTCTGTGGAGGTGAAAGCATCTTGGCACGGATCAGTTGTTTAACTTTGCCATAAATGGGTCCTGAAACCATAAGAACAGCTACAGTGCCTCTTGTGGGAAACTGAGTCTCTCTCTGCAGAGATGTTTGCTTAGATAGACTTATTAGGCAAACCACAATTACTTGTATTTATAGCCACTGACATTTAAGTGGAATTTGCCTGCTTCTTATTTAATCTCACATTTGATAGCAAATTAGTTATTAGACAGACCTTTTAACAAAAAATATGCAAAAAGCTGATAAAGCAGAAATCCACCGTGATCATGTTTAGTTCATACAATGAAACATTTGTCACATTTTCTGGACCAGTGCTGTGAAAAGTGATATTCACTGCGGGTTTTCCCTTCATATAGCGGGTCACTTTTGCATCTATCCTAATAATCTGTAACATGACATGACACATGCAACTGCACCGGTTCAGAGCCTATAGAGGGTGGCCATTGAGATCTGGCATCGGGACCTTGAAGCAGCATGCCCACACTTTTGCAGTCCCCTTTGTTTTTGGTGCTATTGGTGGTCTGAACACACCCTACGGCTGTGTGTTTACCTTCATTGTGTGCGATAGAGGTTTGAAGTGAACATTATTAAACCTGCTCGATATTTGCATGTTAGCAATGTCAATGTGAGCATGTTGGCATGCCGATGTTAACATTTAGCTCAAAGCACAGCCTCACAGAGTCGCGTTCATGGCTATGGACTCTTAGGGCCTATGGTCTATAAATGATGGTGCATTGGGGGCGTGTCCAACTCCTCTTTTGATTAACGGCGCCTGCACCTGGGTCATTGCTATTTCAATGGACAACTTTGAAAATTGGAGAAGTAGGTTTTCTGCAATGGAAGTATTGTTTTTGAAAGACGAACGAATATGGTGAGAAGCAGACTGTTTTTTGTTTGTTTTTTAGATAAAAACGTGAATTCTGGAGAAGACATCATTTTTCAATACAGTTGTATTTTTAGACTTTCCGCTCTGGAGTTATGGGAAATGTTTGGATCCCATGAGTTTGAAAGAATTCTACGCAGCCACCACTGGAATCTAATTTAAAAATAGAACAATGCTAATGATGTTAGTGGAGCCTGATATTTATTTCAACATTTGGAATGAAGCTGTGAAGCTTCCAACTGTTTGGTACGGCCCTAGACTTCATACTCTGTTTACAGTTTAGTAGTGCACTTTGTTTACTATCTGACGCTTTCCGTTGACGCGTGGTGCTGAATTAATGTTGCCGTGGCGTATTGTGAAGAGAGGGAGGAGACGGGTATGGCCCGCCCTCTCCCTCTCCTCTGTGGCATCATGATGTGAAATAGCCCGTCGTCTTGTTTTAAAAAGGAAAGAAGGGAGATTTTTTTACATCGTCTTTATTTGTTA
This sequence comes from Melanostigma gelatinosum, assembly GCF_949748355.1. Classification (NCBI taxonomy): domain Eukaryota; kingdom Metazoa; phylum Chordata; class Actinopteri; order Perciformes; family Zoarcidae; genus Melanostigma; species Melanostigma gelatinosum. The sequence continues at coordinate 20,574,283 of NC_136636.1, read as the reverse complement.
GTGTACACCTGCTACACTTTAATTAAATAAAAAAACTGCTTTTTTTTAAACTGGAACACACAACATTAAATTGAACAACATCAAATATTTAATTTAATGAAATAATATGAAATTCATATTCAGTTGTTAAATACCTTGTGTAGTACAGTTGTCTCAAATAGTATCTGTTATATCCTTGTATATTTAAAATTGAACTCGTTGTACTTTTGCTGTACTGTGAAGTTATTTTAGTCTCACTGTCTGCTGATTATCAGGACAGCCATTAGAGTTTCATACATGGACAAATATGTGCGTGAATGGTAGCCTTGTTGTCACAGAGGAAGGGGATCGTTCGTCCTCCTGATGTTCTCGGTTCAGTTTTTTTTTTTTTTCTGGCCACATTTTTGACATTCACAGCCAACAGCGATTTCATGCTCCAGCGGTGCTGTTGAAGTAGCTGCGGCTTGAGTTGCTCTGTGTGGCCAGAAGCCACGATGGCTCTATGGAAACAGTCGCCTGGTTCAACACCTTGGTCCTGTGCCACTGCTCCAGGCAGTCCAGGGCCTCAGGAAAGGTGTCCCGCTCAAACTTATTGGCAAACATGCTGTTCCTGTTGATGATCCACGGCAGGTCTTCTACGCCATAGATACAGATGTCTCGTACGTAATGCCCTGGAACACGACAACAACAATATTGGTCTTCACTTATATGTTAGATAGAAGGTCTGAGTTTGTTTTACCTCATATTGTTACATAAAAATCTTCATTTTTTTTTTTTTTAATCTTTAATCTGTAAAAGGGCATTCAAAACAGACAACCTACTGAAGAGCACGTCACATCAGATAAACCCTCATATCTGTCCCTTTTATCATCTTTTGTTCTGTAAATCTTGTGTTGCAAGTAATTGGTCCTGTAATCCTGTCTGGAGCCAAACAAAGAGTAAAGAGCAGACAATGTTTTTGTCATAAGAGAGAGAGAGTATGCGGTAGGTTAATGTGAAGGAGAAGTTATTAATTAGTACACGTTTATATGTGTAGTAGTGGGTTTGGCTGTAAAAGGACTAATGTGATCATTTGTTTGTAAATTAGATTACAGATTCACATAGTATCAATAATTCACTATACACACAAGACGAGTAGAATTTAAGCTAGACCACAGATGAGCCCTGTGGTACAGGGATTAATCAACCAAGTAGTACCTCATTATTACACAGCTCTGTACTGTACCTTTGCAGCCACTGTGTGTCGTTCCCTCTTGATCCCTCCACTTGATGGACCGGACGTCTCCTTCCCAACCTCCATCTAGATAGCTGCCTGGAGCTTCTTCAAACACACAACCAGACAAGACTAATTCTAGTTATTTGACTTGATTGAACTTTTAGTTTACTTTAATTTATTTCCCTCTTTCGAACTGTCACATTCAGATTGTCCCCGATGCTTCCCAGAGAACAGCTTTGTGGGGGAAGCGACTGCATCCTCTTTATCGGAGGTGGGGAAGTGAATTTGCCTTCCAGTAGGATTCTCATCCTTCATAAGCCTTTTCTTTTTGTAAAACTTAAATGAGCTGTTTGAAAACACTTTCTCGAGCATAAACGTCCTCTTTGTGAAGCTCGTGCATGTACGCTTTTCACTACGGCTTCCTCTTCACCTCATTCACATGTCTAGTTAACTTTCCTACCTCAGTGCACAATAGCAGTGCAGAATCGCTTCTCTAAGCTCATCTATGGGGAGCATCCAAACAGGCCTAATATTTACTCATCACTTATACATACAGCCCCGTGAAGATCAAAAAAGCATGTCTATCTTTGCCTTATTTTCACAATAATCCTGAATCCTGAACAGAGAAATTACAAAGATTTTAAGGTATTGCTAATGTCTTGATGAAATGATCAATATTGATATCGGTCTGTGAGGGTTCAGTGCAAAAGCCATAGTTTTAATAGACATTAAAACTAGGCTTTTTTCCTAAGATAAAGTCTGCTACCCCAGGACAGATATGTTGCCAAAATATTAGTTCATTCCACTTAATTTATTAAAAGGGGAAATAAGCCCATTGCATTTCAACCGCCCCCTTCAGTCAGTTTCTTGGTAAAGAGCAATGGCAGCATTTCTTGAGAATTGATATGCTTATCTGTTGAATGCAGGAGGAGAACCGTAGTTTCAGTTTCAAATTCGATTTGCCTCGAGCATTGACTCAAGTGTGTGGAAAAAACGGCCACACTACCAAAGGTGCATATATGTAGGATATCAGAGGGGAACTCCTGATAAATGTTTCTTGATCATCAGCTCATAAGCTGTACTTTTCCTTTGTACCGTATGTGTGGGATGAAAACAAAGGATCTGCGCTACTTCAAGAACACATAAGTGCCGTCTGTGCAAGTTGTTAGTAACGCCGAAACACTTTATTTTTACTCGACACAGGGGATTAACTCAGGTGTTGTCCCTTACCATCATATTGCATGAGATCACACCGCTCATGCAAATTTTAACTGTTGCCATAAAGGCCCAGTCAATGAGTCTGTGTAAAACGTTTAGGGACCAAATGTGCTGTTTGACCTTGTTGCATTGATTTGTTTCTGTACCGCACAACTCATTGTTTAAACATGATAATCACACAAGTTAATAATTAATAGTTATTTTCTATTTTGCACCCGTTTGAAATTGTTTACCTTTGATGTGACTGAGGGTCACCCAGTAGTGCTCGTCTGGACTGAACGTGTCTTTGGACCACTCCAGGAGGTCCCGGGCCATTGGGCTTTTCAGAACAAAGTCTACGAAATCCCTCGTGAGAGCATAGTACGCCGTTCCAAAATAAACTTGCAGATTGTGTGGAGGCGGACCCTTCTTCAGTCCCAGCCCTGTCCGAGCTACATGTGAGCCCATTATCTCCCTGTGCTGGAGCTGTGTCCTGTGCCTCATGGACACTGGCTGCTTGACCCCGGGCGTCATGTTTCTGTCCCGCCACTCTTTGCTCTGCATGTACCGCACCAGCTCCAGGTTGCTCTTGACGGGGAAGTCCTGTCCACACAGATTCATCACCTTCCTCCAGCCTATCTTGGACCGTGCTAGATCCTTCATGCAGTGAAAATCTGCTTGCAGGCGGGAAAAGCCAGCGTACGTCACCGTCTCGCTGTGGCTGGATAGGAAGGTATTTTTAAAGCAGCCGACTAGCTTCAGTACAGCCGCCTTGTACTCCGATGACGCCTTGTTGTCCACGTGGATGCAGTAGACATTTTGTGGATTGTAAATGGCCCGCAACAGGCGTACAAACAGCTCCAGCTCCTTGTGAACGGTCACAATGAAAGCTAAAGGGTAGTCCTCCTCCTCCCGACTCAGAGGTCTCGTGATGAAGTGTAGGTCTCTGATCAATTTGGAACACTGTATGTGACTATTCAGAATATAGCTTTCCACCTATAGACAAAAAGAAAATATGTATTAACACTACACCTGTCATCAAAACATAGTTACCCATGTAACATTTGTGATTCCCACGTCAGTTTAACTTGTATATCGACTTACCTGGCAGTCACGGCGGTACCACTCCACACCTTCCTCCGCGCCGGGCAGTAAAGCTTTACATTCAGTGGAGAAGGGCCTGCAGCTTGAAGGCTCTAGCAGCTTGGGCTCTGTCGGCATCCTGGCCCTCATGTAAATAACTGAACAGATAATGATGCTCATCCCCAGGCACAACAGGAAGCTGCATTTTGTCCCCTCAAGCTGGTACATAATAGCCCTGCGTCACCGTATCCAAACAGCACCACCACAGATACAACTCCTGCAACAAAAGACATCCACGTTGGTAATTGGCAGTTAGGGTCTTGAACTCCTGAGGGATATGAAATGGGGTTAAATATGTAGGTCAGCGCTAATTGGCGGAGCAAGTTTTTAGAACAAGAAATGTAGTTTAGTGTACAGAATTTGGTCGTTTAGTGACTGTTATTTGAGATGTGACGCATAACTGGCAACACGTTATAGTAATAAATTCCATCAAATTCTTGGCTTTCTTTGCACTTTCTGTCTTCTCTTTCCTTTCGTCTTTACATTAAAAAAATGACATATATATATATATATATATATTAATATTGTTGTCCTGATGACTATGATCACAATCATTAGTATTATCATATAACTTCTCTCTCATTGGCTTCTAATTTGAAAAAGCATGAAGTAAATGTGCCAAATAATGAATTTTATTTTTACTTTCACCAGTCTACAAAATATAGATATATAGATAAATAGTACTAAAATAAACCTTTTTAAATACAGTCATGGCAGTTCTTGATATGAATATGTCTATTCCTATAAGGAACATGCATCGACACTCGTGCTGGAATGATAAGGTAGTTTATTAATACTCAATTATCTGTCAATTAACATGTAAAAATAACACAATATCTGGCTATAGTTTGCTTTCTTTTGTTTCATATTATAAATAAAACACATTTTGCAAATGTAAAAATATGAGTAATTGAGAATGGCTGTGTTTTGTTATTTCATAGATTGAACCAATTGATTTATATTAATTCACTGAATGTCAATTGACAAATGAATGTTGTCAATGATGAAAGCGATTACAGCTTTTATTGAAACACGATATAGAGACTGAGTGACGGAGCTTTGGCGGATCATTTCAAATCTGTACAAACAGGAATACCTCAGGAACGTCATGTGCAAGGTACAACAGATAGCGACAAGTAAACAAACAACATTTAGTGAGATATGAGGAAAGGTTTCAGACCGACGGGACAGAGAGGTGAGAGAAGAACAGTACTGTGGTTATACGTGTGATACCCTGCAGTCTATCATGTAAAACACAACACTCACAAGGAACCGCCCTAGCTGACGAGTAGTATTTGATACAGAGGCACAAAGAGCCTGCCACCTTGAAATAACTAATTCGTATTATTATATGTCACGGCCTATTTTTGACTAAAATCTTAATGCAAGGCATTCTCAGAGACTGTTACCATCCAGCTAAACTCCCAAAACCTTCTCAAAACTTCACATACGTCTGTCTTTCATTCTAGAAGTTAGCTGCACGTTGCTCTTTGGAGAGAATGTCTCTGAGGACTATTCCTAATCCCATGTCAGTGAAGTGTCCTCACTTGAGTCCTGCTGTTCTTGGAAAACAACACCAAAGATACAGATTTCCATGGGGGGGGGGGTGTCATGGAAATATGCACGTTTCTAATCTTCCGTCGAGATGCCACCAACACCCACCCCCATTCACACCTTCCTTCACTGAGACCAACCCGGCATGTAACGAGACGAAACGTGTAGCTTGATTTCTCTCAATCTTTCTTTTTTTTTTTTGCTCAGTCAAAAATCTTAAGATCTGTTGTTAATAAGATAATAATCATTTAACATTTCTAACATTTGTTTTCAGATCATATCTCTACTTTATGTTTATGTCTGCTGTCTAAATCAAACATCTAAAGCTTTTATGTCAATGCAACACATACAAACACATGCAGGCAGATACAGAATGCCAAAGACGGGGCAAGGTGAGCCATTTACCTTCACGGCAGTTCAGTCTGTAGTCCGAATGGTGAAGAAAAAAATGTTACACATCAGCGCCTCGTCGGATCATCGTTACCTGGACAGCTACTCCGAGCTTGCTACTACAAACCGCCCAGAGTCCCGTGGAGATCAGGAGCCATTTGCACCATTGTCAGCAGCAGCAGTAGTATTTCTGTCCTATGTTTGGCCAAAACTTAGTTGACACAGGATTGTTTTGCACGGAGAGTCTGAGATTGTGCTCTCTGAGCTTGGGACCCTGATAGAGTTTTTTTTCCCTCTTGTTGTATTCATTGCTGATTAAGTCGCTCCCCCCACATCCCCACGAGACGAGGTCTGTCCCTGCCTGGTTACCAGCAGCAGCAGCAGCGCACAGGTCTGACGCGCCGCACACCTCGCACACTCGCTCTCTGAGATTTTTCCACTCCCCCACCCCCCCCCCTTACAGTTTCCTGCTCACGGGTGTGTTGCATCTTTCTTTTTTGTCCTCTTGCTTTGCATAATTTGTCTCTCCCTCTCAAATGGACTTTCATCCCAGTTCCTCTGCCCAGTTAGAGGTACACACACGTTGAATCATCCACAGCGTCTCTCTGTCTTGTTCGTCGCCTGTCAAGTAGCTAGTTCAGTGCTGAAGCGACGTCCTGATTGACACCTTGTTCGCTGACTTCATGTTCCGGTTCTCTCCTAACCGGTGGCTTTTGTGGTGGCGGCGGCGGCAGCAGCAGCAGCAGAGTGACTGGTCAGCTTCTGAGATTATCCCGCTTGTGTTGAACAGAGCACATGGCCGGAGTCCGCCCCCCCCACCCCCCACCCCCGGAGCCCAGCATTATGGCAACACAATAGACCCCCTGGTGGTTACACAGGGGTTTAATATTTGTGTTTGGACATGGGTGTGTTTTTCCTTTCTTTGAAGCAGCCATGGCTGTTTGTCTCAGTATCTTTGAGGAACGCACTAAATCAGGAACTAGAAAATTTCCTCCACTAGAAAAGTCCTCTAAAATATCTAAGACCTGAATGACTGTATGAGAGAGAGAGAGAGCGACAGAGTGAAGATTGTAGAGTCAGTGGCAAGAATCTCAAGCTGCTCTTCACTCTGGCGGTGACATCACACACTCTAAGCTGTGCAATACACACCCATTATAAAGTCAGAAAAGGACTGAAAAATCATAAAAGTTAAAATGCGACCGTTTAAAAAGTTCCTGCGAAATCATGTGGCAATAGCTCAGGGTTTTTTTCAACATTTTAAAGTTGAAACGGTGTATGAAGTAGAAGGATTTGAAAGTTGAAAAAGTTTAAGAGGATTTGACAATTGTCTCCATAGACCTCCCATTCAAAAGAAATTTGCAAAAAGCTTAATTATTAAAAAAGAGACATAGCACACGTGTCCTTAACGAGCTGAACATTTTGATAGTTGAACGGTTTCTACAGCTTAACAAAAAAGAAGAAGAGTTGCAAAAAATGTACGGAAAAATGGCGGAAGTTGAATAAAGAATTGAAGAACAACAGTTGGAATGCTGAACAGCATATTTCATATAGAAGTGACTGGTTGACACTTTGTTAACAATTTAGTAACCATTTAGATTTTGGACTTTATATCGTTTTTTGATTTGGTAGAGTTCTTCATGGTTACTGATGTTTTTTGGACTGTCGTTGAAAATGTGTAGATTAATTCAGCCACCCTGGTATGGAGTGTTGTGTAGAGGTCTTCAACAGGGGGCCCGCGACCCCTAGGGGGTCCACGAATGTTTTGGTTGTTAGACAATTTCTTTATTTATTTTTTCCCCAAACAATCTGTCCATTATTGTCATAGTTCAGTAATGTCTGCAAGATAACAGGTATCTTTATGCATGGCAGTGGCACTAATAGTCCATCACTCATTTTCGTTTCCACATTTATGTTTAAAATTAAAACATCAATTTGAATAGCTTGTATGCATGATTATCATGCAATTGACAGACAATGTTGATATTGGCATTGGTATCAGCTGACAAGGTATGTTTATAAATGGCAGTGGGACGGCCTCCCTACTCACTGTACTTTGCACATGTTTAAAATAAAAACATGAATATATGAACCTGTGTATTATTTGAATAGCTTAGTATTGAATGCACAATAAAGAGGTATGTTTAGACATGGCACTAGGCCCAGTTTAATATAAAACACAATTGTATACAATATATTTGGTCGGGGGTCCCTGCTCCATCGCTCTATCAGTTTGGGGTCCTTGGCCTGAAAAATGTTGAAGACCCCTGGTCTGGAGGGTAACTCTAGATTTGTGTAACTGCCAGTGAGATGGTGAAGGTAAGGTATTGACCTGGAATGGTTAGGATAGGTCGCTTTGCACGTTGTTGCAAATTCAGGTTAACCCAAAAATACACCGTTCCATTAAAGTGTATTTAACGAAACACACCTGCAGTAGAATAAACAGCATTGTGATCCTGACTGGCATTCATCTGTTTCCATGTGCTTCGCTGTAATTCCAGTTTGGGTTTCCTCTCAAGACTAAAACAAATGCAGCCTGCATGCAAATACATTTAAAATGTTCGTAATGTTCTTTCATAATTGTGTTCAAACCAATGTTGCTTCTAGAAATAGCTTGATTTATTTGACGATGTCTTTTAGTCGACATATTTATGCCACAGGCACCTCATAAACATATATTGTGATTTGCACCCCAGCCGGATAAACAAAACATTGCTTTGCAAGTCAAAGTAGGACTACATCTCCTTATCTGGAGTTTGTGGACTTTTCACCGAGTCATTACTTGGTTTTTACAGAGGTTTGCACATTTGAATGTCCTGATGTATCCGGGTGATGTGTTTTTTTAGCCTCAGAGAAATGCATCTTTAATAATAATAATAACAATGCATTTTATTTGTAACGCACTTTTCATTTTTTTTTAAATCTCAGAGTGCCACAGAGCCAGTACATAGTAAAAAGCATAGTTAAAACATAGTTTTAAAAAAAAAACTTTAAACTAGCCTTACACCTAAATATGTATATTAGTTAAATGTGTCACGGTGAAAGACACTTTAAAAGGTTTTCCAAACCCTTTGTAACTTATGGCCCATTTCGGATTGTTAAAACATTTATAAACACACTAAATAAGTAAAAAACAAAAAACACACATGACATAAAAGGATAAAAAATACACTAAAATAATAAAATACGTGTTGACAATAATGACCAAAATAAATTATTTGATGTATCAGGTTCTTATTTTTTCACCACATGCTTTTCATCACTAGACACTCGATAACGTTTTGAGATTTGAATTTGTTGTGATGCGTTTAACGTGATTATTTGACACTAAAATATAGCAACAACTCTGAGCAGGGAACGGCGATACACCACCATGATATTGTCTCAGTGTACATCATGATACACCAAATACATGCATAAACATACTGTGTGTAAAAGGGTCAAATGGATGTTGATTACAATCGGCCTTGCTCCACCGCTCACTGCTCCTTCTTCTTACCCTGGCGTTTGTATTTGTTAGAATATATTTATTTCAGACCGTCGCTCCGTATCGCTTAACTGAGCGTTCATGTTTTTGATTTAGTGCGGCGAAACGTTTAAAATTGAGGACGTTGTTGTGCTCAACGGCACTAAGGAGGAGGTGGAGAAGCTGAGGAAGAGGATGGAAGAGGGGCGGGCCAAAGCCAAAACTAAGGTGAGTTTGTGTTTTGATCAGAATTGCTGATCTAACAGGAAGATGTGTGAGTGAGAGAGAGTCGGCTGGTGTCTGGTTTGAATCAACGATATCGTATTTTATTGGGTTGGAACGTATCCTGATTGTCTTCACTATGAAAAACTGATTCATCCAATCATAAATGCTTGTCTTGGAATAATAACCAACTTCATTTTTAGAAATCAAAGAAGAGCAAAGCCGGCAGAGCAGCTGAAACAGTGGCCGCACCGTTGGAATCAAAAGGTTCGTCGAAGCCTGTTTGAGGCATCATCCATCTTCTTCAAACAATCTGTTTTTACATAAACAAAACCAAGCAGCTAAAAGAAAGACTTGAATTCCTAATTTGAATAATGTTTTGAATTTTCTGTTTCGAGTGAGCCGTGTTATTCAAACATGAAACTCTCAGGAAATCCCATATGTGTGAAAGGTTTCGATGGAGAAATAGGATACTGTGTTAGAGTAACGCTGTAGAGTGTGACACCATCATCTGAACCACTTGAGTCTGTCGATATTGTCGCTGTCTTTAGACTTTGCTGTGAGACGTGGATGACGTATATACCGTCCCCTAAGACAGTAGATGAGTCTAATTGTCTAAATTACACATGTCATTACAGTTCATGTTTCTTTCATGAAGGTGTTTTCATTTGTTATGATGTTCGGGGATGTTTGCTTTGTTTCACTGGTGTCACCGACAGAGAGCAGACTTTCCGTTTGTGTTCTTTGGTGCCTCAAGGAAACAACTGATCATAAGCATTATCAGTAGGCTGTTATTAGTCTGCAAATCGTTGCATGTTATGAAGAATGACTAGCAGGTAGAGACGGGACGAAAAGGAGGCGTCTTCAACAGTCATGATTCAGGGCTTATTACTGTCTGAGCGCTTTTTTGTCAACGGTCTTCGTGAAATGACCGGGTACAATTCTAAAAGATCGTTTCATGAACTGGTTTCATGGTCACCACCTTTTCACCGGTCTCCATTTGATTGTTTGATTGACGGCTTTCACACCAGCCCCAAACGAACCATACTAACCGGGCAAGTGGATAAATAATTATGGATTTATTTATTTTGTAATAGTAATGTGTATTACTTTTATCCCAAATTTATTTTCATTCCGAGTCTCGTGAAAATGAAAGCAATGCAAACCCTATAAATGGTGATTTTGGAACAGGTACAGTGGTTTTACAGTTTGGCTCTGTGTTTATTGGATCAGAGTGTTCTGTTTCCTCGGAGAGCATTGGTTTGGGTTCCTGTTGAGTTCTCCACAACAGCACCGGGTTCCTGCCTCACAAGTGAACAGGATGTTGGCTGAAAAACACTTGCAGTTTATATGTTTTACTCAAATCAAAAGGTTTCGTTGGAACAAGAAAAAAGAAAAAAAGTGCAGCTTTTCCCTTCCTGCTTGTGGGTTCACAACATGCAAAGTGTGTCATGAATTCAACTTGAATAACAAAGCTTTCATGCAACCTTCTGTGATTCATTATCACGTTTTTATACCTTAAATATCATTCATATATAGTTCTACACATTTTCTGAAATCCTAGCTAGTTAATACTTCAAACATTGAATGAAGTTCCCGTCTTCATCAAACTGTCTGACTCTTGTTTCTTCCCACAGAAGACGCACAAGCTCCACAAGTGGATCTAACGGAGAACTCGCAAGAAAATGGAGGCGAAAGCAGCCAGTCAGGTAGCTAAGCATACGTTTCTTTACTGAATACAGACAAACGACTCTTTACTGTACACTTCAAAGTGCACAGTTCGAAATCAAGATCATATCTTTGGTTGTGGGATTTCCTCCATCCATGAGTGGCATCGATTAGCTAACCAGTTGGGCGCGCGCGCGCACACACACACACACACACACACACACACACACACACACACAGGGACTGACGTGTACTGACAGGAACACGGCCCGTCCGACGACGGCTATGCAAACTGAGCTCCAGAGGAGCTTTGATTACAACGGACACAGAGGGAGTGTGACCTCATGCTCTGCTCAGGATGCCATTACTCCATTATATTATTGACAGGTCAAAGAGATGCTTGATGCTATTTTAATGCTCTAAATTTGAAAATGGCATTAGTGCCGAGCTTACATTGTCTGCCAGAATTACTCTAAGGAATCTCCCCCACATCCACATTCATCTCTTCAGTGAATTCATACTACTCCAGTGAGATCATTTGTTTATTATCGAACAAAATGAACGCCAATTATAAAACTGTATCAGAACAGAGAAAAAAAGCAGGTTTAAATATGAGCAACAATCATATTCCCCTCCTTTTTATGAATTTCCTTTGCCTTGTTTGTCTTTGTTCTTATCTTCATCCTGCTGTTTTGTTTACCCTGTCATTTGCCATTTTACCACCTAGCTGTGTCCGGACCCTCCGGATCCTCCGGCTCCGCTAAAGACAGCAAGTCTTCCACGTCTTCCACCACCAAAAGGTCCGTTCAGGAGATGACCGAGAAGTCGGAGGTCTTCAAATCCCTGTTCACCACCCACAGCTCTGCCAAGCGCACTAAAGCTCAGACATCCAACTGGGTCACCCACACCCCGTATCACTTCTAGTAACTCTCGCAAAGATCACCATTTTTAGATTGCTCCAGAAATCGTGACCCATTAAGGAGCCATTACTGATGAACCTAGTTCTACATTCCCAGCCCCGACATTACCCTCATAGCCTCTACTAATGTCACCGATGTGCGTGCTCATTCCCAATATGTCTCTTCAGTCCCCAGTAGTTCAGTGTTTACGTGTTGTCAACATTTAGTTAATGGCTCCCCAAGCTGTTCAGCCTCTTTGTTTTGCAACCTTCCTCCCCCATGTATTCCTCCAGCATCTCCGTGTTCCCAGTCACAGGTGCTCTGAGAATTGATGCTATAGGGCGACTTTATTACCGCTGTCACTCTGCTGTCTCCTAGTGGACAGAGTGCAGGTTCTTTTTTTTTTTAAGGGATTTCTTCATCAGAGAAAAAGTGTCGTCAGATCATAGGCTTGATTTCACTATTCAGTTAAAGAGAAGTCAAATCTCTACATCTTTAAAGCAGGTCAGACTTTTATTCTTTACTTGAGTCTTTTTTTTTTGTATGAGCTTGGCCACTCTTTGTTTAATATGTAATAGCACAGTGTAATAGCACAGGACATTCAAGTAATATGTATTCATCACATTGGGGTTTTTGTTTTCTTGAAACGTTGGTTAAATTAAGACCGTTTCAAGCACCTTGCTTATTTACTGCAGCTTCTGATACTCATAAATCAACGAAATAGTGCCCGCAGCAGAAAAACCACCAACATACGCAGCTGTTGTGTAACAGTGATCTTCTTTGTTCTTGAGTGTCGCACACTTCAACATTTGATTTTTTTTTTTAGCTTCCAGTTTAATAGCAAAATATAGTGAATGATCACATTTTCTACACGCTCTTCTTCAGACGTCTGTTTTTTTCTGAAGGAGATTCAAAATGTGTTCTTCCTGTTTTCAATTGGACAGTTGTTTCTTTTTTCCTTTATTTGCATGTAACAAGCGAATGCCAAAAATAAATTCATATTCAGTCCTGTTGAGGTTTGTTTGCTCGCTGTGTATTTTTTCAGCCTGTATTACAAGTAAGATGCACAAGTTTGCCCAGAATATATAAAGCTTGGTTACACAATATTCTACGTGCAACGAAGAGCATTAATTATCTTTGATGACTGATGCAACAATTCCCTTCTGTGCCCTTCAAGGCAAAATTCACAGCCAAAAACAAGTTCTAAGAAGCTTTTTATTAAGTACTGCCACTTACATGTGTTTACGAGGTGTAAAAATGTCAGCTGTTCATTGTTCACGTTGTTGATCAGGACTACCAGTTGGCAGCATCTCCCTCCTTATGAACATGACTAAAACAGACATCTGTTGCTTGGTTGCAGTCACACATACTGTTTGGTCTTGCGCAGTTGTCCTCTAATGACACAGGAGATCAAAACAACAGCTTCTGAGCAGATAGCCCATGGTGCAGGAAGTAGCCTATTCAGATCTTTCACTTCAGTAAAAGTGGCAAAACTGCAAAAAAAATCTCAAGTAGAAGTAATGCATGAATAATGTTAGTCAGAAATGCCTTTTTCTTCGTGTTACTTCACTTGGGCAGAATGATGTGTGCAGAAGGCTGCGTGCTTTCACATTGATGAAGAGGGGACGTTTCTCTGTTTAGTAGGTGCATCTGTATGTGAGCAGCAATGTGACATAACCAGTTTAGAATCCAGTCACAGTCCAGACATCTGTAAAATATTTAACACGTAGCAAGTTCTGCTGAATTTAAGGATTGGTTGACGTTTCACTCTGTGGTAATGTGATGATGCGGCCACAAGGCGGCAGCAGAGTGCTTATCGCACCCTGTGATTTTACAGACATGAACTGCGGTCGCAGGGTAAAAAAGAACATACAAAGAGGAGTCTGCCTGCTTCTCATTAAATGTAAGTTACACCATAAATATTCCAATCACTGTGGCTAAAAATTTAAATAAACACTGCGTCCTCTTGTCTTCATCCAGCAGCAGTGGATGCCATGTTTTTATTGTTTTGTTGTTGATTTATATTTTTCTGCGCACATTAGATCATTGAATGGGTTGTTTACTGGAAAAGAATACATCAATAATAAGAACCACATAAGCTCATGTAAGTTGTTTTCTTTTTTTTTTTTAATTGACCTGTTGTCAGTTACCAAAGAAAGTCGCTGTCTTTGCGCGAGAGCAGAGACAGCTGCATTTCTAACAGCCCTGTCGTTTTGTTTTATATATTTCAGTAGCATTTTATTCAAAGCACATACTCGGGTTTTTGTGGCCCCATAATTCTGGGAGCACCAAGATATATGTTTCTGATGCGAATGGATGTCTGTGACGATGATACATTGACCAAAACCTGCCGGAGAGAACGTGATCGGCATGAATAAAAAAAGTTGGACGCATAGATTTCTTCTGAATGTTTGCACTTGCCGGGATGAATGCAGATTTGTAATGAATTGCAGTAACACTTATTTAACATTCATGGTCAATTTGAATAAATTAAGATATCATAAATATTTTGAATTCAAATTAAGTTGGAAATCACAGCCCTGTCGTTATTTGCAGTTGGATTTTCTGATTGTGTTTTGCTCAAGAAACTAAAAATCGTACAGCTGGCCTTTTGCAATTAATACATCCATAGATATTGGAAATAGGAATTAAAATATGTGCTTTTTAAGAGAATCTGAATATAGGCCTAATGCACGCATGGTCTCTTTCATTATATTGCCATATTACTTGACACTGTATTGTTTGATGAGACTTTATTTTATGGCAGGTGTCCGGGCTGCAGATCAGAAAGGTATATTATTTTATCAGAACAAGGTAAGCTACATTCTCAAGCACATAAGAGACTTTGATCTGTTCATTAGTTTAAGCTAAAGTATTTGGGAGATCAGATAACAACAGCCATTTTAGGCCTTAGAAAGCTTCAGAGGCTTTTGAAAGCAGATTCTTTTGGTCAGCCTGCGGCGACGTGGCTTTGGGGATGGAATTACCTCATCTTGACATTTCCCCACGTCTTATTTTCACCTTTTCTTACACTTTACCCTCTATGACATTGTTTCTTTTTTGCTCAACAATAGCAGATGATTATTAGATTAACAATAATTGTATTTTGGTTATAGGTCTAATCTGGTAGGTCGTGTTTACTTTATTTAAAAAAAATAAGACTTTAATACATTTGCGCGCTCCCTTTCTCACATTAGTCAATGTTAATATACACCGTTGTTTTTTTAATAAAACATCTTAAATGCGTGTTTTGTCGAGGAACTGGATTGTTTTGATTTATCCCACTCAGGTGTACTAGACGGGATAGCGCATGCGCACTGCACGACTGTCAGGTGAAGTTGGCAACGTGAACCTCTCATGGTTTCACTCATTCGCTGCGTCTCAGTGGGCTTGCTGTTATTTGAGCCTTGCAGATGTCTGTACTGGAGAGGATAGACTGGAGGGTGAGTTTCTTTTCTCTTACAGCTGACTTTATCCCAACCTGCATCACGTGTATCGCATTTTGCTGCTGAGCCTGTATTTGTTTTACTTTCCACCATAATCACCTGTTTGTAATGGCGCGGTGCCGTATATGAGCTTTCATAAGGCCTTATTCTCTCAAAAACGGATTTGGTTTGAGGCAACTGCAAAGCAGTGATGCTGTTTTTGATACTTTGAACATATATATATAGTTTGCCATATTTCTCTTTCATGATTTTAACAAGATAACCACAGCATATTTTTTATTTTATTTTATTGAATTCTAAAAGTATATACGAATTCTGCAGGAACAGATTTAGGCTATGTCATAAATTATTAAAATGCAGTTAGTCACCACTGAGTAATGCAAACGTACTTTAATACATTTAATAGGTCGTATAAAATAAAGTAGATCATTTACAGTGTATGAATAGAACCTGCATATCATACTGCCTTTATTGTGAATTGATACATCATAAGTCAGCCTTTAAAACATGATGTATTATACCATATTGCCTCTGTGTATACAGCAAACCAATTGAAAAATCAACCAAGCAGAACTTCTTGATTTGCGTGACATTTCCAACGTGTCCCGGCATGGATCCGTTTAATCTTTACACCTGACATCAGCTGAGCCGGCAGTCCCTGCAGTCGACTGTTGTTAAGATGACAAGCTGAGCATCAGATTTGTTCAAAACATCACCGTCAGGCCAAGCGTGACCCTTTAGGTCTGCTCTGCGTCTCCACCGACGTAAAATAGCATTTCATCAGCGCGCATTTCACTTCTGCTTCGCATCACAACGAGCCAATGACCAACACGCAACAACAACAAAAAAGATAATCCTCAGCAGTCCACGTCCCGTTGTTCCCATGCACAGCCGATCATCACAGTGCATGCGCACGGACGCTACATGCTGTTACCCTAAAATACAATGGTCTGTCCATTCATCTCAGAAATTATCATCTGACATTTAGAACTTGTCAAATGATACAAAACCAATTCATGAAATGAGTCAAAAATACTGCATATATAGCCCATACAGTTGCTCACACTATTTCTGTTGAGGAGGGAGTTAATGTATCATGATTTTTGAAGGTCTAGCAAATAAAATAAAATTGACTGAAACGTAACAAAACAATGGACAGTTAGGTCGTTATAAATAAATAAATAAATAAATAAATAAAAAAACAGGAAAACAAATATATTTTGTTTTCACTTTTGGGTTTTGATGCAGAGCTTCAAAGCAGCCTTGTTTTAGACATTGCAAAGCTCCACCAAAAATGTAAATGAAGTGAAGAAAGAGTTGTTTGTTGAGATCCTTTGAGCTTTAGATATTTGTTTTGAGAGAATGATGCTGCTACCCCCCTCGGGCTTATTGCGGTTTGAAACAAGCACTTAGCCACCACTGTGAAACACCGACATCACAATGTCATTTGTTTGAATGACTATTATTCTAATCATGCATTCAAATCAGAGAGTTGCATTCACTTAATATCTTGCTGATTTGCAACAAAAATAATAATAATAGCATTTAGTCAAGTAAAGTGGGATACAAGCTTTATGTTGTACTTTACTGTACTGATTACATTATATGCGAATACCACCACTGCGAATAATAATAATAATAGTAATAATAATATTAATAATGATAATAATAATTCTACAACAGGGATGACGATCAGTTTAGTAGGATTCACATGTAAAATGCTTCAAATATTGAAGTTATTTGTATTGATTTGCATATTTAAACATCAGTACTATACGGTCAATAGGTTTTGTTTACTTAGAAACTCTGAAAACAGTAGCCTGTGTTTACACGATAATAGACAGAACATACCGCTTCTCTTCTTCTGTTGTTAAATTAAGAACGCAGTCAGAACATCTCGAACCGAGCACCGTGATTGGCCGAGAGGCATCCCCGAGCGTCATAACCTGACCATGAGGTACTCTGTAACCTATAGCAACCCAACCCTGCAACACTACTAAATCCGAGTTGTGTTAGTTCTGACACAAAATGTATGTCACTCCTCATTAAAGCTTCTTTTTTTTACTCAGCAAATTAGTTCTTTTTTTTAATGATTGATGGAATATTTTAAGAACTGTAGTTCTGAATAGCCTCGCTACCCATCATCTCAGCAGGCTATGAGAATGTCTGTAAAGGAATATAATCCTAAAGTGAGCCTACAGGTGTCCTCCTACACGTTTAAAAGCCTCGAGGAGGCTCGAGGAGATCAAAACAAACACGGTAAAACACACGAGTAGGTGGTGAGAGATTGAACGCCACGAAAAGTTTCCGAGTAAAGTCAATGAGTTTACATGTCTGACGCTTCACAGACGGACAGAATTCTGATTGGCCCGATGTCCCGCCAATCAGCAATATTTTCATTTTCCTCTCTCACTGACATCAGCGCGCGGGGGTGACGCCCCCTCGGAGCGGCTGTGCAGATATAGTAGCCTTCAGTGCTAACGTGTGCACCAATAAGACTGAACATCGCTTTTTTTGTCCATAAGAGGGAGTCAAGTTTCTTCGTTGCACCGTTTTCGCCCACTTCCACAGCAGAACTACCGAACACAGTGACCGGACCGGGGGGGGTGGGGGGGAGATATCGCTTGACAACGATTATGTTCTCCCATAGTGGCTGTTGGGAACTCACGTCTGTGGTTGGATAGTCGGTCGGTCGGTCAGTTCGCCCTTCAGCCTTCACTCACAACTTCGCCTCTTCGCAGCAGCTGAAGAACAAGGTGGTTCATGATCACCAGGAAGCTTTTCATTTGTTCATACCTGGATTAACTCGCAGACGACAAGATTTTTTTTTTGGTTTCCAGATTTTTTTTTGCAGCAGAGAGACTTTTTTTCTCTGTCAGAATGTTGTGGAAATTAGCCGACAACGTGAAGTACGAGGATGACTGCGAGGTGAGTTTCGATAGTTACAAAACGAGGGATACGTGCCTTTTGATTGACATGTAACAAAAGTTTGCCATTCAACGACGAGGGTGACTATTTATTTATTTATTTGTTATCATAATATGCTAATGTGACTGATAAGATAAACGAAGATAAAAGGGAAATCCTCGATCAATTCTGAAAAAAACCTGAGACGCCAGCTGTGAAAGAAAAACATTTTTTCAGAATAAATGAACAATACTTATTTCGATGACAGCAACAACAGTGATACACCCGATAATGACAATTATAAAAATAATAATAATAAAAAGAAAACATATTTTCCAAAAGTAGCATACGCTTATTTATCACGCCAATAATTTGGGTCATTACTAACACGGGAGAACATTGTTATATTTTAATCCAATAATTCAATTCAAATAATAAAGTAGCCTTGTACACGCTAATAATGATGATAACAGTACTACTACTAACAATACAATAGTCGTTAATTTAAAATGCAAAGTCTACATATATTCACGCTCGTCTCTAAACCATGAGACTATCTTTAGTAGACATCATTCCGATGGGTAACACACACTTGATTCCCTTGAGGGATAAATCTCACCACTACCTGCCATTTTGCTGTCAGCTATATCAGTTGACCTGTATCTTCCGTCCCTCAGGAAAGGCACGACGGCAATAGCAATGGGAACCCCCGGCTGCCTCACCTGCCAGCGGTCAGTCAGCACCTCTACAGCCCGTCTTCCTCCCTCTCACACTCGGCCAGTTCGGACTTCCAGCCCCCGTACTTCCCGCCTCCCTACCAGCCCATCTCCTACCCGCAGTCCAGTGACCCCTACTCCCACCTCGGGGACCCTTTCAACATCAACTCCTTACACCAGTCGCAGTCGTCGAACCAGCAGCAATGGCCCGGTCGGCAGGGCCAGGAGGGGCTCGGTGCGCACGGGAGGAGCGGCCTGGCGAGTCAAATCCTGGGCCTGGAGGGCTCGTCCGGGGTGAGGAGGGAAGGCTTCCGCCGGCCTGAGCTGCTGTCCCAACACGTGCACAGCATAGAGTCGTCGGTTATTGGGGACAGCATGGGGATGCACGACATGGGGCACGGACTGGAGGATGTTCAAGTGAGTGGATGTAATTGACGAGTACTTGAAATTGCACCGAGGCGATAAGGTGTGGAGGTCGCTGAGGTGTGTGCACATGCATGCACACTGCATGTGCTCAGTTGTACTTGCTGAAACAGATAGCCAAATACCATAATACATTTTGGGATACCATCCAAGCGTACAATAAAAGTTACTTACTTAGGTTATTGTATATAAAACAGGGACATTATATTGATCACATAAGAGGTTAGAAAAACAATCAAAGATCACCACTCCCATACCGTAATTAATGAATTAGCTTAATATAGCTGCCATTCTCCCTATAGCTACATTATTTTCTTTGAGAGAGTAATTTGGATAGACATTGAATATTTTTGACAGAAATTAATTTCAACTTGCTATGTGTCTATAATTGGTGTTTAAAAAACAAACAATACAAACACTTGCTTAATGCTGCTTCTGTTCTTTTTATTTTTGTATCAGCATGTAGATGACCACAGTGTTATTATGGCAGACCAGACAGTCATCAAAAAAGGTGAGTTTATTGCATGTTTTTGACTCATGTAATCTTTGGTCCAAAAAAACAACTACCCAGTTCTCTTAATTTGAAAAGAAAAAAAAAAGAACAAACACCTTTTAAGGAAATGCTGCCTGGGGTACATTTGTCTTTGTTCAACCAAATAAATATGCAGTAATTACTGGCAAGGGCTGGAAATTTACTGTAAGGATCGTGTTTTTTTTCCTCTCTCTCTCTACATACTTGGAATTGTCATAACAATTACTATATAGTGGCATGTCAGGGCATTCAGTACAGCAAAAGAGGAGTGTTGTATTTGTACGTGCACTGCATACACTGATAATCCTCACAGCCATGAGATGCACTTATCTAAGCTGGCTGTGATCCTTAGCCTATTCTGTTGGTGAAGGTGCTTGAATGGATGCCCAGTGGGAAAGAACTGATCCCTTTCAAAAAAACGACAGACTCTAGCTGACAAGACATGAAAATTGAGCAATCTCACAACCCTCGGTGTTGACTGTGAGAGAAGAGGAAAGCTTTGGATCACCTTTAGGCTGGCTAAGCTTGCAATTGCAGCTCTTTTCAGTTCACGTTAACAGGAAATGATGAGTTGATCTTGAAGCAGTGTTTGGCTCTGCAGAACCAGCTTTTTGGCGGGGTGTGGCATTAGGCTTGCATGTGAAGGACAGTTTAGTTATTTGTCAGGACATGAACTGTTTTGAGGGAGAACTTATTCCCGCTGTTTTGTCACCAGGGCTTCATTAAACAGACTGAGTCAGAGATCAGCTTGAGCAACATTGTTCTGCTGCTTAGCTTTCTTTCTACATTTATTCAAACCAGACAGGCAGATAGATTCTGCAAAAACGTACAACATCATCATATAAAATATAAGCACATAAATACAGGTTTTACAGCGGTGGGGTTAATGCGATGACATTTATGTGATATTGTACAGTGAATATTGTGTTGTTTTTTAATCATTGTAGAAAATATTGTTGCAATCATACGACGCATAGTTACAAGCAGAAAGCCATTAGCACAGGGCAATAAACCAAGTATTTGCCATACGGAAATATGTGACTGCTCGTTATTATGTTCCCATGCTCAGGGCACGCTATGGGCAATGTAGGCTTTCCACTTGTAAACGATGGCATGTCACTCCCAGCCATGTGCCCCGGCGGAGCCGTAAAGCACTGATGTGACTCTGTGATTTCTGTCTCAGTATTAGGACTACGAGGTGGCAGGAACCTTGATCGCTTACAGAGGACTTATTATCAGGGGGGAATTCTGGCGGGTGAGATAGCTATGTTCTGTAGTTGTGATGTACTGTTTTGTTTGTCCGATGACTGTCACTACTTCCTCAAACTTATAGAACCAGTAAGAAAAACCACACACACACATTGTCTACCTAGAGCCCCTGAGAGCAATAAATAAACAGAACTGAGGTGTATCTGTGGCTTAGATGAGGGGCTGTATGTGTGTATCTGTTTGTGGATGGTGTTTGGCATGAGGGCATTTCAGATGTTTAACCATCAGCCAAACACTGTTTGGAAAACCACACAATATTTCCAAAGTCTTTCCTACAGCAGACACTGGTTTTGTCAGTCGTGCAGAGCTGCATACACACTCTTCCTTGTGACTACGTACGAGAAAACACAGATTCCCTGTTGCACAGAAAGGATTAGGATGATTAGAGTTCATGTGCATACACAGGAAAAGTGCATATATAAACAAATTATTTTGCACAACCAGGATCTTTTTTGCCTTTCCTTTGTTGTTCTTCAGTTTACCCACATTTTTTCCCACCCCCTCACCCTCCAGGGCCTGTCACTCTACCCAAAGGCAACGTGCTGGGTCTTCCTTTCCAGAAAGAGTCCCTGCTGGGCATGGTATCAAACCCCACAGAGGTATTCTGCTCCGTACCGGGCCGCCTTTCCTTGCTGAGCTCCACTTCCAAGTACAAGGTTACCGTGGCCGAGGTCCAGAGACGTCTGTCACCCCCCGAGTGCCTCAACGCGTCGCTCCTGGGAGGTGTTTTACGCAGGTCAGAGCTCAGACTCATTCAACATGACAGCAAGTTAGATTTGATCATATTTCCCTGTTGCTGTTTTGTTAAAGTCTTCAATATAACACATGAATACAGTAGCACCGCTTCACAAGAAAATCTAATTCCAACATAATTCACATCCTCTGTTTTATTACCTGCATGCTTGGTAAGGTTGTCCGATTGCCTCGGACAGGAATACTCGTCAAACTGAGGAGTAGCAGCCCTCGAGATCTGTAGACTAAAGCTCAGCAGCCCATGTGAAAAGCTTTTCTAAAAGCACAGCTCGGCTCAGTTGCTCTGGCTCATCATTTTTTTTTTTTGCGTAAGGTTCGTGACATTCTTTGTGTGGTCTGCAATTTTGGTTTTCTGCGTCCTCTGGGGGATAGGTTACATCAACACAGTTAGTACCAATCTTCAGACTGTGGGCGTGTGCATTTGGGGTGTTTGGCATGGGTAGGTTCATCTGTGGCACCGCAGTTGACCTTATGGCACATATGCTAGTGTGGCAGTCTGTTGAGGGACTGTGATGTTACTGTATGCAACACCCCTGACCGGCGCATTTTGTGCTTGGAGTGCACATTTGCCACTTCCCATGTGCCTGTGTTAATGCTGACATACACACACACACACGCACACGCGCGCGCAATCAGCCATTTTTAAGTAGGTCATATAGCACAAGGAGGGGGGATCGTTAGCAGGGGGGGGGGCACTCGTACACACATGCCTCCCTAAAGATGCTCCCTCTCTCACCGGCCACGCAGAGGGAGAGCTTGCCCTCCAGCCATGCGTAAAACCGAATCGGCCATTGCAAGTGGGGAGTATAAGTGTTTCTGCGTGTGCGAGTGATTTCTCTGCTACGCTCTTTGAGTGGGTCAGGAGAGCCTGTTTGTGTGGTTTATTTGTTGTCGCGAGTGCACAATGAGAACTTCTGCAGGAGTGAGTGCAAGACCTCCTCTGACGCGTCTGCAGTACGTTGTGCTATCTCTAGAGCTCAGCTGACAGCACGATAATCGCACAACTCTATTCCTCCTAATTTAATGCCCCGAAGCAGATGCCAATCAACCAAATATTACGTGTGAAGAGAATTCAAATGCCATATTCATTTCGTAACCACAGGTTTCTGTAGACAATAACATTTATATTCCATATGTAATATGCATTTTTGTGTCCTTCTTCTGCAGAGCCAAGTCAAAAAATGGAGGTCGCTCTCTGAGAGAAAAGTTGGATAAGATCGGGCTCAACCTGCCTGCAGGAAGAAGGAAGGCAGCCAATGTCACACTACTTACCTCACTAGTCGAAGGTATGACATGTCACTCAGTAGTGCATTGCACCATCTCACACGTAATTGCTGTTTGCGGCGGCTGGAATGTCGCCTTCTACGAGGGAGAACGTCGATCTCATTCACGCAGTATGTGTGTGTTTTTAAAGCACCGCACGGTATCTCAAGCCATTCTCCCAACACTTTCCATTGACATAAAGGCAATACAAGCGATGCAACATTTTATTTCTCGAGCAACTTTGTTTCATTTGCACAGCTGCACGTCAGCTGTCCCTTTGTTCCCATGGCGATTCTGTCCGTTTAGTCCAAAATCAGAGTTGTTTTGAAGGCAAGCTGGTTGTCCTTGATATTCTCAGCTTAGTGTCTAATGGTGCAGCAGAACAGCTCACACAACTTTTCAGCACCAACTCTACCACTGTTATGATTGCATTTAGGGTTTAACAGTACACGGCACTGTGCGCTATACATTGTCTGACCACAGAACTTCAGTTATTCAACATCAGGGAGTTCTGTGGGCGACGCCTTCACCTTTCCTTGTCAATGCGGTGAATCCTAAAACTTCAGTCATAGCCAGACAGTGACGCTTCACCATGAAAACGTTATCACTTTAATCACATCTACCTGCCGCGGGGCTGAGGTAGAATATTTTTCCTCTCTCGCTCCCCAACACGCCTAATTCTCATAAATGGGCCGATGATTCTGTGCAGGAGAATGACTGGAGGCTCGTGTTATTTCGAGACCTTCAAAGCTGAATAAAGCCTTGTTATCTTGTGTTCGACTCGCCAGGAGGGCCTGCTGACCTTAAAGATTGTGCTTCTGAATAGCTGCCCGCATCCTCAAGTGATGTGCGTGTCTGTCAATAAGCGGAGCTGTCGGCGCCGTGGGCACTCTCTGCTAGCATTTATCCACATAAGCCCATTATGACCATGCAAGTCAAACCACCCTCAAGACGGAAATATATTCATCTCACTAGCTCTTCTTCCCCCGAGCTACAGCACTGAGCACAGCTGATTATTCTGTAGTTCAGCTGCTTCACTTCATGTGCCTTGATGCTCGTGTGCATCAGGTCCAAAACGGGGCTGCTGCTCCTATAATGCTCTCAATTGATAAATTGCTGAAGCCGGGCCAGCTTACCATTTGATCTTTGCCCAGTGCGCCAGAGCCAGAGTCGTGTCTTGGGTTTAGAGACCATTCTTTCCTTTTCTCTTACAAGGTTTGTTTTTCTTCTCTTAGGTGAAGCTGTTCATTTAGCGAGAGACTTTGGATACGTGTGTGAGACGGAGTTCCCTGCAAAGGCAATTGCTGAATACCTGGGCAGGCCGCACGTGGAGCGCAACGAGGTTAACTCTCGCAAGAACATGCTCCTAGCTGCCAAGTGAGTGTCTTGTCTGTACGGTTGCCTATCATTCGCAAGGAAATACACCTCAAGCAAAGTAGGATATACCTTAACTAGAACCTTTTTTGGTGTGATAGCATTCATTGAGCACTGGAGTATTTTGCAGACTTCATTTCTTGCAGACTCATGTTGAAACAGTACATGTGTTAGCGTGAGTATTTTCCCTCTTCCTAAATTATTCTTGTTTTCTACCAACAGGCAAATCTGCAAGGAGTTCACTGACCTGCTTACTCAGGACCGTTCACCTCTGGGCAACTCTCGGCCGGCCCCCATCATGGAGCCTGGAATCCAAGGCTGCCTGACCCACTTCAGCCTCATCACTCATGGCTTTGGCTCTCCCGCCATCTGCGCCGCCATGACCTCGCTTCAGAACTACCTGAACGAGGCGCTCAAACAAGTGGACAAGATGTACCTGAGCTCTGGCAGCGACACCCAGGGATCCTCAGACAGTGGAAGCAAATCTGCAGACAAAATGGACAAGCACAGGAAATGAGAGCTCAGAGGAGAATCCTTATGAACTTCAGAACCCCAGATTCCCTTGCCGGCCTGTCTGCCCTTTTTGGATTTAAAAGAAAAAAAAAAATCAATATTGATTGATAAGTATTGTCATTTTGAGAGCTGAATTTGTATGCGAGTGAGTGTGTGTGTACTTGCACTGTTGAATTCATATCCTATTTTTTGAGAAATGGATGATTTTTAAGAACTTGTCACAGTTGGCTGCAAATCCGCACCGACGACGAACGCCTGTGTGATCCGGTCCGAATGGGAGCCCACCTTGTGAGGGCATTAAACACACCATATCATACTGACCACCATGCAGGTTCATATAGTCGTCAATATCCTGATGCTGCGACTATCGGACCTGCATGTTGACAAGAGGAGGAAAAGAACAAAGTGTATACTGTTTTTTTTTTGTTCCCCCCCCCCCCCCCCCCCATCTAAAGGACATCATTTCAAGATGAGTTGCTGTGGCTGTGAATTCCTCTCAGCCCACCCTCTCCCCTTCGTCTGGAGGCAAATCCTCTGATTTCCTGTGTCTCAATGGACTTGCAAAGGACAATTTTTATGAGAAAGATAGAGAAGAAAATCCACTTCATTTTCTTTCTTTTTGTGCTTGATTTGTACGACCACTTCAAAATGGATCCAGTGTTATTGTGCTTTATTCATGAAAGATGATTTGAATCTTATGTAGGCTGCAATGAGAAAAGACGATTTTTTTTGGTTTTCTGGTCTGTTTTTGGTCAGAAACCAGAGACTTTACAGCCTCTCAAGTGTTCATGTGGATGACAGGCAGCAATGCATCCATTGTTCCTCTATCTTTTAAACCTGGCAGCGCTCTTTTTGTGACCACGTTGGGTATTCATCATTCTTAGTATTTAAAAACCCCAAGTTACCACCCACCTACCAACTACTTCAGTCTTGCTAGAGTGTATGTTTTTTTGTGAGAATGTGTGTGTAAATGTATATATTTCTTTCTTTAAAAATTTGAATTAGACATTAAATTGCAAACATAGAATTTTATCCAGTGTCTCGTCCTGGATGTAAATATTTTCTAATTTATGTTGTAATTTAATGGGCTTGTGTAAATAATGGTATCATTCTGGTGTATGGTTTCACTTTTTATGAATAATGTCTTTAACTTTTATATATGAGTTAGTTTTTTATCGAGTAGATGTTAGGAAGTGGGCATGATATACTTTTTCGAAAATATGTAAAAAAAAAACCTGTTTTAAAGTTTCAGGAAAAAAATAAATATAAAATGAAAGACTCGAGCCTGATTCAGTGAGTCGGTGATGTTGCCTGGGCCGCATCAAAAACACAAACATTTTTGTGCACTATTGTTCTGTTGCCCCCTTTTCAGCAGCGGTTTACAGATGATGGTTAAGTCATGGGTTGGAATATTTTCCTATTAATAAACGGAAAAGAAAAACCCCAAACTAATGGGAACAGTAGCTGTCATTATCTGCTCTCACTTAGCTTCTCTGCCCTCGCTGTGTGGCTCAGCGAGGGCAGAGACCTCAAAAACACGTGATGAACAAAGATGCACAGCTGAGCGCAGACAAATGGCTTCTTTGAACACTTGAACATATACTGATTGCTCCAAGAGCCCATATTGTGCTTGTTGGTCTCCTGCTCAATCTTTCTCTTTCCTATTTCTTACCTTTAGAGCAGGTGGACCCCAACGTCAAGTGTCGATCTGCATCTATAGTTTCAAGGATGCATTTCTTCTATTGCAAGTCAGTGCTGCAAGTTTCACACCGCAGACAATTCCTTTGATGTCTGTTGGAACAAGTTATGTTTTAAAACTGCAGAGGAGATTTGCATATGGCTGAAAGTTACTTAATCATCACTTGCCAAGCCAGTTCCTGCTGATTCGTGTGTTTACGTGTTTCAGGAGCTTGTGTCTTAGCCAGTGTTGAATGAAACACATTTCTGCATTAGCATTGGACACATACATTTGGATTCATGAGTAGTATCAATTTTTAATCCACAACAATATATATGATATAGTGCCCCAACAGTTCTATGTGCTGCATTAGCCTATAGCCATATATCCAGCACTGGAGGTCAATAGGTGAAACCAGTCTTTCACAATGGCCAGACTGCATGTTAAAGAGGAGATCAGCAGCAGCAGTGCGCCATACCTATCGGTTAAACAAGTATCAGCCTCTCCCCTCAGAACCTGTTAAACCAGACCTGTCAACCTGGTGGCTCATGGCCACTCAGCGGTTGACTTTAACTGCCTTCAGTTACTCGTAGCTTGTATACGCTTGGCCCTGAGAGAGTATCTAACAGAAGGAGGAGGTACAAAAGGAGAGGGAGGCGGTGGACGTTGAGTGTCTTTGATGACCGGTTGAACGCGGTTGAGACATCAACCTTCCTCCGTCTGAGGCTTTGATTGGAAGTTATTTGCTCTGTCCCTTCTCTCACGACTGTCTTTCATGTTGTCACTCTGTCAGTCACATGGCAGGGCTTTGTTTTGGCAGCCACGAGCTATGAACACACATGCACCTCACTCACTTTCTTTACCTTTATCGTCAGCTGAGGCCCCCCTCTGGCCAACTGTGCTGAGTTAAGAGCTCGTCAGATGAGTGTCTCAAAGGAATACTTCACCCACAAAATGACCATTTGTATCAAAAGCTCACCGCGTGTAACCTTGAATTCTTGATGAAAACTTCTGTTTTTCCTCACATGCCTCCACGGCCAGCAAAACAAGCTGTGAAGGGAGTAAATCCTCGCTGAATTTAATTAAATGGAGGGCAGGTTTAACAACAGCAACAATTTATTTCAAATATCCATTTACAAACTCTCTCTCAATTTGTGCAGTGTAATCCAACTCTCATTTATCCAGTAGTATGCTCGTACAATTTTGGCGAAAGATTTGACTTCGTTTACTCAAGGATTTACTCCGTTTTTGGCTCCTTTGTTCGCCATGGAGGCATTCTAAAAAGGTAACATGCAGTGACTAACTGACACAAATGACCAACTGATACAAATGGTCATTTCAAGGATGAGGCATTCCTTTAAGTATCCAATCTAAAGTGGGACACAGCTGACTGTCATTTTATGAGCATTTACAAATGAAGTGTCGGTCAAGGTAAACCATGTATACAGGTTGTTATAAAACATTTATGAGTTGGAAAAAACATGTGACATTTAAACATTTACATCCTACCAGACAGTTGCTTTTAATCAGACCACAAAGCACCTGTTTCATATGTCTCATGCCCGATGACATGTTTTCCAAAACACAAGGTAACTGGTCAAACATTTTCTTTGTAACTGTGAGACAGTATGCGTAATACACCTCTGACACACCTAAGCTGGGAAAAGGAGGCGAGCATAGACTTGTTTAGCTTACCCTTTACATTCGCCTCTTCGTCTTCAATGAAAAAAACAGAAACTGGTATACTTCTATTATTTTCAGAGATTATATCTGGCGTGCTAATATACTCTTTTGATCTCATTAGGATGCCCAGGGCTACTTGTCAACTCCAGATTCACTGAACTGTAGTTGTATTTCATGCCAGCTCTGACTGAATGACCTTTCTATTTAGGTCACCTCAAGTCACATGGCAAAGCTGTCAGGAAAGAGGAAAATGGCGGCAAAAAGTAAAAACTCCATGTTATATTCATTTTATTCAATGTGACTGGATTTTTGAATTGATTCTTATTATATTATTAGCTAGAATTACTGCCTTGCGGTTGCCTCCACCAACCAGTCGTGTTGCTGTTTACATCCATGTCTCTCCCAAACGTCGTCATTTTATCCGATTGGAAATTTGTCATGATTAGTAAATGAATTCTTTAATTATGATCAAAAGGTATCAGTGACCTCTGAATCAAATCAGTTCATCCTTTAGGTCAAATGGATGTTTGTGGCAAATTTGAAGAAATGCACTCAAGGTGTTGCTGAGATATTGTGTTTACGAGAATGATCTTGACCTTTGACATGCAACATCTAATCAGTTCATCCTTGAGTCCAAGTGGCAAATTTGAAGACGTTTCTTCAAAGGAGTTACTGACATATCGCGTTTTACAAGAATGGACCAGATGGACAAATGAACAGACGGACGGACAGACGGACGGACAACTCAAAAACATAATGCCTCCGGCCACAGCTGTCAGTGGCGCGGAGGCATAGAAACTGAAAAACCAAGAGGATGCGACACAGAGACAGAGAAAACAAAAAATCAATTTCTCATTAAAATCTGAAAATGTATTGACTTCAATAATTCCTTCACTGTAACAAATGTCATTGAAGTTTATCCAACATGTTCCCCGATTCTGAGCACTTTACTCTCACCCCTTCCATTTAGTTCAACCACTTCCCTTCAACGGCTGCCTTTCAAATCTGTTGTACATTAAGACTCATTTGCAGTCAGACTAATCGCTTGGTTGCAGTTCCCAACCACTGAAACCACTTTATGAGTTAAACCATAGTCTTAACATCCCATGTCACAAGCGACAAGTCATACAGACGACAGTTGGTTCTCATGTGTAAATCAGGAGTTGAGGTCATTCCGAGCTCAGTACGCACAGGAAGCAGATGATCATTAGAATTCTAAATATGTGTCTCACATTTGGAGAAAAAATGAAGAGCAATAAAATCGCCCAACCCTGACTCCTATAAAATAACGTTCTCATGCAACTTAAATGCACTCTTAAATATATTTTTTTCTCCCGGACTACGGTCACAGTTTGATGAAGGTTGTTAAATCTAAGAAAAAAAACGCTACAAAGAAATGTCATGAGGTTAAGCCAACAAGAGTACTTGTTTATGTTTATGGAAGTACCCTGACCTCCTCTTAAGCAGATTTACGTGAACTTATTTGAAAGTTATTCGTGACACATAAAAAAATAAAGAAATGCAATCCACGACAGCATATGGGAACGGCTAATATAATTTGCCATTTTAGTGTCTCTGAAATTAGATCAAGCGATGAAGAGAATAAATGAAATGTGTTAAATATGAGGAGATGGTTGCAACTTTATTGGTACAATCCAATAAAAATTTCAGAATTTTCAAAAGAAAAGGAGGAAAAAGTACTTGAATTACATATTCAAGAAGTACTTTTATTCAACCTAAATATTACTCATGCTTACGTGAGGATAATGACATAAACTCCTCTGAAATGCAACGCCACAGGGGAAATGGCTCTTCTGTGACCAAGCTGAAGTGCAGTATTTAGCCTTAATCTTCGCCATTCATGCAGGCCAACTCATCAAAATATTCTTGTTCATCGCCACCTTCATTTGTTGTTGCCTGCTCCTCTCTCACAGGTGAAAAAAGTGGACGGGGACGCCGTGTGTATTTTGACGATCTATTTATCAAGCAAGTAAACATAATTCATATTACCTTTTCACATGCCCATTCCCTACATGTCCTACAGCAATCACTGTCATCAGGCTGAGTCAGGCCTCCTGTGTCTATGAGGCAGCGGGTGGAGACATCAATGACTTGATTTATTCCTAAATTGATCATTAAGACATTTAATACAATACGTTTCCCTTAACCAGCTTCATGTGCTTGTTGATGCAGTGTGTATTCACCTCGGTGTTTGCTTGTTTTCTGTTTGTGATTTTCCCCTTTTTCTTACAGGCGTCATTGTGGTCAATCCGGGCTGAAGGGTGGGGGAGCATGACAATCATCATAGGGCGAAGAGTGTATCAATAATTGTTCACCTTTAAATAGTTTTGAAATTCATTTGTTTGTTATATTCCTGTTAGGAATCTTTTGGTTTACTTAATCACATGCATGCAGTGGTGCAGTCCAATTCGGGTGATATAAAGGGGTAAATAAAGCCACTTAGGCATTGACTGTGGGAGAGTTGCTGTTGGCAACTTGCTGAGGCAGCTTAACGTCAGTTATTTTCATCATTTTCCATCGACTCTTGGTTCTCCTCTGTTTCATTGTGATTCATTTCTTCATTTCAACATCTTTTTTCTTCTTCTTACCTCCAGCGTCAGTCAGACATACTAAAATCCCTCATTCATGTCGAAGAAATACCAGCAATACTACAATAGCACGTTTCAGAAGTTTATTCAGCAATAATAAAATGGGAGATAACAGAGCAAGAGAAGACAACCAGTAAAAAGATGCAGAAATTGGTGTAAAATTCGCCGAAGAAAGAAAAAGCCAAAGAAAACAAACGAGTTTCAAGAGGCTTTTCAAAGATATGCATACATTCTGCTTCTCTGAGACGTCATCTCTAGACCAACAGCTGGTGTTCACTACTCAAGAAGGAATGCAATGCACGAGAATGAGCTACTCAGTTAAAATTTGGCGGAAAGAGGAAACTGCAATTAAGAGACAAATGCTCAAATATTCATTTCCTACAAGTCTTTGCTTTGCTGTCTTTGATTTATATTTGTTGTAGTGTGTTTACGTGTTGTTTTGATAAAGGTTTGAGTCGTGTCTACTCCAAATGTGACTCGCTCCTGTGTGGCATGAAGCACACCTGGAGTTAAAGTGAGCGAACTGTGCTGGTATTTGCTCGCTGTGCTGTACTTTACTGCAGTCAGAGAACATGGCGAGTCAGATTGGCCTTACACATGCTCACTGTGAAGAGGTTGTTGTAACATCCTGACAACTATTTTATTATCTCTTTCCAATTCGGTGATGATCAGCACCTATTTCTATTTTTTTATTAGAAAACCTTTTTAGAGATGTGGGAAAAGAGGTTCAACCAAAAAGAGTAAATGAAAAACCCTCCTTGCTCAATAGCAGGTGAACAGCCAGTGAAGTTAACGTCACGCTCTTTTTTCCGAAGGCAAATTAAGTGGGTTTGTTGCCTAAACCTTATTTTGAAAAGACATTTTGCATATAACGTAAATTGACATGCCTTCCCTGCTATAAGTCCAAAGCTGAGGAGAAGGAAAAGCGTCATAGTTTGAAGCCTATAGGAGCACTGACCAAGCTGAGGTATTCATTGGGTTGAGAATGTGTTGACAAATAATACATATATTTCAAAAGTTGCCTATGATGTCAACAAGTTTAACGAATGAAGTTAAATATGACATTACATTAATATGATTCGTGGAATCATTTACTGACATTAAAAGATTGACACTCATCAGAGCTGAGAGTTTTGTATTTCTGTTTGTGTGTGTGTGTGTGTGTGTGTGTGTGTGTGTGTGTGTGTGTGTGTGTGTGTGTGTGTGTGTGTGTGGAGGATGGGGTTGGGGTGTAACTGTGGGGAACGTAGTTCAATAATGAGAGCATTAGGCAGCTATAGTAGGGGTGAGCCGAGTGTGTGAGTGTGTGTGTGTGTGTGTGTGTGTGGAGGGGGAGGGGCTTGGTGGGTTGCAGCCTAATCCCTGAGGAAAATGTGGAAGAAATTAATCTAAATTACAAGGATGAGGCTAGTCTGGAGTCTGGGTCTGGAAGGGCTACAGAGGGAAGGGAAGGAGGGTGAGAGAGACAGGGGAGGAAGAGAGAAACAGCTATTACTTCTGTCCTTTTCTGAATTTTGGTCACTGTTTTTTTTCTTCTTCTTTTTTCTTTTCTTTTTTCCTCATCCTGTGGGAATGAGGTGGCCTGTCTTCCTTCCTCTTTGGCTTGCCACCCAGACGCCCCTCCTTCACTCACTCACGCATAGGCCTCTTACCAATTAGTCAGCAGCCGCTGCCGGCGTGGACAGGACTGTAGGGACCTCTCAATCCCTGCTCTCCTCCCTGTGCTATCTTCTCACAGACAACAGATGTCTCGGTTTCTCAGGGAACATGCGTCTCTTTGCTGGCCTCTTGCAGCCTCTGCCACAAAATGAAAACCCTTCCCCTCTCTCTCTCTTCAAACCCGAGCTATTAGCTAACAGGAAAGAGATTAGCTGTTGAAGAGGCCAACACAGTCTCTATCACACAAATAAGAGCACATTCACACACAAACACAGTCCAACACCAGGAAGAGCCCTTTCTTCTTATTTACCCTGACACAAAAACAGATAAATTACACAGGATGGTTTGCCGCCGTTGATCTATCTAATGAAAAGCATCTGGCGTCTCCCTCTGCTAAGCAACATACAAGCAAGTCTTGTTCACCTAGGTCTGAGCACAGTAATGGGAACAAGCTGTTTGGTCAACAAACAGGCCTGTAAACACAAATGTACTGAGCTTTACACACAGTACTCTTTTACTCGTTCATCAGAGTCAGACATCATGAGCATAAAGTACACAACAACAAAGGGATTATACGTGGTGTCACCGGTCACTCTGTTTGTTTGTTTCTCAAGAGGTTTAGCACAAATAACTGTCCATCATGGATCAATAGGAAACGGATAAGTCTCGAAAAGTAACATTTGTTGCTCATTTTTGTCACCGTGAATGGGATTATGGATTAGCAGGGATTATTGATCTGTCTGTGTCTCGCTGTCCATCAGTGCTTCGTCTCATCATTGACCCACACGTGGTTGATTCCCAAGCTCAGTCAATGGCTGTGACTGTATGGCTAAAGCAGGGGTCAAGGCCAGAGTAATGCCACATCGCATTGATGATGGATTAATTCAAGAGAGTTCCTCCGAAACCACCTGCTGCCATTACCGTGCTGTTCTCACAACATTCTGATGTTAATTCGACAAAATGCTCAAGGAAGGATGGCAACTTTTGGTTGGCAGTCACTCCACTGAGGACACGCTACAATACAATACATTGTACAGGAGTTAAGCAACGTAGATTCCAGTACATCTCATCACCTGATCATTTCATTTCGTCAAAGTATTCTCACACAATGGTTCGTATGATATCTGGCGAATAGTTATTTTGTTGTTTTTTGTGTGCGTTTTCCTACGAATGTACAGAGAATGTTTGCAAAAACAACCACAAGACTTGACTGTAACGACATCAAAAGCAGCACAAGTGTTCACCTCCTCAGTCACACTTGCTCGCTGAACTCGCTAAATGTCTGCTCCCCATTCAAAATGTATCCTTAACTCATGGTGCATCATCTCCCTCGGCATGTCATCAGGCTGGACAGTCTCATGAGGCTTTACAGACATAACATCTCAAACATTACACATCTATGAAGAGCGAATGCCTTCACAGTGCACACACTAAACTCTGTCAAGAGTCAGTCATGGTCACTCATTAAACCCACCACCACCAACAACAACAACAACAACTCGTGTCTCGAGTCTTCAGCTGTACATTACGAGGGGGAAACATTTAATACTGGAGAACGGGAGTCGCTACAACCGGGGAGATGGTGCATCGAGTGCACACGGTTATGTGCTTGTGTGTTGTCCACACTTCAGAGCAGGAATGCCCATAGGCAGGCACTAGACTTTATGGTTCAGCAAAAGGTAAAGCTCATTACTTTGGCAGTCCCTAACCAGCTGTACTGCATGGTTTAAGCTCCGGCCTCGGGCACTTTGACTTCCACTAATAGAGATAGCAGAGCAGAAGAGAAACATGTAGATATGTGGGATTCGGCTGAGAGAGGGGTAGAGGATAAAACAAAAATGGCAAAGAAACAGGAGTTAAAAACAAGAAAAAGACTGAATGAAAGATGATAATGATGATCATTTTATTTGTAAAGCGCTCAATAAATTCCAGAACATCAGGCACATAACATAGCAGGAACAGACAGTGGCAGATTTCAACAGGGGTTGTTAAAAGCACTTCTTAATTAAAACGTGTGTTTTATGGGCAGCACAGATCGGGAAAAGATGAGAGACTAGATTTTCAAATCATTTTCAGTGAATAAAAACGATTGAAAACAGTACCTGGTAAGAATTCTTACAAACTCAAATGCAACTTTCCAAGTTAAAGAGCAGAAACCAAACATGGTCAGGTACGTTTTGGAGGTAGGAAACAGCCAAATGAAGAGATACATATCTGCCAAAGCAAGAGAAAATAGTAAACATGTGAAGCCAAAGCTGCTTTGAATGGATTTCTTTGAAAGCAAATGCTTCCAGTATGGAGTGAATCATTGTAAAACCACATTCATTTCCTGCCTGTGTTTATCCAAAGAGGGATGAGATACAAAGCTGTCCGGACTTGTTTGCAGTGTGCTGTGCAGAATGGTGTACAGAGAGAGATGCGCTCGTCGCAGACAGGGAAAGGCCATACTTACGCAACTTGTAGTAACACTGATAGGAATAGTAGTTTGACGATCTCACAGCTACTGGTTTCGAAATGTATGTATGTCAACAAGCAACTTTCAGTCCAGGCGTTATCTTTTAGAAACACAATTTACACTTACAACCAAAATTAAAGAACATCAACAACTAAATTTGAACAAATCTTTCATGAGTGATTTGATCAAAGACACAGAGCCATTTTCTCCTCTCCTCCCTCTGCTTATTCCTTCCTTCCCCGGCAATTTATCCAACCCATGTTTGGCATATGGCAGCCACAGACTTGCATGCCTCAATTATGTTGGACGCTATTGTGTTGGAGGGAGGGAGAGAAAGAGAGTGATGTTTACAGTACCTACCCAAGGCATCCGGCCACGATGCTGTTTCTGCATAAAGAGGGAAGGTGGTGATGAAAGGTGTCAGTGTCCACTGTCAGATTGGCGTACCTCCTCTTTAAACAACAGAAATAGAGAGAGAGAGAGAGAGAGAGAGAGAGAGAGAGAGAGAGAGAGAGAGAGAGGAAAGTGAAACAGCTGAGCTTCTTTCTGCTGTGGTGTTAGTTAAAAGACGGACTGAAGGATGCAGAGACAATTTGACGTTCTGGTATTATACCACGTATGAAAAGTGGACATTTCAGGCTGTATTTGTCTAATGTGAGGACTATGTGTGTATAATTTAATTGATGTAAACACACATTTCAACAAAATCTCAAAATGTTTGAACTGGCTGAGATGTGCTTTTGTTTATACGTCTGAAAAGTGTTAGAAATTAGTAAATCTATTCACTACAAACATTATTGAAAAGTAAAAAAAAAGAAAGATCATTCAGTTTCAGTTCTGCTTAGTTTTGCGTTTTGTGTGCCTGTGTTTATGTGCATCAGTTTGTGTGTGCGTGTGTGTTTGAGGGAAGGAGTGCGTGAGCATTTTATTATGTGTACACTAACATGCACCTGCCTATCCTGGATGTAAAAAAAAGAGAGGAGGCGAAATGAGCGTGTCTGCCACTGACAACGTTTCTGCTGATGCAACTGCTGCTGGAGAAACTGGCATGTCAAAGGAACAACAAAAAGGAACATAAAGAGCACAAGGGAGAAACGAGAGAGATCCCAGATGTCCGTGATGTGAGGGCGATAAAGCTCATATCTCAGCATGTTTACACTGCCAGAACTGCTGCTGTATCTGATTGTTGGGTGAGAAACAAAGGTGTCGCGCCCGTCAAGGCAATCTTTCAACACCCTTCAAACCAACAATGTCATCCCTATTCCTTCAGAAGTACTGATGAAATCATTGTACCGTTTCATACAGGATATGACACGACATTTTCTCATACCGTGGGTTTTAAACCTGGGACGGTAACAAAAAAAACACCTCAGTCATCATTTTCAACTCTTGTTTGTAGTAACACGAAGCAGCGCTGCCACAGCAGGGTAAGAAAAATAAGATGCTGGTGACTCATTTTATCATTCATTTTTTAAACCAGGATCTGTCACCGAGTTGGGAAATCAGATACAAGGACTTCATGAAGCACATCCTGGTGTGGAAGCGCCTGTTTTGTGTGTGTGCACATGTGTTTCTGCATGTGTGTGTGTGAGAGTATGAGACACTAGATATCTAGTAACATGCCTTTCATACAGTATATCATAACAATTTCCCAATTCACACCGCGGATTGTCTCGGATCTGTTGTAATATTCTGGGCTACTGTATGTAAATTGTTAACTGTAGAGTTATGATGCCGCAAATGCGGGTATATTTGCTTCGTCCCCTCTGTTAACACATAACAATATGCAGAGTAACATACAGACCAGCATGCAGGATAATAATCTGTACAAATGTAACGTAACACAGAGGAACTCATAATGAAAATACACCATGGCAGCCTTATTGTGTGTGTAGGTGTGTAGGTGTGTGTGTTTGTGTTCATCAATGCATGCATGAGTGAGTATGAATAAGAGCCTGAGTGTGTGACATGCACATGAGTGTGCAAGTGTATAAGTTTGAATGCGTGTGTGTGTGTGTGTGTGTGTGTGTGTGTTTAGTGCTTTGTGCAAACAGACGGACAGAAGTCTCAAGCAGGGAGAAAAAAATGTGCAGCTTGAAAATATCAGTCTTGTTCTGACATGTCTCATCATTTTGTGCTCTACACCAACCGCCTCACTTAAAGCACAGCTGTCTATGAGCAGCTTGACAGTAGCAGCAAGTTCACACCACCAGCTCATCAAAAGAGACAACGTGAAACTTCTAAAAGTTTCTTAAATATATCAATTCATACATCTAATTTACTCCCATTTAAATGAAGTCAAAATCATGTTGATTTAGATCGTACTGGAACTTTGTTTCTCAGCGAAAAAACTGAATATGGTAAACGGGACAAATCTGACGGAACAATCTCCAAAGGTCTCTGCATGTGTGGCAGTAATACCAGAGAATACAGCTCAAACACCGTCCAGCTCCAGGCAGCAGGGAGAAGAAAGAGACTCTGTGTTGTAAAGTATCTGTTAACAGTTTTTGTTGATCTGTTTTGAAGTTCCCTTTGGAGACAAAATAAAGTCATTCGATAAAGAAAAAAAGCCGGAAAAACCAGTCAGTATTTACTGATTTATTGCAGATGAAGGCAAATGTCCAAAAGGGAAATAGGTAAATTAGCTCTCCAGAAAAGCTGAGCTTACAACATAAGACCATTTCCTCTGTTCACAGGTCACCAGTGCCGTGAGCTATGCAGCATAGCCCCCCTGCCCCTCCCCCCCGTACTGTCCTTTCTCCTTACTTTACCTCAAAGGGGGAACATATTCTTAACTGCCTAATCTCCATCTGATTCCAATTTCCTCTAAGTGTCCCCTTGAAAGCCGTTTCCTCAAAGAACTTAATCTGTATCCCTCGACAAAATCATGTGCATACTCTTAACTGTTTATTCTGCTGCTTTATTTAAATGTGAGAGAAATCTGAGTTCATATTATGGTGGTATGGATGATAATAATGTGGGACAGTGCACTCTCGGGTTAGGTCAGAGGTCATGGTGAATTGTGCTTCAACATCATGGTGTTTTGGTGGTGACACCATAGAGGCCTGCAGGAATTACTATTAAGCATATCATTTGGTACTGGAACTGGTAGACTGCTGTGATATGTGTTATATCAGTGTTGTGCAATAATTATACATCCAACCGGTCTTTAATTCATAATCGGGGGAAGCTTGTAATTTAACAACGTTTCATTAAATGGTCAGAGGAGAACCAAACTTTTCACTGTGCACTGTTCTCAACCGTTGGGAAAGTAAAAACAACAAGCTCATTTGGAACTCCCATGTTATTAGTGAACATACTGTGGTGGAGATGGCAGGAGTTACAAGGTATAATGTATTGCTACTGCTGCTATGCATGCATACACATGCAGCTGGCCTCCAAAACATGGTCATAAAGTCGAGCCATAAACGCTGATGTGCACGCACACAAAGTCACAAAAGCAGAAATATGCAGGGTTGGGTAGTAACATGTTCACCTGATATGATGGTGTAGTCAAAACAGAAACAAGTTACATTATATTACATTAATTACAAAAAATGTATGTATGATATCAGATGACACATCTTTTTGATCAAGACCATGCAACATTCGTCAGAAGAAATCTTCCTCCTACAAATGAAGCATTTTGCTGCTATACAGACTCGGTTTTGCAGCTTATGGTTTCTAATGTTAAGCAAGCTGCAGATAGAAATGATTGTGTAGCAGATTTACTGAGTCACTTTGCCGCCTGTATGACTCTATCTCTACTTGTGCTACTGTTTACTGCATTATAGCATGTTTTTTGAAAATGACTTGGTTGGCATTTTACGCCTTTGTTAGGTAGCCAACAGCGGGGCGATAACCGGAGATGATTGTAAAGAGAGAGAGATGTGGAATGACAAATTCAAACCAGGGACATTGCAGTTGATGGACAGAGCCTTCCACTCCACAGTGGAGTAAACCCGGAGTAAACTCAAATTTAACCCGCGTCCAATCTGTTTAACGGCAGCAACAGAAAGTGGGAGTCCGGGCAATCCCCCTCAGACTGGTCACAACAGTATTGCATAGATGTCTTTGACTTAACGTCAACACTGTCACCTCTTAACATTCTGTGTCGATAATGTTACCCTTAGCAATGAGTGAAAGCAGTGGAAATATTGCAGGAGACTTTAAATAAAATGAGGAAGTTTTCTGTTTCTATGCTTTAGCTTTTCTTATATCTCAAATAAATGATCTGAGAGCAATTTATCAGGATTTCAGAAGATAAGATCTTGGATTATCTTGAATCTCTTACATTACTGATTAACAGCGCAGTGTTTTGCCATTACTATTATGTATTATAAATATTAGTAACCGAATCCACATTCACGCAAACACAGACACTTACAACGTCACCTTCACATTCTTCATTCAGCCTGTGACTGTCACATCACAGAGTTGCTGGCGTTTATCACATGGCTGGCACACACATACACACACACCTACACTCACGCGCGCACACACGCTCAAACTCACAAACACTGATGAGGGCGCCTCAGTGAGGCAACGGGTAACAGTGAGTTAAGCCTGTATTAGGAAGATGAATGCTGCTGATCTCCCTCTGCTCAATCTACTGTGTCACACTAGGCATAGAGGAAATTTGTGTGTTTTAAACTCGCACATGTGCTCACATACATGTGTCAATGTGGGGGTTGGGGGGGATTGTAGAGCAGCATGTACACACATAAACATCCTCCGGCCAATGGGAGTCATCCTGGGAATATTTATCTTTGCTGGTAACGCAAAGAGGCAGCCAACCTCTAATCTGGCCCTCAGCTATTTTCTCTGAAATCTCCGACAGGGAGGGCGGGGGTGTGTGTGTGTGTGTGTGGGGGGGGGGGGGGGGGAGAAAGAGGAAGGAAGGAGGGAGACGGCAAAGTCAGTGGGGAAGGAAAGAAATCTCTGCAAAGGTAGAGGATGCAGACAAAATAAGTGTGAGAGAGGGCTTGTCTGGTGCATGTGCATGTGCATTACATGTGTGTGTTTCTTGACATCCCAGTGTGTCAGTTGTGTGTATATAGAGATTATAGGTGTCTGTGTTTATGCGCATTTCTTTTGTGCATGTGTGTGTCCAGGCAGGTCAAGAGGTGTGGCCAGGGGCTGGGTGATGAGGCGTGGTAGGGATCCTGTGTTTGGTGTGTCTGTGAGGCAGACTGAGGTTGGGTGAAGGAGGTGTGTATGTGTGTGTGTGTGTGTGTGTGTCAGTGGCTGTGCCCCCCAGGCTGAGTTGGATCTCGCAGTGTGCGGCTGATTCGATGTGAATGGCAGCGTGCCGCATGGCTCCATCGTGGCCAAATGACTTCTGACACTCCTCGCCTTGTTCCTTGATGTCTGACGAGACAAGACGACACACACACACACACACACCTACACACACACACACACAAGCAGATACTTGCGTACAAACGTGCACACAGAAAACTGGAACATTTGACAAGATGTTTCACGTTTTGGCTCCAGTGTCTTCTGATGGAAAATTCCATGGAAAATTTGATGCTCCAGCGTCTCCCAAAGTGGGAACATGACAGTTGGTTGTTGTTTGCTTTCATTAACTTGGATCTATCTACCCTACATGTGTTTTACTTTAACATCCCTGACCTGAACTAGAGGGCCCGAGGGGGAAGGACTGACAGGGGACAGAGTGCACACAGAAGGAACAAGACTTCACTGCTCCATCTTTCTATGTTTATAGTCTACATACAACATATGTGTGCATGTACAGTCCGTGCATCATTTACTGCTTGATGACTGCCACCATGACCACATTACAGTCATACAAACTATTCGTCTGGCCAGTCAGTGTGTGTCCATTTGGGTATGTTTGATACTGTCATGTCACATACAGTCTGCTCGGTGCTGCGCTCGTCCTTGCCTCAGGGTGAACTCGTCCAAGTCATCTGGGTGATGACTGGGTGATGATCGCCATTTTTATGGTTAATTTAGTTGTTTTATGTTGGGCCCCACCCAAAGTCACGCACTCTCTTTCCACACAAGCACCCGTACACACACAGATTGCAAGAGCTGCTGGCTTTAAAGTTAAAGATAGTTGACTTTTAGATGACGCAACCTCTAGTACAGTATTTTTTTTTTTTTAATATGGTTGTTATCCTGTTCCCCCCCCCCCCCCCACACATCTATTAGGTAAAAGAGTGTGTGTGTGTGTAGGCTCCCACAGTCATCAAACCTTTTTAACTTAATTCATTGAACCAGTTCACATGCACAATGCTGCACAAAGACTACATTCCCCATGTGTGTGTGTGTGTGTGTGTGTGTGTTTGTGTGTATGCCATAAGATTGTGTGTGGGATGCATTTTCCTGTCTGAATCTGAAGTGCAC
Organism: Melanostigma gelatinosum; assembly: GCF_949748355.1. NCBI lineage: Eukaryota > Metazoa > Chordata > Actinopteri > Perciformes > Zoarcidae > Melanostigma > Melanostigma gelatinosum. The sequence goes on along the minus strand of NC_136636.1, from coordinate 20,532,897 downwards.
TGGTTTCCTTCAGTGTGTGTATTCGTGGAGCTGAGCTCAGGTGTGCAGCTGTTGCCGCCATTCCTTTTCTGTGAACGTTCATGTTTGCTGATCAGTTTGATCAGCAAACACAAACTTCAACTGCGTGTTGTTTTCTAGAAGAATTAACTCTCGGTGGCATTCTCACAAGTCAATGCTTTCTTAAATACAGAGGTCCTTCTTGTAAACAAAACAAAACAAAAGTCATAATAAGCAAATTAAAATAAGCACAACAAATATAAACTCAATGAGTTGTTCTGATGTTATCCCATCTCAAAATGAACACATTTACGTTCTTCTATGCTGAAACATTCTAACAATGAAAGGAACCACTTTGGCCAATTCGTATCCCCCTATCTCAAATGGAGATATAGCACATGTACTTGACAGTCCTCATTTTACCCGATGTAACCAGCATATTATGCAACAGTGGATTGTGCTGTGTTGCATCTCAGGGCAAATTACATACTTGTCTCTTTCAGTGAGTATCAGCCAGGCAAGCACTACACATGTCTGCCCATCCCTCCAGCCCACTATAACCGTTCTCTGCACAACAGAAAGGAGAGGGGGAGAAACAGAGAGGCCGAGAGGGGTGTAAAGTGGCACAGAACGAGGAGAGAAGAGTCAAAAGAAAAGAAAAGAAAAAGTTTTCATCACTCGCTGTGATCAAAAAAGAACCCGACCAAAAGCAAACCGAGATCTCATAAAAGAAGCAGATTGTTTCAGACTTAGTGAGAAACATGTGGCGCTTTAAGGGATAATATCCGCTATGTTGCTGCTGATGTCATTGTCAAACTTGCTCCCCTTTCCGTCACACACACACACTCTCACACACACACACACACACACACACACACACACACTCCCCCCACATCCCTCCAGCCTTCTGTCCTTACCTCTCTCCCGCCCTCCCTACCCTGAGTGCCCCTGGCCCTGCAGACGAGCTCTATGAGGATTAATTAACCAATTAGAAGTGGAGCCCTTGGGAGGCGTTTGAGGGTCCCCTTGTTGTCATCACAGCCACATACACACACACACACACACACATTGAGCGACACAGGCCTCAATTAGGCGGTGCTGTAATAGGCCTCAATGACTGGAAGACGCAGCTCTAGCAGTGGCGCTCATCTCCCCCCTCAGTGTAGGTGAGTAACCTTTTAATTGAACTGTGATTATTATCCTGATGTCCACTGTCTCGGCCCTCGCTAACCCATCCTCTCGCCCCTTGCTATTTCCCCTGAGGTGCTGCTTGATGAAATTAAGGAGGAACCCCCACATGAAAGATACGGAGGTTCACCCTCCTCTCTTTTCCTCTCATCTCTGGCCTTCTCTCCGCAGACCTCAGCGTTCATTCCATCGCTCCGAGCAACAGGCTTGAAAGCTTTGTGTCTGCAAATTTACCTGAAGGCAATGTCTGTCTCACACTCGTATGCAATCTTGTGGCCGTGGGATAGAGAGACAGTGATGGGGAGATGGCAGGATGCATGAGAGGAACTGAGGACTTGAAATGTAAAGTAAAATAATAATAATAAGGGTGATGCTGTTTCTTTCCTGCCCTCCTGCGTAGACTGACAGGAGCCGGGATGCTGGTGGACTGTGGGCCGTGAAGGGCTGCAGTACAGTATGCTGTGTGTCAGCGCTGACTGGCCAGATTAGGACAACACTGCAGACAGCCACGGACACAGCAGGGGAGGGGAGGGCTGATGCTGCTGCAGACAAGACAAGACAGGCCCCCCGCTTCTCATCACTTCCTCATTTGTCTGCTCACTTGGCCAGCCATCACCGCCGATCTCTATGCCAGCATGTGACCTGGATAGTATGGGATGCAGATATATTTGTTGACTGATGGCCTGACCTCTTGGTCGAGACACTTAACCTCTGTGGGAGAGCCGGGGTCTGTTAGAGTGTTGACCCCCACAAAGCATTTATGTGCAACATAGGAGCCCTGGGGCTGGTCCATTACACTGAGTAATGCTTTCATACATAATGTCCAAGCCTAGACTCTTTGATACTCGATCATGCTAATGTCCTTAAAGCTCAATATGATTGGATAGGATTATTGGCTTTTTAACTTTACCCAAATGTAATACTTCTGTCACTTGTACTTACTCATATACTTAGACTCAATCACACAAAATGACAAAGGATCACTTGACATCACAGGATTTCAAAACATTCTTTTTTTTAATGAATTTTGATCTCAAACATTTGTAGCCATATACTCTTATAACTAGAGTCCATGATGCGTTTAAATTCACACAATAAGTGGATCTATTTCGCATTTCCCAAGAGAGATTTGCGACCCACAAATAGTAGATGACGCCTGCACCAACTTCATCTTCATCGTTCATCTTTTGCCGTTCATCTTTGTTTGAAACATGACAGACTGTCAGTGTCAGCAAACATGAGACTGATGTCATATCAAAACATTTTTGGGTGTCAATGTTTACATTCTTCAGATAGTTACCGTCTGATGTAGGGCTGACATGTTGCCTCAGACAGCGGTTCCTGTTCCTCAAATTAGTATTATGTTAGTGCACTTTGATGTTTGGTCATTATTGACTCTGCATCAACACATAGATAAGGCGATCAGAGAGTATTAACTTACAGGATGTTGGCACAATACGGTGTTACTCCCACTGTTTGACTCACATTGTTGCATGATTTTTAAATGGTACTTTATTCGGCAGGTCTCTTTAATGCAACTGTTTTCCGTGATAAATCAATGAAACGGCAAAGGCAGCCAGAAGGTCTCTTCCTTGTCGCTGAAGTGATCCGGCTCTATCTCCTCTCCATCTGTTAGTGATCTCCAACAGCACCGTGTGCTGCGAAGGAGCACTGGGGAGGAAAAACAGGGGAAGGAGAGTAAAGGAAAGTAGAGGTTTTACTGCATCCCGGTACATCCTGCCTTAATGAGGCCCCCCCTCTCTGTCTGCCCATCTGTCCCCAGCGGGATTGGCCGCACAGGGCCCCCGTGTTAGTGAGGAGGTATGTTTGTGTGTGCGAGCATCTGTGTGTGTTTGTGCAGGGGAGATGTGCTTAGGAGTAATTGATTCAGTTCAGGCAAGAGCAACTGCATCCTCTTTAGAGGTAATGATTGTACAATAGATGATGTCCCTGGTGGATTCTTTTCAATTTGTTTTGCCTTTTTTATTTTGTCACTTTCCGTCTATTTAGTTCCTGAAACATGGAGGCTGTTCAATTATAACAACACATGTTTAGGATTCGCCTGCATCTCATTTAACTCCTCAGTAGGAAGGGGACTGAGTCATCCATCCTCAGCTCCCCCACCCCACCTCTGATGACCCCTCTCCGTGGTACAGTCTCATTAGCCTGAACTGCAGCGGCTTGTTAACCCCACTAATCGAAATGGGAATGAGCATAAAAGAGCCCAAGAATTTACTGCCAGGTCCACACTTCAAAGGGACAGTAGGGAGGGGGGGGTCATCATAGCAGCAGACTGGGCGTGTGTGTGTAGGTGTATGTGTGCACTCAGAGGTGTGTGTTGGTTTAGTTTGATGAGTTTAAGACAATATGCTTCTCGGCTCACATTATGACGAAGAACACTTTTCATGGTTGTGACAGAGAAGCTCAACCAACTCTGCAACCTTGCAACGGTTTTCAGCTTCAGATTTATTTTTCAAACATTTGACACTTACAGTTGAAGTTCTCTAAACCTAACTACAAAGAGTGAGCGCTGCAGTGTAGGTTGGCTCCTGTGTCAAATTCCCACAGTGCTTTAAGTAATGTATGTGTGACAGAGGCATGCTGCAGCGCGCCCTGCTCTCATCATCGCTACTGGCGCTGCCAGCACTGACAAACTCCCATATAACTAATGTCTCCACTTTACCACCACAGTAGGGTCCATTTGCACCGCTACAAATCAAGGAACTGCTATTTTTTCAAAACTATTTCAACAGCAGTTGTTACAACAGGTAATGTTGTCTTTTTCTAATCCAACCACTGGGCCAATCCCCGAGGATGTTGCTATGAAAGGCCCAACCTTATAATATGTTGGTCAAATAAAACAAACACATAAAACTAGCATGCCAAAGCAGTTGTTATAAGCATTGATGCTGTGACATGAATCTGATGACCACTGTAGAGTTTGAAACAAACTCTGCCGGTAAAAACTGCAAGAATCAGTCAGCACACCCCCCTCTCCTCCAAATCTATTCACTCGACCGGGCGTGGCAGTCAACACTTGGCAAACTTCAAAATCCCAGAGGTGCAGAAAGCTACTTTGTCAAGGGGAACGTGTAATCCATTTATTCAGTCATACGTGTTTATCTTGTGGATCCTTTGTGGCACTTACACTGTGCTTGTTTACCATGTGTCATTTTCAGTGTCAGCACAAACTTCTCTTTTTATATTATTCAAACAAAGTGAGACACTGTGGTTGGGTTGGTTCGGGCCCGGAGAGGGATTTGGCTCATCCAGATTCATGGGGCATCACAATAGCTGGTATGAAATCTGTTAATACCAGCCCACTCGCTCCTATCTCGGGTGCTTTTAGATACAAAGCTCGGTGGGAGCAGATAATAAGGCCAAGGCAATTCTTTAAAGATGAGTAGAAGTGTGTTTAGAAAGCTTGACTCATGTATACAGGAGCTGATTGATAGAAATGCATCCATAAATCAACACTGAGGTCAATCATGATACACTGCTGATGTCATCTCTGATCTAAAGTGCATGACTGTAATAACATTCATTGAACATCAACTTATTGGCAAAAAGTAAAGTAAAGTGGAACTTATGTGTCTGTATGTACTATATTACACATATATCTTATATTTTTAGGTTTGTTGTATATTGGTCAGGCCTGTAAATGGCTGCACTCCAACTGCAACATTTTGAAAGCCAAACTCTTAGTCCCAGCAGGGTTGTTGCAACTCCCGCGAGTCCTCTGCGTCTACCCTGTTTGTTTTCATCCAGAATGACTGAATAAAATCTATTTGTTTGACGTACACTATGAAAAAGACAGTCGAATGCACTAAAGGGTATTTAGCAGGGATCACACTTAGAAGCTTTGAAGGTTTTCGTGCAAATTTGGTCTTTGGGGAAATAAAGGACTGAGAGAAAGAGAAAAAGTAGAAGAAACAGCGTGACACTTGTGTGGTTTAGTTGGTACTGGTTCTGTATGGTGCCTCTAATTTTCACCACATGCTATTTACCAAATTCTATGAGCTTCACAATAGGAGTGTAGGTTTACAGCGATGCCAAGCAATACAAAAGCATTTACAGAATTATTCACTTATGTGTGTCTATTTCTGAAACACTGAAAATACTTTCATGTTCTCATGTTCTCAATTATGAACAAAGCCAAAGGAAAATGTGTTGCCCAAGTTTCCTTCTTGACCTTGTTGAATAAAAGCTTCATGCAGTTCCTGTGTTGTGACTTTGACTTGCTCCCAAAACATCATTCAAGTTGAGCAACAATGGTTTTGCTCCGTGAGATGTTCACAATGTGTGAAGCATCATCTGATTATCATCATTCCTGCAAAAACTATGCTGCATGAGACATAGATCAATAAATACATTTACTAACAAGTTATGATGTGTATTTAATTACTATAAGCAATAGCTGTTCATCTCTTCAGATGACAAAACTTTGATTAATGGGATATATTATGTTCAACAGAACACCTCATGATTCAGGTTGACTGCACACAAAATACTATTCAGTGAAGTTAAAACCAATATTATATGCAGCATGTTTAAATTGGACTTGGAAGCAAACAAATAAGTGTTATACTGACATGCAAGTAGGAGGGGTTCATTGTACCATTTCTTTGTGCGAAATACACTTTTCCAAACATGTGATTCGGCCCCAACGGACATCAGTACTCGATCACAAAGAAACATTATCTGTAAGCAGTCAATCCAAAATGGCTGTAGCTCCTCCAGCATGAGACCAGAACTGATATTTTTAGAAGCCGATGTCCCCGTCACAGGTCTTAAGAGGCAATCACGTGGCCGTCAACATTGAACCATGAAAGATGTTTTACATCTTTCTGAGGATGTTACAGCATCGTGAGAAGGAATCAAAAAGCAACGCTGTGGTCTAACAGAGGACAACAGATTGATAGAGAGGTTATATGAAAGAGATAGATGTTGTTCATTCCTTCCATTGTGGGCTGATGGTTCTAGAGATGGGGGGGGTTCACTGGAGGACAGTGCAATAAAACACTTCTAAACCCGAACTTGCACATATTTTGGAGGTCTCATAATAATTGGTATCATGTTATATTCATTATCACATTTTGTTGAGTCAATGTGAGCGTCCCTTTCCTTTTAGGAAGCCGCACAGATGTGCATGAATATCTGCCGGTGGCGGTCAGGTCAGGTATAGGCTGTATATTTGAATAATTTTATGAAGCGAGGAAGCAATAACCATCAGACAATGGAGCCAGTGTGGAAAGTGACATCCAAAGAAAAATATGAAGCAGGGAAAAATGTTTTCACACCAATGTTTGAGTCTTGTGATGAGTTCTGTGCACTTTGGAAAAAAAGCAGGTGTTGTTTTCAACACTCATGTTCGGGACAACATTTGTGTCGATGACAATGTTCACAATAATATGTTATGATTTGAAAGATTGCGAAATCTGAGGTCAATGCAGATAATGGGCCTGAATGAATTAAAGTAATGAATTAAGACGAGCTCTCCATGGGCTATGTACTAATGAGAAGGATCACTGGAACATAACACGTATAAAAAATGAACCAAGTCCTGAACATCTTTCATCCTCTCTCGCCCTCTCTCTCTAAAAGTAAAAAAAAAAAAAAAAGAATCTGTCATTGCACTTGTCACTTTGTTGCATGTCAAGAGCAGAGAATGTATTCAAGCCTTTGGCAACGTGTGGCCTTTCAGGGAAGCCCGGGCGCAGTTTCCCTAATTAACCCATCCTCCTCATGCATACAGACATTCATATCCACGCACCACGGTGCCTTCTTCATTAGACAGACACGGAGATCAACAGATTAATTTAATCTGCATAAATGCAAATGTCCTCTCTGAGCGTCCTAAGCGTGCATGGAGATGGTTGGCGCAGGAGACAGTGTACGGGCAAAATTACTGACACAATAGAGTTGTGTAAAATGTTATATGTATATGTAAAAAAAATGCATGGATTTCCTCTTGTTGTAATCCTTAAATAAAAATAAAAAAATGTATTTCATTTTACAAGTGTATTATAAAAAGAAAAAAAAATCTTTCACAGCAGATAAAATAAAAGCAAAGCTCAAAAGGGTAATTATAGTAATTAGAGTGGTTCATTAAGTATAGTGCAGGAAAGCTTGGCAGTTAATCATTATTTCATTCCTTTCTACATACCGTCATGTATGACACATATCAGCCAGGCCCTTCATTAATTATTTTGAGACAATGGACTCTCCAGGTCTACGTCAACAGCCCTCATTAAGACATTTAAAATACCATCGTTATTAGTGCAAATTAATCTAATTCGTGAGGTTCCTGTAAGGCGTGTGTGCAGTCGGAGATCAGAGCAGTGACAAGTCTGAGACAGAGGCCAGGCGTGACATGCCTGTGTCTTTCTGCAGTGCTGCGCAAAGTCAACCGTGAAAACCTTCCGTTATTAGACATGCAAAATAACTAAACACATGTTTACTCTCATAGACTGCATCGACACAAAGAGGGGGATGTGTAAGTGAAAGCAAATGTAATCTGCATGAATATCTTGACGTTTTTGGCATTTTAATTTTGTTAGAAAAACAAATGGAGCAAAATGAGATGTAGAAACGATGCATAAAAGAAAAAATACAAATGCTAAATTATTAATTAAATTAATTTGAATTTAGTGCATAGACATTACGTAAAACACTGTGGTAAATATTTGCTTGGCATTTTGGAGAGACAAAAATGAATTGCATTCAGTGAATGGTGAAAATGTCACTGGCTCTATTAACTCAGTCAGTTATTCTTGGAAATTACAAGGACATGTAACACAGATTGAGATGTGAAAGGCCATAAAATACTGAGTTCACGTCACTTCTCAAGTCACGAGTGTATTTGATTATCAAATGAGTAAATAAATTAGTAAAAGAATGAGTGGGGCCTTTTTGATATTCAGCTAAAACAAGCCTCAAGACAAGCACATGAATAATCTGTGTGGAAAGTCAAAACAAGAAAAATAAAAAAAAAGATAAAAGGTTCATAAACACCCGAAAACATTTGTCAAACAACATACAGGTCATTGAGGCTATTTTATTGATTTGTTTTTCATGTCATCAAATAAAATATATATTTGTATTTATATATATACAAATACATATAATGATGATAAAAAAAATTATTAAAAAATAATAGAAGAAGGTCACATAATTTCACTGATTGCACACTCTCTCTCTCTCTCTCTCTCTCTCTCTCTCTCTCTCTCTCTCTCTCTCTCACACACACACACACACACACACACACACACACACACACACACACACACACAGATGTGTTAAATAGCTTTGGTGGCACTTAAAGAGTTTTTTTATGAAGCGCCTGAGTGGCAGTGATACCTAAAAGGCCTTCAGCAGCAGCCTCAGTACTGCAGCTTCCCTCCTTCATGTCCTGGTGTGCGGTGCCGGGCCTGCATTTAACAAGTCCCCCCCTCGCTTTTTAAAGACATGTTTAAACAAACACAGCTCGATTCTACATCCCCCGCCAGCCTCCCTTTGAGCCCGGCGCAGTGTGAAAAGGTGGAACTGGGCTTTGGCAGTTTGTGTGCCGCAGCGGGGAGAGCGAGCACAGAGGAGCGAGGGAGAGCAAAGGAGGAGTGGTGTGTATACTGATTGACTGCAGGCTTGGCCTTCGGTAAATGCATGGGATTTCACAGAAGGACCGGTGGATGAATGGGAGCTTCCCTCCTGGAGAACAGACGTACTGGGCCTGTGCTCATTAGCCTCCTCCAACCAAGGCTGCAGGATAAAAGAAGGCAAGGCCGCCCCTGTTGCAGGTACAAAAGAGGGTCTTCATGAGTATGTGTATCCCCACTGGGGTCCCAGTGAAATGGAAATGCAGTGTTTGCCATGATCTGATGAATGGTCGGCTCCTCCCAGACCGTATTGACCCCCCGTGTCCTGCTGTGATCACATCATTGGAGGCACGGGGACCCTTGGGAGAGAAAAAATGTAGAGGTTGGACCTTAGCAGCTGATCTTGCATCAAAGCTGAGAAAATACCTTTTCCATGCTCCTAGGCGGACAGCTGTTTGATAGCTGTCTCATTCAACACAAATACTTCCAGCAACATTCTCTTTAGTAAACACACAATGTTTTTGATTAATTTTGGGCATGAATTGATTGTTTTTTCTGAATCTGGTCAGCCTTCCTCCATCCTATCATCCTGCATCACATGCTAAGTGTGAAAAAAAGCATGAAAGCCCTGTGCTCTCACATGACAACAACTTGACTAATGACTTAACAAGGGATGTCTGGTACTTACCTAAAGCAGTGGCAACAAATCAACACTGTTTTTTTTTTTTTTTTTACAATTAATCTGGTCCATAGAGCCAACTGTGTGCCTTTCTGAAGAGCTAACATGAGACGATGTACATTTAGAAACACAAACTACACTAATTGAAGTTGTTTGGTCGTCATTTATCATCGGACTAAGACTTTAGGGAGTGTGAACAACCTCTCTGCACCCGGCAAAGCTTTTTTGTACACCATGTTAAACAACATAGACGTGCCTGTGAGTTTCTTCCCTCTGTTCCTCCAGCACATCAAATGTACCCACTGCATTGAGGAGCTACAGGCTTTGTTTGCAGTGTCCCTGCCCTGAGACAGAGCAGCTCTGCTGGACTACACTAAACTGGCTTGGCAGCCGGCGTGTGTGTAGTGCCAGGCTTGAGGGAGAGTGTGTGTGGGTACGTGTGCATGTGTGTGGATTCACGCACATGTACACCCGTATCTAAATTTGCCCGTGCGGGAATGGAGGGGTTCAGACGCTTTGCATCATGGGCATGCATGCGCTCCCATCTGCGCGTGCTTGTGCTCACACACACACACACACACACACACACACACACACACACACACACACACACACACACACACACACACACACACACACACACACACACACCAGCGTAAAGAAAACACAAATCGGGGGAATGAATCCTCGTACCACCTCTTTTGGCACTCATCAGTTTGTGACTTGTGAAAAGTGCCGAAGTGAGGATTGTAAGTAAGCAGGACACTCGTCACAGGTCCGCCCATGAGACTCAGTGACACCTGTCATCACAGCTTACTCTGAAGACCTGCTACACACCACCTCCAGCCTCGCCTCGTCTTCTCCACCGACAAATGGGGGGGGGGGGGAGGAGTGCGGTGGAGGGGGTGGATTTATAGATCCCCTCTTTCTCTGTTCTCTGTACTATAGCGAGGTTAGAGGGCACAGAGCAGGCGGCGAACAGGGTGGAAAGGAGGGAAAGGGATGGAGGGAGATGAGGAAAGTCTGCCCGGTTCGCGTTCGTCCTTCAGATGAGCATGCTTCTCTGGCCCTGTGGCTATAGCTCGCCTTCCCGTCTGACTGCATACTCGGGACAAAGAGGCCGTGTGTGTATGTGTGTGTGTGTGTGTGTGTGTGTGTGCGCGCGTGTGAGCTTGAGTGTAACATAGGATGCTTCAACTACTTAACAGTTTCACTTTGGTAATGAGTCTATTTCCTTGTTAACATCCCTTTTAAGTGTATTTCGGGGAATAGAATTCTCAATGTGACGTTTCACCATATTTGTTATCATTTCAGCGTGGACATGTTTATTTCCTCTGCTCCAGCTTTATTGCTCGGTAGTTCTTTATTGCTTGCTAAGTATGTGAGTTGCCTTATGTGAGTTGCCTTACAAAAGGTAGCTGAGAAGGAAAAGAGGGAGTGAGAGAGAGAGAGAGAGAGAGAGAGAGCGAGAGAGAGAGAGAGAGGCTTGTTTGGTTGAGAAACCATTTAACAACTTCCCCTGGAAATTGAAAGAGGAAATAGTTTTGGGCTGGATGGCAGTAGGGGGGAATAAAGCCCATATGAGTACCAGATGAAGAGAGTAAGCAGCCAAGCGGGACTGACGGTGGTAGAGAGAGAGAGAGAGAGAGAGAGAGAGAGAGAGAGAGAGAGAGAGAGAGAGAGAGAGAGAGAAAAGAGGGAGATAATCTTTTTGATGTCCTTCATTTACATCTCACAACGAAACGCAGGAAAAACAAACTGAAGTGATTGTAAAACTGTGACAGAGGAGAGAGAGAGAGAGAGAGAGAGAGAGAGAGAGAGAGAGAGGGGGGACTGGGTGTTTATGAGGTCATTTACCAAACTTGTGTTTTCAACATTTCCTCCCCACTTTAATTTTTCAGCTTTGTTCTACTCTAATTACTTCCATCCACATGTTTGAGTGTGTGCATGTTTGTGAATGTGTGCGTGGTTGGGTATAGCTCCATGTGGTTGTCACTGCAACTGTGCATATTGCAACATAGACAGAATGAGAACGGGCCCACTTAACTTTCCTTCTTTGTACATAAGCTCTTACAAATGTCCAGCTCAGATATCTGCTGCTGCAACAAACAGGATCAACCACAGCAACGTTTCTTTGTAAATGTGATGCCATTCTGAAATACATTGGCCTAAAGAGAGCGGGAAACAAGACACTCAAAAGATTCATCTACTCGGACATTTGACATTAGAGTTGGATACAAAACACAATTTATTCTTCTGTGTTATTGTCAGAAAATCAAGTGTGAAAAATGTATAATGTCATGTTGCCGGTTCCCTCCACTTCCAATACATAATTGCTTTGAGTGGAAGGTATCTTGAAAGGAAGGTGCATATTCCTCTTCCTCATCAATTCAGCATTAATATGAGCCGTGAACTTTTTGTGTCGGAGAAATGCTTGTGTTCTGAGTTCTGAGCAGGGGGACTTTAATTCCCTGACCTTCCTGATTCGTTCGGATAAAGGAGTGTGCTTCCCCTTTAAAATGTCTTTGTGGGTCATTTGTCCTGCTGTAATGTTCCTCAGTTCCAAAGAAGGAAATGTTTTCCTTTTTCTCTACTGTACTTACAATTGACGAACATCTTTGTTTTGCTTAAAACTCTTGAGGTAGTAATTAATAACTATCAATGAGGGGAGATTGATGCCACCTGGGTTTAGGTGCCACAAATTTTTCAAAAATCCTCCCTGATTGGCCAAAGACAGCAGGTGACAGGGTATAAAAGGTAATGGAAGGCAATAAACGGGATGGTCAGGCCATATCCCAATCCCTCACACTCTTTGAAGCGCGTTCCTGCATTTGTATTCATACCATTTCAAACCCTTGCGTCCTCTTACACTCAACCATTTACTCGGTGACATCAGTCAAGTCCCTGAGTGTTCAGGGCTTAAGGCCATTGGGGGACATTGGGCTTCTGTGTTATTCCCTCTCCAGGAAAATGCAAAAAGGACAGTTTTTTGTCAACCAGAAGGTTGTTCCTCATTAATTGTCTGCAGAGGGCCATAAGTAATAAACCTAATGATTTGGTTTATGATTGTTTTTGTGGCCAATCTACACCGTAAAGCTGTAGGTTCACCAGAAACTCATTCAGCTCAGTCACCAGTGTGGCCTCCAGCAGAGACCAGCCCAACGCAGACGGACCCAGATCCGGCTTTGCTTCCGCCTTCGACTTGCAGACGGAAGCTTTGGCGGGAGAAGGAGAGCTCAGCACCAGGCAGTATCTTCTCCTCCTCTATCCAGAAGGAAGGGGAGGGAAGGGAGACGCGGGAGAACCAGGACCAGGACAGAGCTGGGAAGACTGTGCAGTAAGATGAGCGGTTTTCTAAGGGGATTCTGGTGCTCGGAAACACTTCAGCTTTCGTCCTCAAGGAACGCCAAAATCAATTGTGAAAATGAAATGAAAGTTTTTTGTTGTTACTTTAAGGGTGTGGCTGAGTGTGTGGTGCAGCCGACCATGCAGGAGACTGGAGTCCGTGTCCTGTCACAGACCTGCAAATAATGTCTTTATCAAAGTTTACCTTGTTCAAATGTTCTGATCTATTGCTTCTTGGCAGCTTTAATTAAAATGGCAGCGCCCCAACTGAAATCTTTGGTGACTCAATACAACATTTTCCACAGAGTGTGTTTTAATTGTTACATTTTAAATCCAGCATTTAAGCAATAAAACACATTAAGTGTTACTGTCGGAACACCTCAGAAAGTTACTGCAGGTGTGTCAGAACGCAGTGCTCAGACCTGTCGGTGTTACGCAATCTGGCACATTACGGTTCTCAAATAAATAAAATGATACTGTTTCACATTTCAGGTTAAAAGATGTTACCAAGAAGGCAGTGGAAGATGGCCTGTTTTCAGGATGATAGGAAATGGGACAGAGAGGTCCAGAAGGGATACGCTGATGGTGGTGATGATGATGAATCTGTTTTGCCAGAGGCTGATGGGTGAAAGTCTTGGTTCTTTCTGCTAAAGGGGGAGAATATGTTAGAGCATGGTTCCCTCTTTTTCTCGGCTTCGTCTCTTATACTTTTGCTCTGAGCCAATCTTTTTTTTTTTTTGCGATATAATGTTAAAACTTTCACTCTCACACAGAGATTCCATGCCTTACATGACATTTGCAAATCCCAAACCTGCATGGTTCTGGCTGAAAGCTCCCAGCTCTCACTTGTTCATGGTAACACTTCTGTTCTTCAGGCATCACTGGTGCAGCGATAGCTGCCTGGCACCCTGGCTGCTCTTGGATCAGAGCATGACTCAGGCATGTGTTATGACATTCTGTGATATTTGCATATTCATTTATGACATTAAGAATTCCTCTCTGCTGCCTCAGGTGTTCCCAAGCACGATGAGTACAGTTCCGCATGTTCCTGCTAAGTGAACCTGACTGGGCAGCCCGGCTAACATATCTTAACCCCTTTTAGATGTTTCTTGAAAGAAAGAGGAGTGTTCAGGGCAGAGAGGCAGGGTGTAGGCACGCGGAGTAAAGCTGGCTCTGACTCACTCTGGCAGTGGCTTTAATCAGGGTGGAAAAGCTGCAGTGTTCTCATGCGATGCAGAGTCAAATACTCGCCCTGAGGTCTGCAGGGGGTCAACCATGGTGCACATAGAGAGAGAGAGAGGGAGAAAGATAGAGAGAGCATGAGACATTAGAGAGAGAAAAAAAAGAGAAAATGCATGCCCCCTGACAAGTAGACTGTAGAGGACATACATTCCTTCTGTCACCAAACACATTAATTACATCAGAGATGAAATGTAAAATGATATTCATGAGTTGTTCAAGCTGTTTCTAAAATACCTTCAAAAAAGAGGATTTGGCCTCGACTAACATCAAGTCTGTTTTCGACTCAGCAAGTTTTCATGAAATTCATGAACGTCAAATTTCGACCATGCAGGGTATCACAGAAGGACAATTCCCAGGTGTACCAAATGTAGCTCATAGCAACACCAAATATAGAGTCTGGTCTGCAGGGTTAGCGGAATCAGAATGAACTACATGACATTGTGTTGGTGATAAACAAAAGCAGTGGGAAGTGATCTGAAAAGTTGCTGGTGGACAGAAAAAAGGTGGAACCACGGGTCATTTTACAGCAGCGGAGCACAGTGATGAATTAAGGGAGGGAGCGAGAGAGAGAGACACAGAGGGGAGGAAAGAGACAAAAGCGAGAGACAGAACCTGAACTGGAGCTTGTGGGTTGTCTGTGTTATCTGGGCCTGACTGTGAATTCTGTGTTTAGGATCACAGGTCTGACTCCGAGCGCCAGTGCAGTCACTGGCTATTACAAATGTGTAACCTGTCCCAATGCTGCGGCAGAGAGCCTGAGGGGGCCACAGACCTCATGCTGGCTGGCTGCATGCAGGAATCTCTGCTCGGTAACTGCCTGTACCTTTTATTCACTTTGACAAACAGTGAAGTAGTTGACTTTTTACAGCCTGTCTGTTACATGGATATCTAGCATGCTGTCGGTGAGTATTTACAATTGTTGTTTGATGTTAAATGAAGCAGAACGGACACTTACTTTCTGCATAACAAAGATTCATTTTCAAGAAGTTGTTAAAGTGCAGCCTTGAACAACCAAGCAACAAAACAAAGTGATGACAATTCCAGTTTTTACACTTGTCATTATCTTCAATTTTTTTCGCAGCTTAAACCTGCAACATGCAAGATGTCAGCAGCACAATTGTGAGCAGTCCTTTCTTACATAATTTGCATACTGGTGATGTCAAAACTCATATCTCCACTTGCCAGTTGCAAATAAGTATAGGCTTTAACCTGTAGTAGGACTTCAAAGCTACACATTTGCATTAGCCTGTTGCTATTGGGACATATAGCTCAGTCAGGAGAATCACAAACGCCCAATGTCCAATAATATGTTCAGCACAAAACAATCCTCTATTTAAAAATAACATAGAAAAACCACCGAAAACAATGCAGAATGTTTTTGAAGTCAACACAGTTTACTACAGTGAAAACAAACCAAAGGTATAGAGAAGAAACCTTGAAGTGCACTATCAAGGAACGCCTTTCTTCTTACATCGTGTGAACATTAAGACACTCGGGACATTTATCAAAGATGTGATTATCTTTGGTGATGATTCGGTTTGCCCAGGGCAAAGATTTGGGAATCGCTCTGAACAACCACGAAGGCTACAGTCAGTGTCCCTTCTTCCTGCGGATTAGTTCTCTGCTCCAGGAATTTCCGGGCAACATATGAGACACTACTTGGATGTCTTTTTGGGAAATACACCCTCCTTTCACTCAATATTGACTGAAAAAAAAGCAAACGTGAAAATGCCGCTTCACATTCAAACATGCACACACACACACACACACACATTTACACGTACACTGAGGACAGTGCAGCTGTTATTCAAGTCGCTGTGTTTTGGGGTTGAGGGACCTGTTCAAGAACACACTTCTGTTTTGGAAGAGCTGCCAATCAAATCACTAACCATAAAAAAGTATGTCAACAAAAAGTAATCATTGAACTATATGAATAAAATATTATTACTTTTGATCATAAAGTGATGTTTTTCTTTCTTTCTCTGTCATCACTTTGATTGTACTTTTATTCTTAATAGCATACATTTAGAACCAGGTGTGTTTGTATAGGATATCAATTTAAATCATTGATTATTTAGATGCGTTTCTGCAGTGGTGCCCCTAAGACAATAAATTGAGTGAAAGAGAGCCCTCTGGTGTTAGTGACTGCCACACAGCTGTCATCCTCCTGAGTCCTATTAACAACAAAACAAAGCATTTCCATTATTAAACTCTCTCAAAAAGTGTCTGTCAATAAACATTATCATTTATCTCTAATTTAGCATACATTTTGCGAGCTAATTAAAACAGGATAATTCGTCAAATGAGATAAAGTCAGCTCCGATAACACATTTATTGTGACACTTTAAGAGGATTTAATGAACAAAAAAATCCAGGATAACAGCTTAGCTTCTGTGAAAATTGTTCCCTTTTATTAAGTGCAAGAATAGCCTGAAAACATAATGAGAAAACAACCAAAGCTGGTGTTTCTTTCTTTCTTTCACACACTCAAATACTCAAACACACACACACACACACACACACACACACACACACACACACACACGTACGCACTGGCCCTCTCGGCTGGCTTTGTGACCCCTCTCTATTGTCATGTATACATGTTGGGCAGGGCTGCTATATGCAGACAACATGCCAAGCTAAGTGTCGGGTGTGGTGAGGTCACAAAGATCACCATCTCCTTTAATTACGCTGGAGCTGGCCATTTACTGATATTTTGACCTATGTGCGTCTGTGTGTGTGTGATGGGGGGGTTGGTACGGAAGTCTTTAATACAAAAGGCAGCGTAGAGACCGCATTCATTCCTGCATTCCTATAACCTGCCACAGGTGAACTTACTCTCAACCTCTCATAAACACGCAGAGTTGTTTTCCAACAGGCCAAAGAGGAGAACTCAACCTGTCTGATGCCTAAGGGACCTGCTTTCACCAGGTCTTACACCACCACAAGTGTTAACTTAATAGCTCTCCAGACCCAAAACTTTCTCTTAGTGCTCAGAGGCAAAAACACGGTGCTTTGGAACGTGCCAGGGTTACCCTGAAGCTGTGTGCTAATGATTATTCATGGGTTAACCCTAACCCTAACCCTAACCCTAACCCAGGTTGAATTAAGAAAAACACAATGTCATTTTTTAACTAAGGTGGTGTATTACACATTTGAACTGCACAGTAAATATTTGATGCTGTGAACTGAACGTTTACTTTAGTTTTCATGACTTGATATTTCATGCAGCCGATTAAAAAAAAAAAAAAAGAGTCTGGATATTGATACTTTGCTTGATTTAGGAATGTATAAAACAGTATCACTCACCAGCTTCTTTGAATGAAGTTCACTTTATGGCACCGTATTGCTGTGTTTAGCTCTCGTTCTCCTCCTTTCATCCCCGAGGGTTTCACCTGTGGAACCTGCCATATCATTAGGCCATAGGAAGGAGATTTATGCGCAGCAGAAACACAATACAAACTACTCCCTCCGAGTCACTCCCAACATCTGCACGGTCAGCAGCTGTGACACTGTTAGTGGATGTGAGATTGATTAAGCTTAGAACATGTGCATCCCTCAGTGTTTGTAACACTTTGGACTCATGGGGGTGACGTGCAGGCTGGAAAGGAAAAAAATAAAAAATCTGTCTTTTATGTTAACTTCGTGCATAATTCACCCATCCTCCATCCACGAGCAAACCAAACAAGAAACGACAGAACCCAATTGAAATCAGCCACTTTCTTTGTCTTCATGCATGGCCTGTCATGAGTGAATACTCATCTGGTAAGGATTGCTTTGAAATTTAAATACATTATTTGAAAATTAAAAAAAGTAAAGGACAAGAAAGACTACACTGTTCAAGAAAACAATAGTCTCCTTTACACAGTTTGGACTGTCACTGTGTAATAAGGTTTGCATTTGCAGCAGTTATATCTGTCCACAACTGGAATTGAAGTGGGTCGGAAGGAAGAGGGTTCGCCCATTTTGTTTTAATCAGAGCGAGAGAGACAGAGGGTCGAATACGAATGAAGACTAAAGGGAAGACATTACACATTTCTTTTCCCTTGGAGATGCTCCAAACTGTTCTTTTGTCTTCTTTTTTATGTCATATCTAATCAGCAGTTTCAAACGAATGCACCGCGGCTCGATACAATCCCTTTCAGCCTTTGTTTACAATAAACAACATAATAGGCATCACAAAGGAAAAAGCCCTGAAGCAGCAGAGTATAGGGTTGACAAAGACCAAAGCACTCCAAACATTGCTTAAATTACAACTAAATGACCTGTTGAATACCTGTAGGACTAACATATGGATGTTGGGCTCATTCTCTGGGGTGTAGATCGCTGTTTGTAGAGCACGTGTCATTATATGTTTTGAGAAACAGAGTGCACGAGTCCCATTTCAATCATTCGTTTTCATAATCATGTTTCCTTGTGATTTCACAATGTCTGCGTCTGCGCAAAATCTACCACTAAACACTAACAATTGATTGCACCAATATCAAAAGTAAACAAATTCCATAAATAAATATATTCGGGCCCTTGTCATGAGTTCAGCTGTGCTTCAAGCCATCGCGTGACTGGCTAGGGTGCTACAGAGGAACTGATTGACAGGTCGACTATGTGGATGCTCTGTGTAGTCAGGAGATATTTACCATAAGTTGGGTTTCTGTGAGAATCCCATCAGCCTGAGCCTCCTTATCTAGCCGAGTGATTGGCAGCCCGGCCCTGAGGCGATCCAGGAAGAACACTGCCGGTCTGCATGACTCACTGAACAGACATCGCTGATTTACTGACTGAGGGGTTAGCGGTGACCACTTGAATCTGTGAGGATGTTGAAGATACATTTTGCTTGCTAACACACAGTTTACTGGCCAATGTGACGATTATCTAAAAGGCTTCAGGTAGGCGCAAAAGAAAACTAAAATGAGAGAATCTCATTTTGAGCTCATTGTGTTAAAATGCTTTCCTGAAATGTTTTTGTATAAGAATTATCAGTACAGTTTACGGCAAGGACTGCTGAATGATGAGCTCAATTAAACTCAAATAAAGCAACAAAAGTACGACAGAGCTGAAGGAAAGGTCAAACCCAGGGAGTGCTTGTGCGAGCTTATAATCACAAGTACGTTCGCTCATGACTGAATCTGTTCATGCGTGCAGCGTTAACGCCGTTAAGATTTGAGTATATCCGTTTCATTAACAGAGACGGCAGGTTAGTGTAAGAGCTGTCGACAGAGTACAGTGGAAAGCTACGCCAGACGATTCCCACTGAAAATGAGCAGGGCTGGTCAAAAGCCAAAACCTGAGAGGAAGGATGAGAACGAGCTACGCCCCAAGGGCCTGCTGCTGCCATCTATGACTTATTCACTCACAGCAATTAACCAGCACTGGATTCAGCAGCGGGAGTCACATTCTTTTGAGAGAGAGAGAGAGAGAGAGAGAGAGAGAGAGAGAGAGAAAGATTGCAACATGTCCAAACTAGATCACAGTCAAACTGTGATCTAGTCGTTAAAACGGACAGTCAGTAAGCTTCATGCATAACTTCCCTTTCAATAACAGGGAATAATTTATTGCTCAAGTATAAATGCGCATCTCCACCATGCACTTTGCAGAAAACATAAAGGCATTTTTTAACTGCTGTTGTTTAGTCAATCACCATCATCATTGTCAGCATCATAAAGTAACCTGAAAGGTTGACCCGATGATGTTTCTGAACCACGGGAAAACACAATTTATACTGACAGGTTCCACCGACAAGCTGTGTTCTATGTTGAGTCATTTGAAGTTTTAATGAGATAAAAATGCTTCTTTCATTTTTGTTGCCATTCCCACCATGGATTCATACTCTTTCTTGATAACAATGTGTACAATAAAGACCTTGTCCAGCCATCGTCACTGAACAAACACACACAACACTCAAACAAACCCAAATCACTCATGAAACATTTGAACCCTCTTCAGGTTTGTGCCGTAAAACTGGTAAATTCAGTTGAGAGGTAAAACGGGGAGTTGCGAAACAATAAAAGCCTCAGTACACTTCTGAAAAAAACAACAAATCATCTGTCTAACACCTTTCACTTTTTAATTTGACAAGGTCAACATTCAGCCCTGCAGGCGGAAACGCAATTCTCTCACTGCGCCACTGTCAGTGAGGACCAACAGCACAGATGAGAATGTGGTGATTCGTTCATTTTATTCTCCCCCTTTTAACTGTAAATCACATGAAGCCTGACAGAAACAGCGTGAATCAATGTCCGAGCTGCAGTTACAGATAACACATCTGCTCAAAACAGATGGACCAGAGTGCTGCCACTTGTGCAGGATAGAATAATTGGTCTAAATTAGCAAATTGTTCATCGACACGGTTTGATGTGTTGTCTGTTTGTGTTTTATAGAATTGTTATGCACTTAAAAAAAAAAAGTGGCAGTGATGATTCAATTAATAAAACTTGTGCAATCAAATTAGGAGTTAAATACATTATACTATAAATGAGAGCTTTGGAACTATGTAGAACACTTGATATTATCATGAAAAATCATGTTTTCTTAAAAGAATCTAAACGGTAATGTTAAGGTTAAGACACAGGACATAAGGTCACCCAGATGGGTGATAATTACAAGAGGGTGATGTTTCAAACTAAAAATATTCTCTTTAAATGGATGACATATCAGTGTGTTGACATGATTAGTGAGCCTCTGTTTGATGCTTTGATGAGCGCTTGATGGTGTTGACACTGATGAATCTACTGCCAGATCACTTCAGGCCAGCTTTGAAATGTCACTCAGTCTCTGGCATGCTAATCTCTCCCTCTCTCGCAGTCTCTCTGATGTCTGACATGGAATATGTGGAAATGTCAAAAAGAGAATATCTTGCGAAAACAAAGTCATGCCATTTTAAGATTTCCTCGCTTGGGTTAAGTCATTAGTATTGGAGAAATGATTGATACTGATATGCTTTGAATGGGTGACAAATTAAGGAAAATGTGAACGAGCAAAGACTCACTGAGTAAGTGCTAAGTTATTGGTGACTCACAGAGAACAGGCTGGTTTAGAAATTTCACAAAGACTGAAAAAGTGGGAGTTTTGTTATCCTCACAAGCATCTCACAAAGACGGCTTGAGAAGCTGACAATGTAATTACTACACATTTTGGTTACTTGTGAGTATGTTCCTTACCTTCCGACACAACGTCCTAAATACGTAACTAAATACAAACCTTCATTGAGCTTTTCCAACTAACAGGAAGCCAGTGTTAGGAAAACAAATCATGTTGAATTTAGAAAAGATGGGGACCAAGTGTTGAACCTAGAGGGGCACCACAGGTAATGGGAGCGGAAGACAAAGAGGAGTTTCCAAGTGAAGGATCTTTTGGATAATTACAAGGAAAAACAATCGCACATCAACGTTAAGACCTCACCATCAACATTGCCTCCATACTGTAGTAACATGGCCTCTTCACTATAATGCCGTTAAGCTCGTATTATTATGAAACATATACGACATGCAGAGTTAGGCTACTCGAGGGCATGGACATGTTGGGTTGTAAAATCAAAGTGTCAAGGAGCTGCCTTTGTTTCCCACAGAGAACATGATGCCCTTGGCTAATTAGGTGTGTGCAACAGTACAATGGAGGACTTGCTGCTTCTGTCAGGTCGGTGAGCTACACACTAACCGACAGAGTAAAGGCCTGAGGTTCGGATGCCAGGGGTCTGCCATGACACCCTCACTGGTGCTTCATTGAACCAGTGCAATCAGTTTTTCTCCTGTTTGACCATTTTTCACTTATTGGAACTCTGTGCTTTCCACGTTTTTGTTCAATCCTCAATGTTTTATTTCTTGTCATTCTTTTCTGCACGCCATGCAGCATCATCTTTTTTTCTGTAAGGTTTACCAGGGTCATGAAGCATTTGCAAATTTTCATCTTGGGGGTCTCCGGTCTTTAGGGCCCAACATGTGTCTAATTCAATTCAAAAAAGCCACAGGGGGCAGACCCCACACCCTCCTCATAAATAATGAGAAACCAATGTTGCCAGGCAGAGAGACCAGACAGCCCTACCTCTCTTTATCTGTATTAACTGTCATACTGCTAAGTACATTCACCAAAGGCTATTGTGCATACTGTGTGAATGTTCTACTGGTCTCACTGGCTGGTTTATAACTTGCTTTTTTCTTGCAGAGTTTTGGTTTAAGTGTTATTATTTGTAATTCAAGTTAAATTTACAAACAATAGGATAACTACCGGTATGTTGACAACACTTACCTAATGTACACTCACTGTGGTATGATTTCCTCTCGACAGTTGAGGAACACTTCTACTCACGAACTTCTACAGATACGAAGCTCATCCGGGTCTTAGTGACAAATGTGATGAGTATAGCACTCAAATATGTGTGTGATGATGCAAACATGACATACACCTCAAGGAAGAGTTATGCATCTTTTGTCATGTGTTCAATCCTTTCAACAGACAAAGCATGCATCCCTGTCATGGCACCGCTGAACGGAACAATCACAAATATGTGGACACACATGTTATTTTGCCACTAAAACAAGAGTTATTCATAGATGCAAAATTATAATAACACCATCAAAGCACAGTTTGCAAGTTGGAAAAGACCCAAGACTGTTGCATTGCATTGAGTTCATCCGCAGGCTTATTTCACCGGTAGTGATTGTCAGTGGCGATCAACAAGATCTTAACTGGTTGTATTTTGAAAGTGAGGTGAGTTAATTAAATGTGTGAGACGGAGACAGGACGACGAGAGGTGGTGCTGTCAAATGCTTGACAGGTAACTGCGATATGATTTTAAAGGCAGTTGGACAGGTGAGAATTGAACGCAACTCATTAACCTTAATACGGATTCTTATGGGAACGATCAGGAGCTGTTCAGACCAGTTCTGAGGTTGCGAGGCTGTCACTCCTACTTCTGTGGCGGAGGTGTGCATTTATATGTCGTGCTGCTGCATGTGGAATTAGAGGTTGAGTTCGTCTTTTACACTTATTTTTTTTGTGCAGTGCATTTGCATTTAAAACTTTGTTTCGCTGTGAAAAGAAGATGAGACAATAATAACACCATCATTCTTTTCTAAACGTGTCCTGCAGCCAATAACAAAGATCCAGAACCACAGTGGATGTAGCCGGAAGGTTAGAGAAGTTCAATTGGAACCAAAAGTGCTGGCTTCAATCCCTTGACTGGTTGGGAAAATATGGAGAGAAAATGGGATTAGCAGTAATGAAAAACCTTCACTATCGTGCTTTTGAGCTAAACTCTTAATAACCTCTAGGTGCTGACTACAACATTTATTTTGTATTCGCCCATCCGGTTTATTGGAGTAAATAAAAAAGTGCTGTGTTATGTTTAGAAATAGATTGTGCCACACACTATTATTACTTTACAGTCTTAATATGCACCCATGCAAGGATTATTGATTCACGGAAAACAACTGAAATTATATTCAACACTTGCACAAAGGCTAATGTATTATGACACAGTCCACAGAACGTGAGACCAATGGTATTAATGTCATTATCTATTTTCTAACTTTTTGTTTAAGCACTGCTTCTGTTTTTCGTGCACACATTACTGTATGTACTGCCTATAAGCCAGAACATCATGTTCAGGACAAGTGTCTGTTAAGCAACCAAGCCAGGATCAAGGTGATCTTGACACCTGTACCACCACGACACCATCGAGCCCTCCAACAAGCTCGATTGCTTCATTCTCGTCAACACCCCCATTTTCTAACCCACTTCTTTTCCCCCACATATTCTCAACCTACAACCCCAACGCCTCAAGGGCGCTTCCACTTGCTCCTAACGTATGACAATTTGGCCTATGTGTTTCCAATAAATCTTCCAGAGTAACGATGCCTTAACCAGGTGATTCATGAGCTGACAGCTCAAATTGCCGGTGTGAATCTCTGGCATGGCATGAGTCGGCCCCGAGCTGCCCTCTTTGCCTCCAGGCATGCAGGGCGGAGAGGGGAGGGGAGGAGCCGGGACAGGAGCTGCAGGTTTAACCCTGTCACCTGCAGTCTGATATCGGACCTGTTGCACTGCAACTGGAGACACTGGCAAATGATGTGTGTGTGTGTGTGTGTGTGCATGTGTGTGAGCAGCCCATGAAGAGAGAAGAGGGTGTGTGTAACACCAGCATGTCCACTAAATGTCTGCATGTTACTTTAGTTGCTTGACTTACTTTACGTTCATGACTTAATGAATTTGTATATAGTGGTCTAAATTCCCCCTCTGCTTCATTGAGCGTCATAGCAACCTTAAGCTCATTGTTTGGGTTTTACATCCCACAGCTTCACTGTTTTGTTTTTGTCTCTCTGCTCTCATCAGCAGCATGTAAAGCCACACAGGCAGCTGTTTTCAGTGAAAACACTTTGATTAACTCACTGCATGCTGCCTGTTGAACCAAATAGCAGACAGCAACTGGTTAAGCAAGTCAAAGTGGATAATTAATGTGCTGCGAACCATATATGTTTCTCAGGAGTTGGTGGGGACCAAACCACAGCTAAAAGAAGGTAATATTGGACTAACATATGCCACGTACCAGAAACATCAATTAAAAACCACAGTATTTTGTTGAGCTGTACCCAAGTGGTCAAAAAACACGACCTGCCTTTACTAAACACCGAAGATGAAGCAGCTTAATTTAATTTTAAACCGCAAATCAATTTTGCATGAAGAAACATCCTGTCACTCATCACACACTTTGTGAAGATCTGGGTTCACAGTTCAGAAAACCAAGAACAGTCTTGAACTTTTTCAGCAACATATAGTTATATTTTCTTTGACACTTTACAAAGAGGAAAAGAAGGAACAAAATACTAATCCTCTCCCATTTTTTAACCATTTTTTTACAAGCCCCAGACTATAATGCATTATGAACATATAATGTGTTTTATGATTATACTGCATACAGTATATTCTGATCATGCATTATGAGAATATTATAATGAATTACAAGGGGAATTATAATACACAATAATCTTTGTAAAAGAAACATTAGTAAGAGACAATCAATTATGAAGTATTGTGATACATTATAAATCATAAAAAATGCTTTATAATGTGCTAGACTTATTATTATAAAGAAATGTCCTATATAGCTTGACTTAAATTATATAAATGATATGAATTATCAAGCAAGATTATAATGTATGTTGAGAATGCATTATAGACTTAGGGATCATAAAAAGTGCTACCCATACATCCACAGCTAGTCTGTGTGGACTTTACAGGTATTGTTATTATGTGCAGCACACGGCATGTTTTTTACAGTCCTTTACAGATCTCTGAAAAAATCAGTTCTGGACACATCTGCAGCACTTTTATAGCAGATGATGCTGCCTCTGACTGCATTCACAGTTAGCAAACAATGCTTTGAAAAAATGTCCATGTTGTCTGAATTCACTTTTTTTTTTTTGTCCGAGTCAATTGTGGGGTCGTGGAGTCGACCAGTTCAATCAGTAGCACATATATTCTCAAAGTGTGTGTGTGTGTGTGTGTGTGTGTGTGTGTGTGTGTGCATGTGAGTGCCTATTTCTGTATTTTTTGGTGTGTAAATTATTTTATATCCGCTGATCAAAAATGACCCAAAGGTGACCTTTGCACCCTGGTTGTGTGCAGCTTTCATGGTAACGTAAACAAAGGCAAAGTTTCACTCTTTGTCGTGTTAGTTAACATTCGAGTCTTTATTTAAAAAAATATCTTTATTTTTTTCTTTTCGCTGTTCATTTTTGACCGATAAGACAACACAACGTTTCAGGCAACATATTTGGCCCTCGTTTCTTACAAACAAACAATTATATTTACATTCGGTGTCTCTCGAAAATATATTGTCTCTACAACGTGTTGAATGCATAATCCTTCTTCATGACAGCTTACTTTAGAACTTGCATGCAGGTTTGCTCGCGAGCAGCATCCTTGCTTGTTACCTTTTGCCGGTGCTTATGTTTCTTGCTACTAGTAGAGCACAAGATGATCCAAAACTTCAAAAGGTGCATTTCATTTACAACACATATACGTACATCCCACTGCTAAGCAAAATCCTGTCACATCCCCTGAAACCCTATTTGATGTACAACTGTCCTCACACATTTTTCCATTATCTTTGAGCAAGGTCCGTTAACCTGACCACATGCTTGCTGTCTCACGCCTGCCTTCTGCTGTTTCTGTGGCTCCTTTTTCATCAAGAACTGATAAAGCAACCCTCCACAAAGGGTTTCACGTTCTGCTGGCCTCGGCCTTTTGTTTACATGTCATAAATTGATGTGAAAATCATAGTCAGATGAGCCGTGGCCATTTGGAAACCATTAGGGCAAACGCTTACAACGAGGTGGCTTTACAACCTCATAAGTGTCTCTTTGGTTGCACATTTAATGACCCGTCCGGTGTAAATCAGTCTGGCGGCAGTTAGAGAAAGGTTTCTGCGGGATAAGTGGCAGGAAAGGAATGATTTTATGTGTCAGAAGCCGAACAGGAATCTGGTCAAATTGTTTGGCGTTTAAAAGAAACATAAACTGGAGGAAAGCTGCTGCTGTAGCTTTGACAAAAATAATCCAGTGTATTAAAAAGTGAAAAGATAAGAAGGAGAGGTCATGACATGTCGTGTTTATAGACTGGCATGTTGTAACCAGCACGTACACGGAGTTTCAATCAAATCTGGTATTTCAGTCAACTGAGCATAAGAAAATGTTTTAATTTTGTGTTTTAAATTGTTTTAAAACAGCTCCAACGTATGACGCCGCAACTCTGTAATGCAGTGCATTTACTATTTGTGAGTGTTTTTAAAGGACACACAAGCCGAATATGCTAAAAAGTCAATTTTATTGAAAGGAGATTTCAGCTACTTAAACAAGACATTTTGATAAAGTCAAATCACACTCAAAATCCTCATATAAATAACTTCTTCATAACCTGTTTTACAGATTGAGATAAACATCACCAAAGCTTAGGAGCTGTGACAAAACAACTGAGCTGAGCAATAAAGCACGACAGTACTAAAATGGGAGCACAGTCAATGCAATGTTTGCAGTTTCTCTCTCAAAAGGAGTCAAACGTGGGCAACAGGAATTGAAGGAGCTGCATTTGTGGCAGAAGAACAAAAAGGATCTTATTGTTAAATCCACCATTTCCCCCTCATATTTTTCCAATTGCTGATTTCAGTCGCATACTAAAACATGTTTCCACTAAAATGCTGCTTTTGTCACCCCCCTTTTCTCTACCATTCCGTTTTCTCAATTTCTTTCTGTGTCTGTTTCTGTCTATGCCACTCGAGCCGTCTCTCTTGCTCTCTTTGACCCCCCATCTACCTAAAATGTACTCACAACAGCGTTAAGGACTACAATCCCCCCAGGGGTTCTTGTGGTCCACGTTCCCAGAGAGTAACAGAGACTTAACGGGGACATGCTGGAACAAATGACAGAGACAGACTGCAGGCGAGCCATCAGATACGCAGATGGGCACAGATCAAGGAATCGAGAGAATTATGGAGATCGAGTACCACCAAAGTGGTACAGCAACGTGACTTTGAATGTCATGCCACCATGACTGCTCTCGCCTGCAAAATGTATAGATTTTTGTTTGCTGGCAAGGTTTACTGAAGTCATATCATGACGGACATAAACGGCCTGGGTGCACATGGTTTTGCTAAAGCTGATTCCCGGATCTTAAGTCTCAGACTGCTTTCAAACGTTTAGGAACTGATGTGTCTTATATTTTAATGTGAATATCAATAACTTTGTTTGAGGACTTCTTTCACAAAAATGATGAAGTTTAAATTAAATCTTGTTTGACTCCATGGGAATGAGGAACCTTAAAAATGACTCAGTCTGACTTCTGATTCATTCCACGTTTCACAGTGCCAATTAATGTTGAGCACGCACATGTACGAACTCAGAACTTTATTAAGAATTTTTACTCATTGAAACTGACTTATTCACCCTCCACCCTGTAAAATAACATCTGCCCCACATTGCAGTGAGTCTAGATGACATTCAACTGCTGCCAAAAGTCAGTCATCTGCACTCATGCCTCGTATTCTGTCAATGATTCGGACTGTATGATGGCATGAACAAACATATGAAAATAGCACCAAAGAAAAGAGGAAACCACTAACAATGCATACACACTTTGTGCAGTGTGTGTTCTTCTCCCTCCGATCCTTTAAACTGCCGGAACTTTAGAGCCAGCAAGGCCAAGGAGAGAGAGGGAGAGGGAGAGAGAGAGAGAGAGAGAGAGAGAGAGAGAGAGAGAGAGAGAGAGAGAGAGAGAAACCACAACCAACACAGAGCTGTCAAAAAACTGGGACTGTTGTCCAACATTTAACCATCAGAGCTCTGCTTGGAGACTACATGGGGTGACAGTTGAAAGGAAGCTGTGGTGGTGAATTGTGAGTCATAGTTCTTTGTTTCTGCCTCCCATGAGGTAAGCAGACACATTGCACATTAAAAGGAGAACAAGGCGTGTCCTCCTGCGTTTTGTTATTTGTTTCCCCATTTGGGAACCGATCTGGCAGCGTGCAGGGAGATTGAGACTGAACAGATCTGTGAGTGGCAGATAGGCAAGAGCATGACAAACTAATGACATATTCTTCATGCAAGCAAAAACTCCAATCGAATCTCCTAATAGCTCCTCTCCTAATATAAACGCTTGGTTTGTTTGGTTATTTCTGTTGAAAAAGGCCGAGTTGATGTCAGTTGTGTTAATGTCACGCTCCATCATGCATAATTGAAATCATGAGAATTTCTCTTTTCTCTCTCTCTCTCTTTCCAGCTAAAATTACCAATACATTTGCAATAATTAATGTGAAAGGTTCCTGACAGGTTTGAAGAAATACATCGTAACAACAGTGCCTATAAGATAATATAAACCTGCATCTATTTTCTTCGTTTGGGGTCTGGAGGGAAAGTCCATGTAGGAACTGGACTCTGGGGTCAGATTCAGCCCCTCCCCTGCCTTAGGACAAAAACATGACCTGTTACACCAGAGCTCTACTCATTGTCGTGTTAGCTAATTAGATATCACCTGCCTGGCCACCATACACATTTAAATCTCCTTAGCGATCGCCTCAGTTGTACCACGGGATTCATTGAAAAATGACCTGTAGTCAGAAGAGGAGACTCTTTTCACAGACCAGTGGGCTTGTTTTGGTAGGTTTGTTCCTGAAAAAAACACTGATCAGAAACTAAATGAATTCGATAATGGTCTAGCAAGAGTCAAATGGAAAAAACATTTCATGATAACCTGGTAGCACAGGGCGCTAAAGAATATAATGCTTAGTGTACCGCTCTGGAATTAATATGCAGCTGATACAACTATCCCAGGGACTGATGTTTCAGTCCCAGAAAGACCACCCATGTTGAAAGTTGGTATTCATAGACCATTACATGGCATTGAGTTTGCAATATTAAAATCCTGTCTCCTGGAATAATGTTCTTACTGCACTATTGCCTCATGGAAAAGTGTGAATATGGCTTGTCAGGATATTGTCATGCAACTTACATGCCTTAATATTACAGGCAAATGTAATCACCATCTAAACACTATAGCTTTAGTGTTGAAATGCAGAAAGTACTGTCATTCAAGATTTCTTATCCATATACAGATGGACTGGCAATATGGAGTTATTTCACTGAATATATACAGACAGATGAGCACACACACATACACACACACACACACACACACACACACACACACACACACACACACCTACACAGACACACACACACACACACACACATACACACACACACACACTGTTAAAACATTCCAGTAAAAAAAAACAGCCTTGTTGGGGCCATCGAAAAAGCTTCTTTGCAACCACAAGAGGAACACATGATATGCATATTTGCAAGCATGCACATACAAACACACATTTGCAAACGTATACATGTGTACAGCACATGAATACATTGAAAGAGTAAAGAGAGGCCGAGAGAAAGAGAGCGAAGCCGCACACTGGCACATCTCCCTGAAACTTCATTTGTTGTGCCATTCTTTGACTAATTGTTCCACCGACAGTAAACACAGCTCTCAGCAGTTAGATTCCAAATGGGGCACTAACACACCATAAAAGATCTAAGATGTCATGTTTTTAAATTTTCTGTTTCTGTTCGTGTCTTTATCCCTCTCTCTCTCTCCCTTGCATGCAATTTACTTTTATTTTTTTTCCAGAACACATATCATCGCAATAAACAAGGTTCAATTCTCAATTCATATCATTTTACCCATGAATGATGTACCCATAATGAGCCACATTTCCACTACCAAAGAAACCATCTGTGAATCTCTGATGAGTGTCTTCTGTGAGTATTCGAATGCTTTAAAGTGACAGCACGGGCATCATTATGTCATGTAAACAGGCCTGGCATCAAAGAATCCAGCATCACGCACCCTTGTGGCTCAGCTTCGGTCAAAGCAACGAGACTATGGCTGTGACTGAACTATTTTGCTGCTCTTACTGGGTCGGCCACTCTGGAATATTTTCCATAGTGTGTTAAAGCAGAGCCCACATGTTGCCCGCCATGTCAGAGCTGATCTTCTGGCTGTTGATTCGTTTTTTTAAAAAGTGGACGCCAACATTTTACCACGTTTTAGAAACATTTTATGAAACAGAGTAATTTCTATTAATCAACATAGTCATTCTTTTATCGATATTTCTGCTGAGTCATACTTTGTATTTTTAACATGACTTCAAATAAACTAGTATCCAAAACAGACAACAACATTCATGTATAGTTCAGCTTATGCCTGGTTCACACTGCACGACAATATCCCGGATTTTTGTGCGAGACACAAGGGGAAACCTGGCGCAGGTAGACTACCTGCATGTGCAATGTGTTGCAATTGCAACACCGACCAATGTTGTTGTTGCAACCTAGGGCGTTGAATGTTTGCATGAATAAACATAGCGCACAGCACAGTGACTGATCTATAGGGGAAATAGTAAAGACGTGTGATAAAAGGCGATCATGTGACACTTCTTGCGTGTGTTTTCATGACAAAACGTAGTTTGGAGTCCTCATCTGGGATTCTGGATCTTGTAATGTGTGACCCCCCTGTCGCTGGTCAGTCAACCACAACTGTTCACAAGTGTGAACTTAGAACTTAGCTTCAAACGAATGATGCATAATGATGCACACTGTACTTATTGTTCAAGATGTTTTTTTTTTTTCTCATATTTAAACATATTATATAATTCTTAGTTCAGATTAAAATGTTTATCCAAAACGTATTTCATAATGATCCATATTAATCATACATATTTGAGTGAACCATGTTTCTCTCAAAAGCATGAATTAAATGACATAATTTAACACAAAATCTTCTGCCTCAGTTACAGTCACAGTGTGTCACAGCGGCTCTCATTTGGTTGTGTGCTCCTGTGACATTTCACTGCTGATGTGAAAACATTGCTTGATTGTATTTATTTGTGTGCATGTATAGCTTAGCACTAGACTGCTTTTCATGTCTGTTTATGCACACATTGCACTCACTTTGTAGTTGCATCCTGAACATTACAACTGCTGAGAGAGTATTGTCATGGTATTACGTCATTACACAGTGTCAACACACTGATATTAAAGGTCTTACACACAACACGCGTGCCAATTTTGTTTCAAGGCCCAGGGTGACTTATCAGGCCTACACTTTGATGTGGTGTTCAGAAAATGTGGAAAGACTGGAATCTGGAATTAATATATTGTCACTGGCAGCGTCGTGTGAGCTTTTCCATGTGTTTCAGTGACAATCACAGAAGAGTAAAATATATCTAAGACGACTGCTGGAGTGTAGCATTATTTTTTTCCTGTGAGTGAAATATTTGACTTTGATTGGCTGGAGGCCTCTGACACTCTTTATTCTGATAGGCTGCAGCATGTATGTTACACAGCTATACTCTCCAGGTGAGGGCCAGATGGATCTGCTCTCTCTCTCTCTCTCTCTCTCTCTCTCTCTCTCTCTCTCTCTCTCTCTCTCTCTCTCTCTCTCTCTCTCTCTCTCTCTCTCTCTCTCTCTCTCCGGGTTTGATTACAGTCACCTGTTGGAGACAAAACAAAGCAAGTGAAAGTACTGAGGGCTGGAGATGGAACTATTTAATACAATTTACAGTGTTTTTTTCCCCTTGTGTGTGTGTTCCAAAAACAGCTCAGCCCCAACAAACACATGTGCAACTGTCAGATTTTAGATATTCTGCAACAGGCTGGAAACATCTTAGCATTTACAGTGCACTTAATGGCCATCATGGCAATTTTTAACATGGCAACTGTAGAACCAATTCTTTGATGCTGCATTTACCCAATGTTCTCTAGATAATCAATATAAAAAAGATTCTTGCACAACAAGTTATAGAGAGTTCACCAATCAGAAGATGCCAGCAGCACCTCAAAGCATCTTATACATTGAGGTCAATGAGCTTTTCCTTTTGTAAATAAACATAGTATGTTTCCAAATGTCATATGAATCAATTTGGAATATTAAAAACAAATCTCACACATGTTGCTTTAAACTGTAGGACTACCAGTCTACCAATGGTTATAATGAAGGACATTGACTGATTTGTATAAACGGCGAATAAAAACAGACGAATATCAATCAATCAATTATATGATCAATGACATTAACTTACATATCATGCATCTCTTACCTTCACAAACACATATAATTAATAAATACAGCAGTGAGTTTTTCATTTACCAAAGCCTGTACTCCCCTCAATAATATGAGGTGGTGGTTGTGGCTTGCAAGCAATTTTAGTTCAGTGGGCAAACACACTTTCTACATAATGAAACAATAAGTGACTAGAATCATAGGAACAGGGCCCCAGTCACCTTCTTAGTCAAAATGCAGTTAGTTTTGCAGCAAAACCCTCGACTTTGTCTCTGCACCTGGGCTTGAGTTGGTGACTGCAGTGTGGAGGACGACCTGTGATTTTGACTCTGCCTCCGTTAACTTTATCGGTTGTGTCTGTTTACTGCACCGAGTGTTCCTGGAAATGCAGGTTTAACTTCTACTGCCATTGGTTGAGACAATGGTAAGCAGCGACATCCAGTGGCCACACTGACCTGTTGTCAGAGCCAGTGATTCTCAGCCACAGAATAATCAAATGCCATGATTATATACTTTTTGTTCCTGCTCCACTGGTAGGACAATTATGCAACTGCAACAGTAATGCAAATAAAAAAGTTTTTTTTGAATGGACACACATGTCTCTCTGACCCATTTTGCACAAGCACGTTATGGCAGACATACAACAGTAAATTCAACAGCTGGTTCGAGGAGTAACAAAAGGAGAAGAGGTGGCCTAGTGGTGGTATTAATATAATGAAGATGATGATGATGCCGATCATAACGACGATGATGATGATCATCATCATAATGATGATGATGATGACCACAACCTCAAGATCAAGAGATATGTAATAACGACGGTTGACCACTTGAGGGCAGCATTGATATGGTGTTTAAGTTGAAAAGGTGCCTTTCCACGACTCATATCTGGTATCAGTATGTGGTATACATTGATATTTACTGTGCAGTGGATAGAAAATGCAATACAG
The DNA here is from genome assembly GCF_949748355.1 of Melanostigma gelatinosum. Classification (NCBI taxonomy): domain Eukaryota; kingdom Metazoa; phylum Chordata; class Actinopteri; order Perciformes; family Zoarcidae; genus Melanostigma; species Melanostigma gelatinosum. The sequence goes on along the minus strand of NC_136636.1, from coordinate 20,499,298 downwards.
TTTTTGTCTTAAGGCAGAATATAGTTCAGCAACTACAATTTAAGTTCTGAATGTTGTCTGAAACTTTTAAGCCCTCGGGGTTCCATGTAAATTAATGTACACACACACACACACACACACACACACACACACACACACACACACACACACACACACACACACACACAGCAAACACTGACTCTTAAAAGACTCACACATTAACAGCTCCTAATTAAAGCAAACTTTTAGAAGTGTCAGACAAATATTTTTATGGCCATTTTGTTGTGGCTGCTTTTCATTTCATCAAAGCACCAACACCTGCACGCAGATGGTGTTTTTTTTTTTTTCCCATCTGTGAGAGTAACGTGTAAAAAGACGATCGATATCAGTGGCTACAACACTCCCCTGCCTCCAGATGGCACAATCGTTAAGTTCTCTGAAGACTGTTGTCTGGAGTCCAATACTTCAGCTCCAAATGTTAAGGAGAAAAAAAACAAAATATGTATATGCCTTGGCGAGTTTATTACGCTTCACTTTCAGTACTTTATAGTGAATAAGGAAGAGGAGGTTGTGGGTATTCAAGAGCCTCTTGGGGTTGAGAATACATATTACTAGCTACATTCCACCGACCATATTTGGCAATGTGCGCAGAGTACTGTAGTTTAGAGTACATGATTTTCAGATGGTGTGCACCATATGTCGCAATGTGCACGACACAGCTGAGGCTGCTGGTTGTGTGATAGTGTGATGTCGGCTGCATCTCACACATGCACTTCTAGCGATGATCGTGCACCTGTTTTCGCGAAGTGTACATTTTCAGGGCTTTTTACTTTCTGCTGAAGCTGGAAGGATTTGTATACAGTCACAAGTTCCAGCAGGTTAACTGCATCACAAGTAATGATGTTGCACTATGTGTGTGCGTATTTGTGGAGATTGTTCTGTGAGCTCGTTACCCCCTTACCAGTGTGAGTCCATGGTACGATATGTGCCTGCATGTGTCTCTGTATTTTTCACCCCTTTGGAAAGCACATCTGAAACAACAAAGAGTGGTGGAAGTAAATCCATATCACACGCACCATAAAGCAATCAGGCAATAATCACACAATATTTCTATGAAACGATAGCACTCCTATTCTCGAGGACCATTTTTAACATTTCTCTGGGATAAATGTAATCAATTGCTCGGCTGGACGTAACGAGTTTGCATCGCAACAGCAAATTGGGAAAAGAAAGAATGGGAGAAAAAACATTTCAACAAAAACATGGTGTACAGTGTAGCCAACTGAATGCTTGATTCATTGGCTTCATATTTTGAGGGTTATGATGGGTTTTGACAAGGCAAGTGTTTAAAGTTGTTCTCTCCTGTCGAGACAGCAGCCAAACTCTCTGGGAGTACTGTCAGCTCCATACACAAGCCAGGGAGACTGGCAACCGAACAGGTGGGCTTGTCATATGTTTGTGAAGGAGTCTGCTAAATGTTCCTTCCAATTAACAAACAGCGCAGACAATTCCCTCGCTCTCTCCCCGCAGTAGTTGCTCGCTCCCTTTTGGGAAAGACGCATGACTTGTTACACGTCTCCCTAGCTCTGCTGAGAAATGGCAGATTGAAACACATTTAGCAGGCAGAGCTGGAAGACTGATGGCTGGCTACCAGCAACTGTGCTGGCTGATGGAGAAACCGAAGCACTTGCAGAATGTTCTGCAGCTGTCATTGTGATCCTGCTACGAAACATTTAAATGCTTCTTTCTCTGCGAAACTCGGTGATGTGATAACAGGCGACTGAGAGGCATGCAACTGGTTCTGTGCAACAGTCTGCCAATTAAGTCTGTAGTTTCCCTCAGGATTACAAAAACACAGAATGCATAATGGGGGAGTTCAACAATGGCACTGCATGTACTGTAATAGCAACATTTTCAGCTTTGAGAGATTGTGAGGCTAGTGTTTAATTAACCTGCTGGAAGTACTGCAGTCTACTTTGAGGTGACAGAAATTGGTGAGGAGAGAATCGGCTAGGTAGTTAAAGAGGTAGCTCGCTAGAGTGGGAGCATTGACTTTATTCCAACAGTGTGAAAGAAAAAGATAATTAATTAGCTGCAGTCGCTGTTTGTGCCGTGGTGACGTTTTGTGAGGATTGGGAAGAAAGAAAAATCTCGTTGAATTGACTTATTGGATTTTGCTCTGGTAACATTCAACAAAGAGTTATCCGAGTCATTTATAAGTCTTTCGGGGAAACAAACGGAGTCAAGTGTCGAGGCTCTCAATGCTTTCATATTGTTGCTTCCAGGGCAACAATATGTCTCCACACGTGTTTAGTGTTTAGTACCAGTTCTTAAAAGGGAATAGCCATCAGGGGGCGACTCCTCTGCTTGCAAAAAGAAGACTTCTTTTATTCGAAAATTACCTTACTTCTGACTTGATTTATTAATGCTAGTTTCAAATCTAGTCCTAAACTATAAAGCCGATAAAGCAGGGTATGCTTTAGGCATGATTACCTTGTGACAGGTCGCTACCACGGCGTTGTTTAGTCTGGGAGATGTCTGTGTTTTCGTCTTTGAAGTCAACCCTTTCACCGTGTGCTCTCAGTTCATTAAAGTAAATTGTTAACATTTTGGTTACCTAAAAACGTCATATTTAGTTTTTGGTGGTACTTAGCTCTATACCTTCATGTGTCATGGCCAGAACTCGAGGCTTCTAAACCTTAGTCCATAAACCAATGGGTAAAGTCATGGTGACTATGTTCAGACGCTCACATATATATGCTCACATTAAATGTTTCTCTCCCAAGTGCATTGTTTCTGTGTTCCCGAGGCCGAATAAACATGTTGAATCCAATTCTTTCTTCATAAAACATTTGCAAGACCAAATTAGTTTCAGACATTGTGCACTGCCTTCTCGTAAAACTGTCATCAGGAGTGTGTGATGGATCGTGCAGTGCTGTCCATCTATTCAACATTTAGTGTAAACTCTTGTTGTTTGAAAGGCACATTGTATAATCGCTCAAAGTTTACGTCGATAAAATAATAAGACCGTCAAAGACAGGGGTCTTTTCAAACATCTGATTCCACCGTGTGAATATTCATGAAGTGGATTTATTATCTGTTTGGCAGAGATGTAAATGTTAAGTTATGCAGGAGCCCCTGTAAATGAATCTGCCTGAAAATGATATACATCTCAGCTGTTTTGGTTTTAACCCGACTTTATGCAGCACAGGCACACCTCTCCCTTCTTTACATTTGTGAAAGGAGCGAAGCAGTCGTACATCTGGAAGGGGGAATACTGCAGCACCGTGCTGTTTTCTGGAGAAACACCTGCCATTTGTAAGCAGGTCAAAAGAACAGTAATGCTGACTAGAAGAATTTGGGACAGCCTGGGACGCTTCAATGGAAAGTTTGATGGCTTGAGGAATAATACAGCCAGGAGACAAAAAAAACCCTCTCATCCTCATCCTCATCCTCATCCTCACCCTCTCTTTTCTGTATTTTCACTCTCTCTCACGCAAACTCAAGCACAAACATATTTCAATCACGTAGAGGCTTGACAGCAGATCAGTGTGAGCATTCTCAACCTCATAAATGGAAATGACTCATCTGCCATTCATCTATCCTGGGTGGCATTTCTCTTTCTGTCACTCTGGGGGGGCGAAGGGAATGAACTCCATTTGGCTGGAGACCCAGTCTCCTGATAGCACAGTCCACAAACCTGCATGGTGCCGGGAGAATATCTTTTTTGTCTGTGATAAGGCATGAAACATTTCTATGTTCGTGACTGCTCTTTTTGTTTTTGGCGTTTATGTGAGATACAATGTTACTAAATGGTTTCTTATTTTCCGTTCCCATTTTTAACAGACAACACTGCATGCTTATAATTGATATGTCCGGAGAGACAGATAGTCCGGCCACTTGGAAACAAATCCTCTAAGTGAGAGAGATACAATTGCACACATCCATTTTCTGCCACTCTCCTTTCACTGAATGTCTGTCTGTCTGATGGCAGCAACCACAAAACCCTTGTAGCCCATAGCTTATTCATGCACTCTAACACCTCAGAGAGCTTTACAAGAATAACAGATCAGATTCTCCTTGAGTCAGGTATAATGTAGCCTTACAGCCCAACAGCCTCAGCTTTGAAAAGGGCTCTTTCGCTGCTCTCCAACATCTCCAATTCTCTTACTAGAAACGGGAATCAATTATCGGCCTGAAACCCCGGATCCTACCTGGCTGCTGGATCCCATATGGTAATGTAGATAGCAGGGGATCACATTTCTGAAAAGCTTAAGAAGTGAGAGATCCCCCCCGGCTGATTCCATTGAGCTGTGTTTGTGACGATGTATAATACTTCGGGAGGGTCGGCTCTGTGCCATTGTTCAGTGAAATAGGAAAATACCCAACATCGCCTGGCCCTGATGGGGATTGCTATTTCAAATCTCTGCTAAACTGAGGATTGGGAATTCTGTTATCTGGTTTCTCTCCCTTTGTAATGTGACAAGCTCCATCTTTGGGCCTCTTACAAGAGTAATTTGACAGGGAAATGCATGTTAAAACGAGAGGGGGTCCTCTGCACCGGGCCATTGTGACAGCTTCTTGAGCAACACAGTCTGCGATGCCTTTCATGGTGTGTTATTTTGGCACAGTTACTCAGTTCTCACCAGAGACTGCAGCTGATGTTGCCACTTACACAGGGGCCTACTGAGATTCCATGCTAAATTGTAACATTTGAACAGGTTTGTAAGTTTGAAAACAAAAGTCATATAGAAGTGAAGGAGAAGTGAAGCCCTGGAGGGTAGGTGCTTCAGTACACCAAGTGAACAGTTGAACATTCTTAATGCATGCATACATTTATACCTGCAGTCATTTAGTAGAAATCAAAATCAAATCGAATTCATCAAATATTTTAGGCAGTCTGTTTCATGCTCTATAGCTTTCATGTTTCATCCCTATGGTAATTCTGCCTGGTCAACACAGCGTTTGTGACATGTCCAACCTTGGCATGGCAGCAACAGCCCAGTATCCCTCTGCATATTGAATAATAGTGCACCTCATGATTTACATCCAATGCCATCATTCAGTGCCATTGTGGGAAGTAGTTTGCCCTTTATGTAGCGAGGTGAAACTAAGGGTGCGGAGCAGGCACAGCCACCACAGATGTGCATTCATATTTGCTTTTTAAAAACTAAAACATGGATCTTTCCCTAACCATAGACAAGTATTTTAGGTACAATCAAGCTGAGACATAGAGGGAAGGGAAATACATGTTTCATATTTATGCAAAATGCATGCCCTGGCTGTCTAGTCTTGTATCCATTTAGGACTGTCATGTATATTATAAAGACAAGACAAGACATTTGTATGGCTGGTAGCGGTGATAGAGAGATGAATGAGCTGAAAGCGACACATACGGTTTGCTACATATAAATAATAATTCATATTCTATATACAAACGGAATTCTACACGCAGTTTCTTAACCTTGGAACATTCAATAATGATGAAATTGCTTACCAGCACTTACAAGTCTACTTCATATCTATACAAGAATTCAAACGCCAGCTAAAAAACAAGACTCCATCTCAGAGATGGACAAATGATACGTAATGTCTGAAATGCAAAGAGAAGACCTTTCAGGCCAGTTGGTAAACGATGAAGGAGGCTGTGAGAGAATCAAGGGAGAGAGAGTAGCGGTAAAGAGGGGAGACCGAGACCATCCAGAATTCAATGAAAAGACATTTCTAAAAAAAGAGACACACAAGACCAGCCTGATATCACATAAAGTCAACACGGACAGTGTGCATGATTGAATTCTCTCAGTAACCTATTTATTTGTAAGAGAAGACACCACAGTACCATCAGCCACCATAGTGCATGCAGAGAATTTGTTATTTGCGTCTATAAATATGAAAAAATTGAGCATGTTTTATTTCATGGCCAATTAAAGGTCCTGATGTACCTTGACATCTGTCATACGATACTTATTGAGGATCCTGTGGTAATTAAACATCAATAATCTCTTGAATTATGAGAGGAGAGGAGAGAAGATGAGAGGAGTGAAGAGGACAGGAGAAATCTGGCAAGCAGAATGGCTTTATGATTACATTAAAGACATCTGTGACATTTGCAATACACGACACACAAAAAGCATTTTTTAAGTCTGTAAAAACATGCAATTAGGAAAACTCAGTCAGACACTTTATTGTTGATTAGGTTCATATAAAGTATAACAAAGTCAATACATCTGTAAGTTTATTATAATTACAATAATTATTATTATTATTATCATGAACAATAATAATTCTCAAACTCTGACAAAGAGACAAGAGAAGAGCTTTTTCTCCGATGTGGATTGTGAATCGTGAATTCTGAAGGTTTTAAAGAGCATAAGGTTAGGAGAAATGAAAAAATGAAAAGAATGGTAAAAAGACAAAAAGGAAAAGACATATGGAAGTGGGTAAAGACAAACGCTGAGAAAAAGGGAAACATATACCCTTCTTAATACTAACACAGAAGAATATCAGAAAAATATGACATCAACTTCAATGTCAAAAGAAACAATCCAAATTTATATTATTTTTACATTATAAGTATACATACTGCATCTGATTGAGGTTTGAATTGATGTTATAAAAGCAACACTGAAATAGTAATCTTGCTTTGAAAAAAATAATGGCATAGGCTTGGAAAGTGGAGCTGTCAGCTCCAAGGTTATATACTTATATAATTATATATAAGTATATAAATATATAATACTTAAATATGATGCAAACAGAAAGTTAGAAATCAAATGTGTTGTTGGTGGTGTTGTGACATTGCCGAATGCCACCTGTAAGGATGTGGGTGGGCATTAATGATATCAACGTCGTTATCGCTAGCATCCTCCTTTCTTTTCATTGAGAGACGGTTTCAGTATGAAGAAAATAACAGGTTCAGTAAAACATCTGCTTCATCTTCCACACACTTAACTGTCCCGGGATGGGAAAACACTGCAACAATAACTACATACCACTTATGTGGAGAACATTTACTGCTGATTCTTGAGCCAATGAACGATTTAGCCGCTGCTTATTGTGTTCACACTTCATTACTGTCTTTTTCTGGTAGAGGAAGACACACAAATAGATTACATGCAAT